>NW_020837969.1:23154037-23613338 GCF_003676395.1 Aethalodelphis obliquidens | reverse complement strand
TGTGGCCTCTCCCGTTGCGGAGCACAGGCTCCGGACGTGCAGGCTCAGCAGCCATGGCTCACGGGCCCAGCCGCTCCGCGGCGTGTTTCCCGGACTGGGGCACGAACCCGTGTCCCCTGCATCGGCAGGCAGATTCTCAACCACTGTGCCACCAGGGAAGCCCAAGACACTTAATTCTTTTACTTAGAAATTACTTTGGATTTTTTTAAATTACAAAATCATGTTGTCTGTGAATACAAAGCTCTTTACTTCCTTCCTAATCTTTGTGACTTCTTACATGTTTCATCATTGTATTAGCTAAGACAACCAATATTTCATATTAGCCGTAGGCTTTTTTGGGGAGGTGTTTATCCATTACCACTGTTTTTTTAGGGCTACATACAGTTGGGTGCTATTCTTTAAATCCAATTTAGGGACTTCCCTCGTGGTCCAGTGGGTAAGACTCCACGCTCCTAATGCAGGGGGCCTGGGTTCAATCCCTGGTCAGGGAACTAGATTCCACATGCATGCCGCAACTAAGAGTTCACATGCCTCAACTAAAGATCCCGCATGCCGCAACTAAGACCCAGGGCAGCCAAAATAAATAAATAAATAAATATTTTAAAAAATAAATCCAATTTAACACTCTGTCTTTAACTGGGGGTATTTAGACTATTTACAATTAATGTGATTATCAATACAGTTAAGTCTATCATCTTGCTCTTTGTTTTCTATTTGTCCCATACATTCTTTTTTTCTTAACTCTTCTGGATTAATTAAATATTTTGTATTCCATTTATCTTTTTAGTGGCTTATTAGCTTACTGTTTTGTTACTCTAAGTGGTAGCTTTAGGATTTGTGGTATACCTTTAACTTAACACAGTCTATCTTCAAGTAATATATCATGTCACATACCATATAAGAACCTTATAATATTTCTGTTTATCCCTGCCCAAACTTTGTGCTATTGTCATACATGTTGCTTTTGCACATATTAAAAATCACAGGGACTTCCCTGGCGGTCCAGTGGTTAAGACTCCACGCTTCCAATGCAGGGGGCACAGGTTTGATCCCTGGTCGGGGAACTAAGACCCCACATGTGGTACAGTGCTGTGTGGTGCTGGGGGGGAATGAGGGGAAGAGAGACCAAAAAAAATTTTTTTAATGAGAAATAAAAATCACATAGAACATTACTGCTTTTGTTTAAACAGTAGATTATTATTTAAAGGGATATAAATAATAAAAATCTTTAAGAATTTTATGTATTTAGTCATTTAAATATAGACTATTTCCAGGGCTCCTCATGCCTTTGTTTAGATTCATATTTCGCTCTGGTATAATTATTCTTCTGCCTTAAAGATTTACTTGTAGTGCAAGTCTGCTGGTGATGAATTCCTTCAGCTTTTGTATGTCTTAAAAAATATTTCTCCTGCCTGACAGCCTTTTTGGATGTCCAATGCTGCACCTGGCAACTGAAATCTGATTTTTCTTTCTTTTTTTTTCTGCCAAAATGATTTTTTTTTTTTGGCCATGCCACATGGCTTGTGGGCTCTTAGTTCCACATCCAGGGATTGAACCCGGGCCCACGGCAGTGAGAGCACCGAGTTCTAACCACTGGACCGCCAGGGCATTCCCTCATGATTCATTTTTTGAAAGATATTTTCACTAGGTATAGAATTCAGTGTCACTCAGTCTCAGAGCCTCAGGCCTATGGAGGCCTCAGATTCCACTAACGGCGGGCTGGCTGCTGTTACCTTGTGCTCAGGGCAGGGGCTGGGTGTTAGGCTTCCTGTGTCCCTGTGTCCCCCTCAGCTTTCCATGGTCCCCACATACCTGTATCAGAGAGAGGGTCCTCCTCCATGCTCTGACCCCGCCCCCGGTTGTAGACAGCTGTTGCTTGTGGCTGGGTGCTAAACTCGTGGTAGGAACAGGTGACACGCCGTTTGTTCCAATTCGGCCTCAAATCTCAGGCGGGCCCTTTGTACTTTGGCTTCAGGGGTGAGGTTTTCTTGGCATTCCTGTTCCTCCTACCTGTGGCTGATAACTGTGGTGGGTCTGGGGTGCTTGTTCTTTGCGCCACCCGTAGCAGGACAGCCATCATCTGGTATCTGTATCTGCCCCTCCCCCAGCAGCAGAGACTTTCTGCTTCTACCCTTCCCCCAGCAGCAACAAGTCTTCGCCTGCGTCCTGGAAGAGGAAGGTGGGTTTTGCTTTTACTGTTTCTCTAGAAACAGTAAATCTTTGCCAGTGTCCTGTGGCCACAGTACCTGGTGTACCACCCCCAGCACCTTAAGACTTCGGCTCTGCGGGGGAGAAGGATCCCGGGAAGCTAGTGGGGCTTTGAGCTTGTTCCTGCACAGGCACCAATCACCTCCTCGTTTGCACGGAGGTCGGCAGTGCTCTCTCTCCTTCTGGCGGACACCTGGTGAAGGCGGAGGGAGGGCGAACAGCTTTCAGGTGAGCGGGACCGCCTTTGCGTCTGAGCACTGGCTTCAAGGCACATGACCTGTGCACTCACAAACAGCCCACGCTTAGAAGGTCCTTGCGTCTGGTTTCACGCTCTGCTGTCATCATCCTGAAGTCTTCATTTTTGAGCAAGGGTTCTCGTATTTTCATTTCGCGCTAAGACCCACAAATTAAGTAGCCAGTCCCGTTCCAAAGTGATGCAATAGCCCACGCTTGGCTTTTACAAATGTTAAAATCTTAGCTAAATTTTTCTTACCTGCTTATATAGCAGCTACCTTTTCTCCCATTGATGTGAGACAGAAGAGAGTCTGTGTGCCCCGTCTCTCCTCTCAGTGGATTTTCCCTCTTCGGAATTCAGTTTCTGTGTCTACCTCGCAGCCTCAGTCACCTGAGGGCTCAAAAATGTTACGCTTTTGTCTGTCATCCAGCCGTTTCTTGTCAGGGTGGGAGAAACATTTTTTGCAGCTTTCTAAGTGGATTACTTCAGATCCTAAGTGGAAGTCCAGAACTGCTGTATGGTTTAGAACTTGCTGTTTTCAGGATCTCAATTTCAGCTAGCGGAACAATGAACTCATTAAGGCTAGTCTCTTCCCCTACACCCCACTCCCCGCCCCTTTAAAGAGGAATGTCACATTTCTTTAAAAATTTCCTTCAAAAAAAGATGGCTTTATGCTTTTTATTTTCTTTTTTCCCCACAACAAAATACACCTTAGTGTCACTGTCAATAGTAGAATAGCCTGAAAGGACATTTATAGGTTGTTTCAATAACAGGCATCCATTGTATCATTAAACCCAATTACTCAATTGATCTCCCACATCGGTTCATGACAGTGAGGGAGAAAGTACGACGTGAGGCAGGAACAGAGAGGAAGAGTAATAAAAGTAGGGGAAATTCTCTAAATAAGGATATGTGGCTTGTGTGCTAGAGATAAACAGGTTATAGAATGCACTCCTCACCATGCTGACTGCACACTGTTTTTAAATACCCGTGCCAACTACAAATAGGCACTTGTCATCTACCTCTACAAGGATTAAACCATGAGCTGCTGCAGCGGCTGACTTTCAACACCACCTGAAAGGAGTTCAGGGTGGAGAGCAGGAATGAGGCCCTCTGCGCTCTGGGAAAAACTGGCGGAACAGGTCTTCAGAGAGTTCGCCATTTTCAGGAGACAATTTCAGGAGCCCAATTCTTGCATCTCCTCGTATCTAGAAAAGCACTGAAATCCCTGATGGTGACGTCTGCTCCTCGTGACAATCTTCTGCCAAAATGCGTGCTTCACTGCACGCACCCCGTCACTAAAGTCACGGAGAACACCGACCTCCCCCCGCCTCTCTGCCATTACAGTTTCTCAGAGCTCCCTGAAATGCTGTCTCTCCCTCCTGGGCGATAGTTCTCATTTTGCCCCAAATAAAACTTAACTCACAACTCTCAAACGTTGTGCTTTTTTTTTTTTCAGTCGACACTCGGAATATTCTTTAGTATACTTAAGATGTAGGTCTTCTAAATTTTTCAGTATTACTCCTTCACTGAAGGATATTATTAAAAACAATAATAAACAGGCTAAGCTGAAACAGGATTCAAGTTACTTTTCCCTGGGGCTATTCTTTTAAAAAATCTAAAGCTATTTTACTCATATATCACTTGACGAATTACAAGTCTGTCCCCTTTTTTATCTTAAGCTATTGATATCTTTAAACATCTTATCGTGGAAAACTATACAAAAGTAGAAATAAGAGTATAAGGTACCTCAATGTACCTTTTACTTAGCTTTAATATTTATTCATCTATATCCCCACATACTGTCCTCTCTCTCACCCAACCACAATACCATCATCCCACCTAGAAAAAATAATTCCTTAATCGTGTTTCTAATTTTTCCAACTCATTGCACGAGGACTACAGTATAAAAGAATAGTATTATTAACCAAGAATCTAAAGATTTAAGGCATCTGTAATTTCCCTAAATTCAGAGCAAGAATTACCTTTTGTCATCAGGGAAACAATTAACCATCTATTTTTAGCCCTTTACCTGTACACATGACTGATAGTGTTTTTTCTTTGTGTTAAAGAAAAACGTATTGCCAGGCAAAGAAATGGCCCTAATGTTTTTGTGTTAGAAATTGGGGAGTGGGGGGCTGGAGGAACCTTTATTCCACAAATTTTAGGACCTATTTGTTAATGACTGAAATTTTAGCTTTTTAAAAGATAACACAGATCTTTTTAAAATGGCAATAATTCTTTTCTGTAGTCAATACCCTTGGAAATGGATGTGGATGGACAACTGAAAATAGAGCCTGTGATCAGAACAGGTAAATATGGAAATGTTTGGATTTTTTTTCTTTTGCATTTCTATTTGCATTTGAGTCTATTTCAAAGAAGTCTTTGAAAGGAACCCTGATGAAGAGATATCAACACCTAGAGGAACCAAAGAATCTATCCAGAAAAGTAAAAGTCATTCCTAAGGACGTCTTTATACTGTTGGGGGAAATCCCCTGAATATTTCTTGTACTAGTTATTTATTGCCACATAACAAATTTCCCCAAAACACTATAGCTTTACACAATGTGTATTACCTCTCCCACCGTTTCTGAGGGTCCGGAATCCAGGAGCAGCTTAGGTCTCTCATTCGGCTGCAGTCAAGGTGTCAGCCAGGCCTGCAGTCTCTGGATATGATTGGGGCTGGAGGATTCTCTCCAAGCTTACTTGCAGAGCTGTTGGCAGGAGGCTTCCATTGCTTGACAAGGGGTCCTCTCCATCGGGCTGCGAACAGCACGATTCCGTCAGAGTAACTGATGAGACAGAGACAGAGAGAACCAAGAGAGAAGCAGCTGTCCTTTGTAATCTCACCTAAGAAAGGACATATCATTATTTCCGATTAATTCTGTTGCTCCTGTGATCAACCCTGGTACATCGCAGGAGGGAACAGCAGGAAGAACAGCATAAACACCAGGACACAGGGATCATTGGGGCCATCTGGGAGGCTGGCTCCACAGCCCACCCCCTCCCAAGGGACACAAAAGTCTCAACCCACTACGGCATCAGCTCCAAGTCCAGAATCTTACCTAAATCAGGTCCAGGTGAAGATGGACTACGGGAGTGTATGTAGCTCGTAAGCCCAGCTCTCAAGCAGCTCCTCCAGATCTGTAGGCCTGTGAATAGAAACGCTATTCCCCCTCCCCTTGCCCAGTATAAATGCCCATCAGACAGCATGACTCCTGCTCAGAAAGACAGAAGAGGAACGGCACACAGAAGTTACTGGTTGGTGAGCAGTTCTGAAATCCAGCTGGGCAAAGTGTTAGAAATTCCTTGACTAGAACTCAGTCCTCCTGCCAGGAAATGACTTTCCAACGGCTCTTGACTTGGCCTTCGGAGGCCTTGGACTCACCTTCCGAGTCATTCTTTTACTGGACAGGTTTACAACCGAGCCAAGCCGTTTTCTCAGCGTGCTTCCCAGCAGTAGAATTTGGGGGGTCCAAAGGCCTCTCTTCATTTTCACTTCTCTCTTTCAGTCCAAGCTGGCCAGGTTACCACTGATATGTTTTTTTAAACTTTGACTCATCTGTGAGTCTTATTCTGAGGCATCACCTTTGACCTGTCTCAGATCTTAACAAGGGATTTTACATTTATACCCTTGGCTTAATCTTTAGACTGTGCTCTAGATTTAATCTTCACTCTGAAGGCATTTAATTTTGCGTTATTTGGCATCTTGCAAACCAGTGAGCCTGGTTCCTCTTTAAGTCCCTTCTTTAACTTCTCTCTTTGCTCACACGTTTTACTATAAGCAGCAAGAAGAAACCACTGGTATTTTCAATAATCTGGTTGGGAATATATTTAGCTAGGTCTCTTAATTCGTTAGCTCCATTTTCCACTTCCCACATAACTGCACAAGCCCCGGTGCTGTTGGCAAGCTTCAGTTCCGTGCCACACAGGCCTCTCTCCAGGAGGCTGCCCGCAACATGACTTCTTCCCCCATGTGAGTGACCGGACAGACAGACACCGAGACAGAAGCCACAGTCTTGTATAACCTAATCTCAGAGTGACACACACCATTTCTGTTCACTTTAATTGGCTGCACAGACCAACCCTGGTACAATGAGGGAGAAGAGCACACTAACATGTGGCAGCCAGGGGGCAGGGATCAGCGGGGACCACCTCGGAGCCTGCTATCACATTTCCTAAGTAGCATAATTACTTGGTAATCAGTTTTTCCAAAATGTCTAAAAATATGAGGTCTTTTGTTCTTTTTTTAATCGATGGCACATGAGCATAGAAAAGTCTGGCAGGACCAGCAGAATTGTAATGTCAGTCATGTTTATTTCTGGGTATTGAGATTATGGGTGATTTTATTTTTGTTTCTGTAACTTGGTTTCCCAATGCTTTTATAATTAATTTATAATCAGAATTTTTTTCATCTTTTTCAATGTGGAATATTCCAGAGACAAAAAAAGGTAAAGGTTGAGACAACTTATTATTTTCAAACATTTTGTATGAAGCATTACTAGACACTAGGTATTTCTGAAGGGGAAAAAAGGATATAATCCTTGCTTTTAAGGAATTACGTATTTGGGAAGACAGAAACACAGCTATAATACATGTAATAAATTCTACAGAAGAGGAATAAAGGAGCATTAAATAAAGGGCAATACACAGAGGAGCCAACTTAAACTGACTCCTTAAGACAGATGGGAAAGAGAAAGGGTGTGGCTAGAACAAAGAGCCTTTATACCAGCCTTGGAGTTTGGACTTGGCATTACAGTGCGTGGATGCACCATTACAGGAGTCTAAGCAGGGAAATGAAATGACCAGATATATTTTAAAAACTCACCTACACTGGTTTCATTGTTTTACCTTTAAAAATACTGATCCACCTGGAATGTTGTAAATGTTACACTTCAGTGCAAGACAAAATGAAATAAATCTCAAACATTAGTTAACATTAGTACATACAATGTTTACTATCAAAAAGAACTTTAAAGCCTTAAAAGAGCTTTGACACGCCTTCAAAGTTGAATTTCTAGAATTACAGCAGAAAAAACATTCCGGCCGATAAGACTTTAAAGAGCTTGGCTGAACTGTGAAATGTTCAATGTGGCAAAACAGACGGAAGAGGCAGAAACTGATAAATGGCATCAGCTAGCAAAAATACGAATGAGCGAGCACCTTACTGTATATATTTCTATGTCGTCCTCATTTGGTACACTGTAAGATGGCACACTCCAAAAATTACTATATGCAGAGAGCAGTCCTTTTCTAATCCTTTATGTCCATATGGTTCCATGGAGACCAACATTAAGGTGTTTACTGCCTTGAGTGCAATCAAGGTGTGGCATGATTTTAATGTGGATCCTTTATTGTCCTGTAAGGTCACGGCATAACTGATTTCATGGAGAACAGGTGGTTCGCATTTCTTAACTAGTTGCTCTGTTCTTTCTCTTCCACGTTGAGTACAGTATCCACAGTTATTCCTACGTCCTGCAGTGACCAGCCTCTCTCCACTTCCACAGCCCTTCTGGGAAAGGAAGTGGAAAGGCTGTATAGGGATGTGTGGTACCCAATTTTCATCATCCAGTCAAACAAGACCTAAAAGATAAAAAGCTTAGTTATCAAATACTGTACAAAATTGTGTCCCTCTAGATCACCATAATATCTTACGATTCTTTCATTGTTAAACCACGCCCCTAGGAGTCATGAAACAGAACTTTCATACCTTTCAAAGGAACTTTCAAGAGTTTAAAGGAAAAGAGCATGCCATGAATTTTGAGATGTGAATGACCTTTAATACCTGTTGTTTCAGAGAAGGCCTAGGGACTACTGGCACCTACAGACAGCAGAAGCATTTAACAATTAGGAAAGCCCCAACCAAACAGGAATGGAAAGATTATCCAATAAAAAGGTTAAGAACAAAAGGTTAGCATTTGGGAAAAAAGTCATTTAGATTATAATCTAAGCCAACAGTCCACATGGAAATCACCCAGGAACTGTCACAACAGACATGTCCACGTCCCAGAGACTCTGCCTTTTGATAACCCAATATTCAATGGGCCATCCCTATAAACGTATCACATTTCCTTTCATGAAGATTCCCTTAGTAATTGTCCAAATTTCCACTTATTATTGCCTAAAAATAATGCCTGCTAAAGGATGGTTTGTTGCTTTAGGAAGAAAGCTGAATGACAGAATGTTCTCAGAGGATGGTGGTGTATCAATTATAGATAATCCCTGACTTCTACCACCATCCATGTACCTACTGATATTCCATGTAATAAATGTGTATTATGTCATAGAGTGTCATAATTTTCCAATACATGAATATGCCTTCTTTTAACCAATCCTTCCATAAACACTTATACCTTTGACCATTTGTCTTATTTCCAAAGAATAAGTTCTCATAAATGGAATTACTGGGCCAAAAGATGTATTTTAAAATACATACTGATAAATTATCCCACAGGAAGAGTGGTCTGACTTACATTCACATGAACATTTAATAAGAATCCCTGTTTTCTGCACACACTGCCCCAAACTGGGTACTATTCTTTTTGATCTTTGACAACTTGATAGGTAGAAAACGGTATCCGTTTTAATCTGCATTTTTCTGATTCTAAGTGAGGCCTAACATTCCACTGAGGTTTTTTTTTTTTTTTTTTGGCTGTGTTTGGTCTTTGTTGCCGCGTGTGGGCTTTCTCTAGTTGTGGTGAGCAAGGGCTACTCTTCGTTGCGATGTGTGGGCTTCTCGTTGCAGTAGCTTCTCTTGTTGCGGAGCACGGGCTCTAGCGTGGAAGCTTCAGTAGTTGTGGCACGTGGGCTCAGTAGTCGTGGCACACGGGCTTAGTTGCTCCGCAGCATGTGGGATCTTCCCAGACCAGGGCTCGAACCTGTGTCCCCTGCATTGGCAGGTGGATTCTTAACCACTGCGCCACCAGGGAAGCCCACTAAGGTATTTCTTTTCCTTGATTTGTATAAGCTCCTTATAGAAAAAAATAATTTTCCAAATTTTTAACTTGATGAACTTTATAGAATTTAAAAATTTTTATGTAGTCAAATCTGTCAGTATTTTCTATTATGGTTTATAGTATTCTTGACATAGAAGGTTAAATGCAACAGTAAGGATAGAAAATTAGTCAAATAATAACAGAAATTTTTAACACACACATAATATGTTCAAATGCACTTAAAAGTAGAGATACACCCAAATATTAGTAATTGGCTTTGGTGCCAGACTGCAGATTAAAATTTCTTTCTACTTTTCTATATTTTTCAAATTATTGCTAGTGAACACAGTATTGTTTTCAAAAGAAAAAAAGAAGTCTGTTAGAACAAAAAGAAACAAGCTTTAAAGAATGACCTGAAAACTACATACAAGCAATGGGTTAATAATCCATCAGGGATAATAAGAACAAAGTTAATACCACCTGCTTCCAAAAGCTTTGAAAGCATCTTACCCACCAAGCTGTGAAAATGTAATTAAAACAAAAAACAAATTAAAAAAAAGAACTGAAAAAAATCTGAATGCAAAAATCACAGTTCAAGAAGGCTCAGCATACCTAATTCTCCAAATTTCTTCCACGTAGAGTACATATAAATCCCATTTACCAGGACTTCCCTGGTGGCCCTGTGGTTAAGAATCTGCCTGCCAATGCAGGAGACACAGGTTCAAGCCCTGGTCCGGGAAGATCCCACATGCTGCAGAGCAACTAAGCCCGTGTGCCACAACTACCGAGCCTGCACTCTAGAGCCCACGAGCCACAACTACTGAGCCCATGCACCACAACTACTGAAGCCTGTGTGCTCTAGGGCCCATGCTCCACAACAAGAGAAGCCACCACAATGAGAAGCCCGTGCACCGCAACAAAGAGTAGCCCCTGCTCGCCGCAACTAGAGAAAGCCCGCACACAGCAACGAAGACCCAACACAGCCAAAAAATAAATTTAAAAAGAAAAAAAATCCCATTTATCCTCACCTGATGGGAGTACAGACAATTGAAAACACCTCCTCCCTGCATGGGAATAAACTATTGCCAAATTCAACGCAAATGTGTCTCCAGGGCTTCCCTGGTGGTGCAGTGGTTGAGAATCTGCCTGCTAATGCAGGGGACATGGGTTCGAGCCCCGGTCTGGGAGGATCCCACATGCCGTGGAGCAACTAGGCCCGTGAGCCACAACTACTGAGCCTGCGCATCTGGAGCCTGTGCTCTGCAACAAGAGAGGCCGCGATAGTCAGAGGCCCACGCACCGCGATGAAGAGTGGCCCCCGCTTGCCACAACTAGAGAAAGCCCTCACACAGAAACGAAGACCCAACACAGCAAAAATAAATAAATAAATTACTAAACTCCTACCCCCAACATCTTCTTTAAAAAAAAAAAAAAAAAAATTTCTCCAAATATGATTCTCCTCACCTGTGAACTGCAAGACTTAAAAAATCTTCTCCTCAGGACACGCCCATTTGGACATCGAAGAGCAACAGTCACGACCTGAGGAATAAAAATGTTCAAATGAGAATTTCAACCACTGCTCTTTGCAATTCCAAAACCACTACTCCTACGAAACACCTGTACACAGTTCTAAGCGCTCACATGGAGTTTTGTAGGAATTTAGCTCTGAGAGTTGTACACAAAAATTAAGGTCCAGATAAAATTCACCCTAAACACAGAAATAATTCTTCTAAACCTGAAAAACATCTTCCCACTGATTGAGGAGACCAGTGACAGAGCCTTCCAGAGAGGACACCGAGACGCAAGGCTTCTGTCTGCCAGACAACATCAACACTGCAGCTGGGCTCTGAAAGTGACCTACCAAACCAAGAAGATCCAGGGCCACCTCAGAGTCTGCAGACAAGACAAACACTAGACTGGAAGGAAACAAAAAGCTACCCTTTTCACTCCAACACTGTAGGCTGTGCTCCATGCCTACAACATGTGCACAAATGAGAGACAAGCCTGGAGCCGGTCCTGGTTGCTGGGGCTGCAGGAAACCCTCCTCCTGGGAGCAGCTTTGCCCGTTTTACATGTTGAGTTTCCCCACCATCTTTCCTCTGATAAAAGAGTTAAACAGCTAAAAAGAGCTTGCAACGTGCTAGTATATTAAAGGACACTCTAAGAAGAAAAGAGTGAGAGGGACCGAGAGATTATCACACTAAGTGGAGTGAGAAAGACAAATACCATATGATATCACTTGTATGTGGAATCTAAATATGATACAAATGAACTTACGAAACAGAAACAGACTCACAGACATAGAAAACAAACTTTATGGTTACCAAAAGGGAAAGCAGGTACGGGGAGGGATAAATTAGGAGTTTGGGATTAGCAGATACAAACTACTCTATATAAAAGAGATAAACAACAAGGTTCTACTGTATAGCACAGGGAACTCTATTCAATATCCTGTGATAGGGCTTCCCTGGTGGCGCAGTGGTTAAGAATCTGCCTGCCAATGCAGGGGACACGGGTTTGATCCCTGGTCCAGGAAGATCCCACATGCCGCAGAGCAGCTGGGCCCGTGTGCCACAGCTGCTGAGCCTGCGCTCTAGAGCCTGCAAGCCACAACTGCTGAAACTCACACGCCTGGAGCCCATGCTATGCAACAAGAGAAGCTGCTGCAATGAGAAGCCTGTGTACCGCAGCGAAGAGTAACCCCCGCTTGCTGCAAATAGAGAAAGCCCACACCCAGCAACAAAGACCCAACTCAGCCAAAAATAAATAAATAAAGCCAGAAAAAAAAAAATCCTGTGATAAACCATACGGAAAATATGAAAAAGAATATGTGTATATATGTATAACCGACTGACTTTCCTGTACACCAGAAACTAACACAACACTGTAAATCATCTATACTTCAACTTAAAAACAAGAAAAGATGACGATTTAGTTACTAATTCTGATGTTCGTTATTTACCGTTAGGAAACCCTTTACTATGGTCGACGTTATCCCAACTGTCTGGGAGTTCTGTTGGCAGCACAGGTTGCAGAAATGGTGGTTTTATAGCAGCACCCACCACCCTTCAGGAAAGCCATGTTAGAAAATATTTCTATTCAAGCAGGTAAGGTGTTTGACTCATACCCAAATCAGTGCAATCTTTAGCTCTGTCACTACTTCTACTAAAGAAAATTTTATAATAAAACAAAGAAATCACAAACTAACAATCACTGATTAAAAGCCAATTATGCTTATTTTTAGAAACAATAAAACTTAACTTTTACAGTGAGGTTTTGTTCAAACTTTAATGCTCTGATAGGATACTTAAAGCCAAATTCTTTAAGAAAAACTAAGGTTAAAATACAGTGAGTCAGGACTTCCCTGGTGGCACAGTGGTTGAGAGTCTGCCTGCCGATGCAGGGGACACGGGTTCGTGCCCCGGTCCAGGAGGATCCCACGTGCCGTGGAGCGGCTGGGCCCGTGAGCCATGGCCGCTGAGCCTGCGCGTCCGGAGCCTGTGCTCCGCAACGGGAGAGGCCACAGCAGTGAGAGGCCCACATACCACAAAAAAACAAAAAAAAAATTTTTTTTAATTAAAAAAAAAATACAGTGAGTTAACATTTTCTATTATGATTAAATACTTAAGAGAAATGAACAATCGTTGTTTGAAACCCAGCTACTGTTCTGTCATTACAATTACTGTGAAAGGTGGGTGTACAATTTCTCCTAAGATTACTGACAGTCTAGTGGACTGGCCTATGAATGGGTAAAAGGCCTGGGACACAGTGTAAATTGGAAAGTAAATCACTGTCCCAAACACAGATTATTAAATGAAATCTAAATGAAAAGTAGCAGCAATAATTAAAATGTAGTTCCCTTTAGAATGAAATAAGATAGCATACAATAATGAAAATAGTTGCTATGGTATTATGGTAACAATATGATGATTTATAAAACTATTTTCAAATTATCTTAAATTCTACACTTATTGTCTTTTCAATTTAAAAGTAGAAGAGTAACATATGGTAACTATTCTATTGTGAATTCTAGACTACCGTGAGTTAATTCTCCCTCTCATTTAAAAAAATCTTACTGTATTATTTTAGGACTCTATGGATAGTTGTAATACGAAATACATAACAGGCACTTAAAAAATTCAGAGTACAGTGCTTAAGAATTGCATTATGTTTCAGATTCCCCACTCCCTTATCAGAAATTCATGTTAGCCATTAGTTCACTCATCTATTAGTCTGCTCCTAAGTCCAAGCAGGCTTCCACTATAACAGGAATTTTCTCATATGGCTCATTATTATAGAGCCACAGCTACTACACATACAGACACACAGACACACAGACACACACACACACACACACACACACACACAGTGAAAACTTCATATTGTTCTGATAACCTTTAAAATGAATGTTAGTCCCTTCCCAAGCAACAAAGAATTATAAAGATGTCCCTCACAGCCACTATGGAGAACATTATGGAGGTTCCTTAAAAAACTAAAAATAGTGCCCGCTTCAGCAGCACATATACTAAAATTGGAACAATACAGAGAAGATAAGCATGGCCCCTGCGCACGGATGACACGCAAATTCATGAAGCGTTCCATATTTTAAAAAAAACTAAAAATAGAATTACCATATGACCCAGCATCCCACTACTGGGCATACACCCACAGAAAACCGTAATTCAAAAAGACACATGCACCCCAATGTTCATTGCAGCACTATTTACAATAGCCAGGTCATGGAAGCAACCTAAATGCCCACAGACAGACGAATGGATAAAGAAGATGTGGTACATATATACAATGGAATATTACTTAGCCATAAAAAGGAAAGAAATTGGGTCACTTGTGGGAACATGGATGCACCTAGAGACTGTCATACGGAGTGAAGTAAGTCAGAAAGAGAAAAATAAATATCGTATAATATCACTTATGTGTGAAATCTAGAAAAATGGTACAGATGAATTGGTTTGCAAGGCAGAAATAGAGACACAGAGAACAAACGTATGGACACCAAGGGGGGAAAGTGGCAGGGGGGTGGGGATGGTGGTGTTATGAATTGGGAGATTGGGATTGACATGTATACACTGATGTGTATAAAATAACTAATAAGAACCTACTGTATAAAAAAATAAAATTGACATGTATACACTGATGTGTATAAAATAACTAATAAGAACCTACCGTATAAAAAAATAAAATTCATATATTAAAAAAAATGATGTCTCTCAATGGCCTATACGGGAAAAGAATCTAAAAAAAGAGTAGATATGTGTATAACTGATTCACTTTGCTGTACACCTGAAACTAACACAACACTGTAAATCAACTATACTCCAATAGAAATTTAAAAAAAAAAAAGTCCCTCTATTCTGTGGGTGACACCACACATTTAATGGGCCTAACTAATAAGGAAATAGAGAATTTCCTGAAAATTATAACCTCCAGTATTCCTAAAAGTGAAATTATTCTTTTACATATGGACTCATGAAATAGTTGTATAGCTTGAGGATTAAAATATATTAGTTATGATGGGGCAAGCTTTTTTTTTTTTTTTTTTGCGGTACTTGGGCCTCTCACTGCTGTGGCCTCTCCCATCGCGGAGCACAGGCTCTGGACGCGCAGGCTCAGCGGCTATGGTTCACAGGCCCAGCCGCTCCACGGCATGTGGGATCCTCCCGGACCGGGGCACGAACCCACGTCCCCTGCATCGGCAGGCAGACCCTCAACCACTGCACCACCAGGGAAGCCCCAGGGCAAGCTTTATGTATGATGATATATCATGATTATGATACCAGAGCAAAGTTGCAAAGTTGGCCAAATACAAAATGGTACTTTGCAGAAAGCCAGAAACAATATGACTACATGACTTACAAACATCCTAAAATCTTGGGTAACTGTGGCAAAGCACTCATTGCCTACTCCAAGTGTGCCTTTTTAACTTTGAAAACACTTCTTTAGGGTGATAGGGTGAAGGATGGGTTAGAAAGGCACACTCCCCAAACTAGAATGCTTTCTTTTTCTTGTTTTTAACTTTGATGATGAGATGACACTCCACACTTAAGGTCTACTTTCACTATTAGGAAACAGTCAACCACAAGGGAGGGGAAAAGCCAGGCAGATGTCCAGAGGGACCAGGCTAACTGCCCAGAAACAGGTCGTTAGATCAAGAGTAGGATAACAAGGTCAATGAGAACAGGAGCGTTATTGAAAGAGGGACTGGGACACTGAGAGTCATCCAAGGAGGTAAAACTAATGGCTGGTGAATGGTTAGCGGGAATTAGGAATTTATGCTTTGAATTCTTAGAAATCTATGAGCAGTAGCAACTGCACAGGTGGAAAATGCCTTGCCCAATGATGATTCTAATATAATAGAATCAAAATCTTCCAATACTTATTTGCTTTTCTTGATTAGTGTAGAATACACTGTAAAAGTATCAACCAGTATCAACTATATATTAGCAGCACTCTTCATAAAGCTTCATTACATAATATAAAGTTGCCTGTACCTCATTAATACTATATATATACAGTGCATTTAACTATATATATACTATATATACGGTGCATACATTTAACATGTGATTTTCAAGTAACAATTATTTACCTTAATTTTGTTGACTTTATTAACCAAGAAAAGAGCAAAGAGGACCAAAAATCAGAGCAGAGCCAGAGGAAGAGCAAACAGGAGCAGGGAGAAGAAAATAGGGATAGTACTGCTCCTAGCGAAAATAAAGGAAAAGTTTCCCTGTCAACCTGAGCTGTACTTAATCACTCCTGTATTGTAAGTGTTTATTATGGATACCAACCCAGAGCTTAAGGAGAGGTGAGGGTGCAGGAGGCTCAGGACAAACATGTCATGGGTATGGATTTGATGGGTGTAACAGGGAGGAATTAGACGTTTGGTTTTTCCTTAAATTGAGTTTCTCCCGGGGACTGTGATTCTCCTGAGGATTGATCGCACACTTCATTGTCTCTATTTCTGTATGACTTTCAGATTTTCCTCAGACATCCAAAATACTAAACTTAAATGTTGCAAATGTGTTGACAAAAAAGAGACCCTTCTATGGCTTTCATGGCTGTCTCAAAAATGGTTTTCAGGGAGTGTAACAGTTGCTGAGCCTCAGGAAATGGAAAACCATCCAGCTCTCCTTTGCCTAAGCCACTTCGTGGTTTTAAAGACACGTGTTCCCGTACATTGGAGACTGTCTGAAACTGAGCTGGGCAACCGCAGGAAGGCAGCATAGATTATGACAAAGTTGGGCAGAGGGCAGCTCAATGCAGCGGGGGGCGCTCAGTCCAACACCGCTGTGCAAACACCAAACCAGCCTTCAATTCTAACGCCTACAAAGTAGCTGCATTCTTCATTTTCTCTTTAAGGGGAAAACTACAATTTGAAGTCATCTGCCTATTTTGATTCTGTTTTAATAGGTAACTCATTTGCTGACCTAAAGTTTTGGAAAAGCCCAAGTATCCTATCTCTGCCTGGTGAAGTGGGAGGGCTTTGAAACACAAGCTAGGCAGACAGCAGGCTTCCAAAATAGGACTCACGATGAGGAGTTTGATATTACCCCATATTCAAAACAAGATCTAATCATAGTGCAGTCACATAAGCACTGTGCTGTCTCTCCTCTCTAAACCCAAATTTATTCATTTATTTTTTGGCCACACCTCACGGCCTGTGGGAACTTAGTTCCCCGATCAGGGATCAAACCCAGGCCCCAACAGTGAAAGTGCCGAGTCCTAACCACTGGACCACCAGGGAATTCCCATCTAAACCCAAATTTAGATAAAATGTACTTACTTGATATTAAAGAAAATAGAAAATATATTTAATTTTCAAAGAGAAAAAAAATAAGCTTACTTCTTCAGCTATTTCAGGAGGTTCCTCAGGTAAATCAAGAACCTAAAGAAAAATAAGTATTTAGTAACAGGAATGTAAACAGTCTGAAGAAGAAAAAAATAATCTCAACATGAAGAGTTCCTTTCGATACAGTGTTTGGACATATCTATCCTTAATGAAATATTTTCTTTTAATATATATTTATAAAACATTTACAGTGAGAACGAGACTCACTTAATAAACATTTTTGGATAAGCAACTTTGTACTAACAGTAGATCATAAAAGCAGGATTTGAGACGATAGCTACCAATCTATACACATTTAAAGAACTCCATGCTTATGATGTTCCAAGACATCATACAAAAATGTACTACTTACAGAAACAGAGGGTAAATATTAATTAAGTTCAATAAGACCCCCAATTATTTTGGTTCATGCATATACACAGTAAGATGAGTGCATATTTATTTTTCTTCACCAGCATCTTCTAGGGAACTGGATAACCACCATTCACTTTGGTTGCTTTCATGATTTACTCATGATTCCCTATTTCTGTTAATCTATTAAAAAAACAGATGTACGGACCATTTTCTCTCATTAAAACACTTGTTATGAACAATTTCACCTCCCCTCCAGGGATGCTTTTTATTTTTTAATACCATAGATTCCATGTTTTATAACATTTTGTCTAACAAACATTAACTGCATTTATTAAATAAACCATTTGTTTTTCTTTGGTATAAAAAGCATATGTGACAGTCAACCGAAGGTTACCATCAGCATGCGATAATCTGTGCTATTAACAAAAAGCAAAGAATCTTGAAATTTTAATTAGTCCTATGGACTAAATGTTAGACATAGTTCAATGATCTGATTCTTCCTCTCAAGCTCCATGAAGGGACCAGGAAACCTCAGACTGAAAAGCAATATGTTAGAAACTACTTTTAGGGACTGGATAGCCTACTAGCTTTCCCTAAGACTCAATAAAAACAGACTTATTTCAACCTTAACCAGCTCCAAATCATAGTCAACTTAGGGATTAAAGATTTGAAAGAAAAAAAGGACTGATAAACCTGGGCATCATTCCAAAGTGAACAGTTGTTAACTCATTCCCTAGAAGGGCCGCTGAGAACAGGGATACACTCATGTTAATAATACGAGCCGCTCACTAAATATGACGTCATTGTGTCTTACCTACCCATAGGAATATTTCCCTTAATAAACATAATATTTTTCATTTCTATATAATTTAATTACTTCCTCAAAAAGAACTATTTTCTAAATTTATCACCATTTATCTTCCTAGATTCCTTCTAAAGTTTGGCTCAGAACATTAATATTAAACAGGAAAAGTGATTCTTAATGAAGCTGAGGCTTAATGAATCCAGATGGAGACACCATCTGGATTAAAAGCCAGTCCTAATCTTCCCTCAGTATAACACTTTCACCCACAGAACAATACTCTTACTGCACGCGGATACAGCTCAGTGAGCAGGCATTAAGTAATGAACCTCCTTCTGCGTGGGCTGTTCAGCGGGTGGTGAAACTTTGGTTACAGGCTTAGGCAAGTTCCGTCTCTTTGCTGCTTCTCTGTTTGATGTTTCAGAAGATGTTTGACTCTCACTTTCAAGCACCAAGTCTTCACCACCCTGGTCAAAAACAAGACAAGTTCTAAAGAGATGCTCTCTATCGACTTTATTCTATTCACAATGGTTATTTCTTTTACCCTGATGGCATTTCAGTAAAAAAAATATAATTAAGTCATTATTAGACCCAGAAATTTAAAGCATTATCTCCTTAGACCAAAAAAACATGGAACTTAACTAACGTCTCATAGAAACCACCCTGATCCAGCTCTGGGGCTCCCTCTGGTAGTACAAGGCTGAGAGGGACCATTCCATTTTAATTGACCCCTAAGTTTTTCAGTAAGAAGAAAGAAGAAAACCTGAATATCCTTTCCTCCCTGCAGTAAAGGAAGCAAAGCAGTGCAAGAGACTGTGTCTTTAAAAGGCTGTGAAAATAGAACGTGTGTGTAAAAACACAGGTCTATGCACGTGACCAGGCAATACTTCCATAGCTGCGTGTGGCCCTAGTATCTTGTTATACATAAACATCTTTTAGCTCTCAAATTCAAACTTTTATCTTCCATTTGAATTAATCACTTTAGGAGGGATAGGATTTTATTCCAGAAATCTTAAAGATTACTTTTTATTATCTATTAAAACCTTTTCCTTAGCAAGATGATTCACTTAAATGTCAAAGTCTCAAATATATACTTATTAGTTCAATAATGCCTTTCTTCTATATGTACTGACCTTTGAAAAGTTCTCTTTATCAAACTAAAAATGGGCACCATTTTGGTGGGCTGTTTACCCCATTCCTTTATCCTAAGAGAATTTGTTGGAAGGAGCATGGGGCATGGGAGTCAAGAGATATTGATACTAGGGCTTCCCTGGTGGCGCAGTGGTTGAGGGTCTGCCTGCCGATGCAGGGGGACACGGGTTCGTGCCCCAGTCCGGGAAGATCCCACATGCCACGGAGCGGCTGGTCCCGTGAGCCATGGCCGCTGAGCCTGCGCGTCCAGAGCCTGTGCTCCACAACGGGAGAGGCCGCAACAGTGAGAGGCCCACGTACCGCAAAAAAAAAAAAAAAAAGAGAGATATTGATCCTGAACAATTAACTGGCCAAACTTAAGCCGCCTCACTGCAAAACTAGGGGCTGGATCAGCAATGGGTACACTTTCCTTCCTAGAGTCTCAGGTCATAACACCAACAGTCTACTCACTCCCTGACTTTCTTTTGTCTCCATTAATTAGGTTAAAATATATACTAGTAGTACCATGGAGACATAGCCTAAAAGCAAGGGGCAGAATGACTAATTCACACCGTGACCGTTTCAGAAAGAAACGTGGCAGGCTAAGGTCAGGCTGTCAATGTCTAACATACACAACTAACAGAAGACAAATGCAACTCAGAAGTGAAGTCACTACATAGAGTAGTTGCATTTTATGTTGCCGTCTTTCACATTAATTTTATTACCCACGCTTGATTGTTTTATGACATATTTACCATTATGAAATGAACACAAACACTCTGCTTCACTGTCAGAATCCTGTTTATCTCTACTGGATCATTTTCTTTACAAAATGGTGAAAGGTGCAGTATAAACAGAAAGCAAAAGAAAACAAAACAAAAAAACCAAAAATGTCTTGGGACAGAAAGGATCTTACACAAAAAGTCTGTGGCCAGTTCTAAAACCGAATTCCTTTATGAATAGCCTTTTTTTCTCTGTAAGAAAACTTAACATTGTAAATATCCATTAGCAAATGACAAAATTCATACTCAATGCCAAAGGAAAAAAGAGTCAAAGGTCAATTTGGCTTTAAAAAAACAAAGCTAAACATGATGAATATTATGAGAGCTTATAATACCTTAGAGATCTGAATTCCCTCAAATGAAAGATGTGATTTGGTCAACAGTTTTCTCAAAGACTGCCTTCTGTTAGAGCTTTTCGAGAATCTAAGTTATATACTCTTTAGACATCAAAAACCACTTAAACACATGTGACATACTAATATGCTAAATAAAAACTGATATACAATCATTATAAATAAAGACTCCTAAAAAATAGACTGGACTAATCATTTGTAATTTTTTAAAAATCAATACATGCTAAAGAAAACATAAGCAGTAGCAGAATTCAAACTATAATATTTTCTAACCCCAAGTTTATGACCATGGCTTAACTTCCAGGTTTCACCCGTCATACGATAAAAGCGTTCTTCCAGCTTTTTCAATTTCATTTCCTGGTGTGGTTTTAGAACATTCTCTATGTATCTGCTGGCCTGTTCCAAAAAACATAAATTAGGTGGTGTTACTATACATTAACATTCCTAAGACCTTATTTACATTGTCTATAATGTTGTAAATAAGAACCAAGTAAGAAACGGTGTTTTCACACTAATTCAATTTTGCCAAAAAAGCAACATCCTCCACTTCTGCATCACTCTCTAAAAATCTGCATTCGTGTTTAATGCAAATAAAAACAAATGTTCTACACTTCTGCTTGTATGGCAGTGTACCTATATATCCTTTAACGTGTTTTCAATGCAACAAAAAATTTATGCGGGGCTGGAATACAAAGATGTAGAGGACAAGGCCTCTGACTTCCAGGAACTTAAACCCAAAGCTGTTTGCTCACGGCATGATGCCTAAGGCATGAACTGGTTTGGAAGAGCATTAATTAAATGTTGCTCGATCATGGTAAAGTAGAAAATATTTTTAGACTCAAAAGACATGGAGATTCTGGTTTTAAGATGACAGAGTGAAATTATTTCTGCCTCCCCTGCCTCTTGAAAAATCACCCCAAAACAACCAAGGGAACAAGAAACAGAAACCCTAATTCCATCACCAGTGAAAAACAGAGAAACACTATAACCCCCAAACCACTATATGTAAGGACAGATAGAGGAATGATAACTGATCTGAGTGAGAAAACTGCAACCTAGGTGCTTGCAAAGGATGACAGCAACAGGAAGCCAGCCGTGCACGCCACAGACTGGAACAGCTCAGGAAGAGAGACACCAGGTTCCCTGGCGGGGACACAGGGTGAGGGGCAGAGCTAATATTGGGGGTGTCGGAGGAAACCATGCATCAGCCAAGTGTTACCAACCTGAGCTCTGGGACTCTAATCAACAGAGTTGGTAAGAAGCCAGATGAGAAATTCAGGCAACGTTTTACTGGGACTCCTGCTGCAGCACCTGGGAGCGGGAACAAGTAGCAGGTTCCCTTGCTCACTCCCTGGGGCAGAGGGGTGAGCTGGTCCCTTAAATAGGGTGAGGCGAGGCCTGGAGGGGCGCTTAGGTGGCCTGCCCACCCCCATGGTGGTACTGTGTGCAGGGGTCACGAGCAGTACCCTGCTTCTGCTCCTGACACCTCAGGAGAAGCAGTTGGATTTTGGCCTTTTTGTATCTTATTGTTCATAATTTGTCCCATTGCACAGGCATGCTGTTATTTTTAGTCCCTTATAGTTTCTTTGTATTCTGTTGCTTTGTCCAGGGGCAAGAACTGCAGTAAAGGGTCCCAGGTCCCAGCCTGTCTCACAATGAGTTTGTACTGAACCAAGGATTACGACTATTCCAATTCCTTGCATCTGAGTTTCTTAAAGAAAACGGGGGAAAATTATAAAAGAGTTATTGGACCCCCAGACCCACTACTCTACCACACATCCAGGCATGAAGGTTTATTCTCTGGGAATATGAACCAGAAAGGCTGCTGAGTCACAGATCCAGGCCTAGTGGAGGGCAGGAATGCAAACTAAAACAGAAAGAGCACATGAAAATGCACCCACTGGAAGGTGACACTCCCCAGCCCTTCCCAACTTGACTCAGATTGCTGGCAGCCAGGCCTTAAGAGCCTCCCCCCCCCCCCCCACCCCCCGCCCAACCTGGGAGAATGGAGATGCATTGTCTAGAGGAGGTGAATTGCAAAAGAGAAACCCAGAGATACTGACAAAGCTAACTTACTCCTCAGTAACCCTACAGTTAAATTGGTGTCTACCCTATATCAGCAGACAACCCATCAAGCTTTGCTCCCATACACAGAAATTCCAATTAGCTTGATCTTCCTTTTTCTCTGAAGTAAAACACAAAGCTTGATGAAATTTTACAAATACTTACACCATCAGTTAGCTTTTAGTGTACGATTCTTAAACTGAAAGGACGGAGCCAAGAATTACCAGATGATTAAGGAAAGCCTCCGACGCGAAAAATGGAGACTAGAACTAACAAACAGAAAAAGGGAACCTGAAAAACCACACTGGAATTTTGAGGATAATGGTGCAATACTTCAGAATTCTAATGATTTTCAACCTGTAATTCTACACCAAATCAAACTATCAATCATGTGTCTGAGGAGAAATATCACCTTTTTAGAATCCAAAGACTCAAAAGTGTTATGCATCACCAGGCACATGTCTGCCCAGGCTGGGCACTTCACCATGTACATAGATACACTGCGAGATACTGATTTATTAGTTTCCCTTTGTCCAAAGAGAGAAGACAGAGGGTTAAAGTTTTTAGACTTTTGCCAAACAGAAGAATCCCAACTTTTTTTTCGAACCCTCAGGAATTACAGATGCCAATTAGTATATAATTGGCATATAGATGGAATTATAGTTAACTAATCCATCTCACATGCAAATCTTTAAAAATGAATAGTAACTTCCACAGGAAATAACATTAAACATTAGAAGCTCAAATATTTACAAGAGAACTTCTTAACAAAAGATCTCGCAAGGACACTTTCCTTGCTACTGAATTCAGATCAGGGTAGTTACAAATGTATTAAACAGTAACCACTCCCACCCCCTAAAAAATATATAGGCTTTTACTCTTGGGATCTTTTTTCAGCCTTCACTTGTTTACTTAAAAAAGGAATATTTGCTCACCAGAAAAACAAGTGGTAGATGTCAAAATTTTAATGCCTTTGTACCTAAGCCTTTGTAAAGGGTTTATGTTTTTAATATTTAGGTAAAAGTCCACAATGAGTCTCCTCTTTTACAAAGGTCAATCATCAATCTGGCAACTGCCCAAATGCTACCTGTTAGATAATCATCCATGGTAAATGCAATTCCTAGCTAGCAAAACCAAACTTGGATGGGATGTAGCAAAAGCGGTGCTCAGAGGTAAAGTTACAGCTGTAAATATCTAATTAAAGAAGAAGAAAAGATATCAAATCATTAACTTTACACCTTAAAAATCTTGAAAAAGAACAAATTAAACCCAAAGCTAGCACACAGCAGCAAATAATAAGGAAGAGATAAACAGAGAATAGAATAGAAAAACAACAGAACCAATGAAACCAAAAATTGTTTCTTTAAAACGATCAACAAATTCCAGAAAACTTTAACTGGACTAAGAGAAGACAACTAAAATCAGAAATGAATGTGGGGAAATTACTATCAACATTACAGCAATAAAAAGGATTATAAAGATGTACAATTGTATGCCATCAAATTAGATAACCAAGATGAAATGGACAAATTCTGAGAAACACACAATTACCTAAACTAACTGACTCAACATGAAATAGGAACTCTCAACAGACCTAACATAAGACTGTGTCAGTAGTTAAAAACCTCCCAACAGGGGCTTCCCTGGTGGCGCAGTGGTTGAGAGTCCACCTGCCGATGCAGGGGACATGAGTTCGTGTCCCGGTCTGGGAAGATCCCACATGCCGCGGAACAGCTGAACCCGTGAGCCATGGCCGCTGAGCCTGCGTGTCCGGAGCCTCTGCTCCGCAACGGGAGAGGCCACAGCAGTGAGAGGCCCGTGTACCACAAAAAAAAAAAAAAACAACCTCCCAGCAAAGAAAAGTCCAGGACCAGATGGTTTCACCACTAAATTCTATAAAACCTTTAAAGAAGAATTAGCACCAATCCTTCTCAAACTCTTCCAAAAAACAGACGAGGTGAGAACAGTTCCTAACTCATTCCATGAGCTCAACATTATCCTGATACCAAAGCAAGGCAAAGACACTACAAGTAAATTAAAGACCAATATCCCTTATGAATACAGATGCAAAAATCCTAAACAAAATACTAGCAAACTGATCCAACAGCTTATTGAAAGGAGTATATACCAATGCCAAGTGTAATTTATCTCAAAAATGTAAGATACTTCAACATAATAAAATCAATTAATGTAATACATATTAGTAACACAAAAGGGGGGAAAAAAACCACATGATCACCTGAATTGATGAAGAAAAAGCGTCTGACAAAATTCAACACTCTTTCATGATGAAACTATTTAGAAACAAGGAATAGAAGGGAACTTGCTCAACATAACAAGCATCTAGGAAAAAATCCATAGTTAACATCATACTCAATAGTGAAAGATTAAAAGTTTTCTAAGATCAGGAATAAGACAAGGATGCCTACTTTCATCACTCCTATTCAGCACTGTTTAAAGTTTTAGCCAGAGTGATAAGGCAAGAAAAAGAAATAAATGACATTGCTTTTGGAAATGACGAAGTAAAACTATCCCTATTCTCAAATGATACGATCTTATACGTTAAAAATCCCAAAGAATCCACACACAAAAACCACTAGCGCTAATAAAAAAATAAGTAAAATTGCTGCACACAAGATCAACACACAAAAATCATTTGTGTTTCTATACACTAGTAATGAAAAATCAAAAAAGAAAATTAAGAAAACAATTGCATTTATAATAGCAACCAAAGGAATAAAATACTTAGGAATAAATTTAGCCAAGAAGGTGAAAGCTATGTACACTGAAAACTACAAAACATTGTTGGAAGAAATTAAAGACAGAAATAAATGGAAAGATATTGCATGGTTATGGATTGCAAGAATTAAGATGTCAATACTCCTCGCAGCAAAGAAGACTTAATATCATTAAAATGTCAGTACTACCCAAAAAAATCTCCAGATTTAAATGCAATCCTTCTCAAAATCCCAAAGCCCTTTTTTGCAGAAATGGAAAGGCCAATCCTCAAATTCATATGGAATTGCAAGGGGCCTCAATAGCCAAAACAATACTGAAAAAGAAAAACAAAGTGGGATGACTCACACTTCCCGATTTCAAAACTTACTAAAAAACTACAGTAATTAAAATAGTATGGTACTGGCACAAGGATAGATATATATAGATAAAGCAATGGAATAGAAGTGAGGGCCCAGAAATAAACCCATATATCTATGGCCAACTGATTTTCAACAAGGGTGCCAACACTACTCAATGGGGAAAGAATAGTTTCTTTAACAAATGCTGTTGGGACAACTAGATATCCACATGAAAAAGAATGAAATTGTATTCTCATCTCACACCATACACAAAAGCTAACTCAAAGTAGGTTAATAACCTAAATATAAAAACTAAAACTATACACTCTTGGAAGAAAATATAGGGGTAAATTTTCATGACTTTGGATTTGGCAATGGATTCTTAGATATGACACCAAAAGCGTGAGCAACAACAAAAATAATAGATAACTAGACTTCATCAAAACTAAAAACATTTTTGTGCATCAAAGGACAATAACAAAAAAGTGAAAAGCAATCCACAGAATGGGAGATAATACTCACAAATCAGATATCTGATAAGAGTTTAGTATCCAGAATATATAAAGAACTCCTATAATTCAATAACAGAAAGACAAACAACCCAATTTAAAAACAGGCAAAGAACTTAAACAGACATTTCTCCAGAGAAGATATACAAATGTCCAACAAGCACTTGAAAAGGATTTCAACATCATTAGTCAATAGGGAAATGCAAATCAAAACCACAATGTGATACCACTTCGTATACATTATGATGAGTACTGGGGGGGTGAGGGGTGGAAATAATAAATGTTGGTGAGGATGCAGAGAAACTGGGACACTCAGAAACTGCTGGTGGGCATACAAAATGGTATAGCCACTGTGGAAAATAGTTTAGCAATTCCTCAGAAAGTTAAAATATAGAATTACCATATGACCTAGCAATCCCATTTCTATGTATATACCCCAAAGAATTGAAAACAGGTATTCAAATACTTGCACAAAAATATTCACAGCAGCACGATTCACAGTAGCCAAAAGGTGAAAACAACCTAAATGTCTATCAGTGAATAGATAAACAAATTCTGATCTGTCCATACAATGGAATATGACTCAGCCATAAAAAGGAAAGAAGTACTGATATATGCTATATGGATGAACCCCAGAACACATTATGCAAGTGAAAGAAGCCAGACACAAAAGGTCACATGTTATATGATTCCACTTGTATGAAATATTCAGAATAGATACATCAATACAAACAGAAAGCAGATTGTTGGTTGCCAGAGGATGGAAGGAGTGGAGAATGGGGAAATAAATGTTCAGTGGGTATGGGGTTTTCTCCTGCAGTGAAGAAAATGTTTTGGAACTAGACAGGGGTAGTGGTTGCACAACATTGTGAATATTCTAACTGCCACTGAATTATACACTTTAAGATGGTCATGTCATGAGAATTTGACCTCAATAATAAAAAAATCTGAACACAAACACATAAAGCAACAGACCTAAATTTAAAATGCCCCAGACATTTTTGTATTCTCTTTATATACTCTCTGAAACGTATGCTTTACCTTTTCACCCTGTGCCTCTTGCTGTTTTTTCCTCACAAGTTTTTGCCTTTTCTCATTCTTCTCTTCTTCTTCTAAGACATCAAAACATATAAGTACTTTTTAATTCCCAAGTATCAGTACGTTGAATGTTATTTTCTCTGAAAATCTTCTGTAGATCTTCACATTTTGGGAGAGAAAAGCCTTCAAAAAACAGACTGTATTTTTCAAATAATGAAAACGAGATACACACAGACAGTTGAAACAAGGAAATCTGCAAGAAATTTCTTTCTGTAAGAAAAGGTCTATTCTGAAAACAAAAATTCTCTGACATGTATTGTGTGTTACAGTTTTGGTGAGGAGCCTTCAAGAATAACGATGGGGCTTCGCTGGTGGCACAGTGGTTAAGAATCCACCTGCCAATCCAGGGAACACGGGTTCATGCCCTGGTCCAGGAAGATCCCACATGCCACGGAGCAACTAAGCCCATGCGCCAGAACTACTGAGCCTGCGCTCTAGAGCCCGTGAGCCACAACTACTGAGCCCGTGCCACAGCTACCAAAGCCCGAGCGTCTAGAGCCTGGGCTCCACAACAAGAGAAGCCACTGCAATGAGAAGCCCGTGTACCGCAACAAAGAGTAGCCTGCTCACCGCAACTAGAGAAAGCCCGCGTGCAGCAACGAAGACCCAATGCAGCCATAAATAAATAAATAAAATTTAAATAAATAAATAAACAGTAAAACAGAACATAATGCACCAAATTCACTATTGGCAAGCTTCTTTCTAATAGGATATAAGAATGTATACATTAGTTTCAGGATTCATCTGTTCTGAGGTGAACTACAATATTGTTTTTTGTTTTGTTTTTTAAATAAATTTATTTACTTATTTATTTTTGGCTGTGTTGGGTCTTCGTTGCTGCATGCAGGCTTTCTCTAGTTGCAGTGAGTGGGGGCTACTCTTTGTTGCGGTGCATGGGCTCTAGGCACGCGGGCTCAGTAGTTGTGGCACACGGGCTTAGTTGCTCCATGGCATGTGGGATCTTCCCGGACCAGGGCTCGAACCCGTGTCCTTTGCATTGGCAGGCGGATTCTTAACCAATGCGCCACCAGGGAAGTCACTACAATATTGTTTTAAAAGGCCTCTAACACAAACTTTTACTTACCACAAAACAAAACAAAAATAAGAACAAGCATGGTTTCCTAAAATTAAGAGCACTTAACTATACATACGATATAAGTGAGTAAATAAAAACTGCCAGAATGGAATGAAAAATAAATTATCTTTAACTCTTAATCTTAACGATAGATAGTTACCATTTGTAGAACAGTTTACAAGCTGTACGTACCAAACAGCAGTTAAGCTGCACAAACACACAGACAATTTAAAATTAGCAAATGTGCAGAAATGCTATAGTTTCAAATGTATATACAAGAAAAAAGTATAATTTCTCATAAAAATATTGGGATTTATAGCCTATCCAAAGTTGTAACTAAAGTTGCAATGATTACTCTACCTTGAAATTACACAGCACAAATTAATGGTAAAATGATTCTTATTGTGCAAAGTTCTAGAATAAATAAAGGAAAGAAATTTCGGTAGAAAAGTATAAAACGGTAGCATAAACAATAAACTTACCTTTCAGATAAACTTGGGAAGATTTAAATGAGTTAACCCATGAGGTAGTCACAGAAATAATTAATGTAAGGAGAGTAAGCAGTAAGAAAATCCGGCCACACAGCAAAATTAGATCTTTGATTCCTTATAAAGGTTAAAGAAAAATACAATTAAAATTCAAAACATTTTTCTTGATACTAGGTATTAACACATTAGAAGATCATTTGTACTGGAAAAGTACAGTAAAAGTTAAGGTATGCAACTGTCTTAAGATTTTTCATATAGTCTCCTTTGGGTGCCAAAATTCATAATGACTGTCATTACCAGAGCAAGTTTTCAGAAAATGATTCTAGAACATCTTATGTCTCAGGAATATAAGTAGAATTCGAGTGACTGGCTACATTATAAATATATGACTATCAATAATGCATAAATTCTGGTTTCCCTTCTTCCCAGAGAAGGGAAGAAAATTATCCACATAATTGGGAATTAAATTGTGACGGTATCATCTTATCAAATTCTACTTCTATTTAAAAATAGTCACTCTCACTGAAACAGCAAATTCTTATTTCTGACAGTTAAATTATGCAACTCTGTACTTCTCTATTTCTCAATATTTATTCTATCATATGTAAATAAAATTACTAGATACATGTTTGCCTAGAAAAAAAGTAAAAAATTTGGTTTTGTATTACCTTAAGAACCAAGATGAAAATTAATCAGCAGAAATGTAACAAGTACCTACTTTGTGTAATACAACTTGCCAAATGGTGAGGCAGTGTAGATATAAAGTAGGATAAAAAATGGTTTCTACCCTCCAGGAATTTTTAGTTTTGTTTTATAATTCTCAAAAGTTACCAGACAGACGTACAGAGGAACCATCTTACCAACGTGATGGGGGCTGGCAGTTAGCCAATTAACTGAAAATTAAAGAAGGAATTATATATACAGACTTAATTTTTAACTGAAAACATATATATATATATATATATATATATATATAATCCTTCTTTTAAAAAAAAAGTAGTTTAAAGTTGTTTAGCGAAGTTTTTTTTTTTTTTCTTTTGCATTACAGCCCTTCCAACCTTTGCCAGCATTACTACTGATTCAGGTATTGCTCAATATGACACATGATTAAATCTCAGGTAACTGTGGTCATTTCAAAAGTAATTTGACACCTAGAGTATTGGTATTTAGAGAAACCATTGTGTTATAGGATTTATGTTCCATATATTGCTTTTTGTTCTAGCAAGCAAGCAATTTCAAATGTCATATGTGAATACAAAAGAACTAGATTAACGTGTGCACCTCTCAATTAAAAATTTTTAAAAGTAAGTTGATGTGTTTTGTTTTGCTTTGTTTATACCTATTCTTAAGAGCCCATATGCAGGGCACTTCAAAGGATAACAAATGTGAGGAACCAGCATTAAAGTATTTAGCTTAAGTACAAGTAAAAATGTATCAGCAATGAAGGCTTTTACAGAGTAGAAAAAGACAGGAATCATTTTTCAATACATGTCCAAAAATATAGCCCAGGTGAATGAACACTCCTCTTCCCTTTTAATTCAATTAGGAGGAGGAGGAGGGGAGAAGGGAGAGGAGGAGAGGAGGAGAGGAGGGGAGGAGGGGAGGAGGGGAGGGGGGGGAGGGGGAGGAGGGGAGGAGGGGAGGAGGGGGAGGAGGGGGAGGAGGGGTCTCTGCTCTCAGGAAGTACGTCCCCCTGTGGTCAGAGCTGATCATGTGAACAGATCTCCTTCTGCAACCCTGAGTAAACACCTTCTCATTGACTAGTGACTCAAATATTAGTACAAAAGTAGAAGATTCTAGATGAGCAGAGTAAGGGTGAATTCTTTAAGGTAAGGGAGCAGGTAAATTCTGGAATAAGTGTGAGTTTAACATTTCTGTATATCATTTGGATAAAGGTCTTGTTAGATTCCAATACTGCTTGAGACTTCTGGAGAATCTCTGTAGATTTTCTGAAAAGCATTTTATTTTAATTTCTTATTTCAAGCAACATTCTGGGTACCTGACTTCTTGGGGGGTGGGGAGAAAGAGAGGAAATATACAAAGCTCGGTTTCATCACAGTCTCTAATTTTAGGACTGAGTTTAAAGAGGGAAACAGACATGTAAACTGATCAATAATATGTCCAAAAATGAACTGATTCTCCACTGGTCCACCAGTTTCCTTTCAGTTTTTCCTTTATCACTGGCACCACCAACGACTTGCGGTTGTTCAACTCCACATGTAGGAGCCATCCTTGAATCTCTCCTTTCCCTCACCCGAATCATTAATCCATCAACAAACCCTAGTTGGCTAATATCCCAAATCTGTGCACACTTCAGCTCCTCTGTTATCCTAGTCAGGCCAACCATCAAACAATCATCACGACTTCCCTACTTCAGAAGCCTAAGATGCAGCTTCCTTACAAAACATTCTGCACACAGAACCCAGTGATCTGTTTTAAAACCTTAGGTAAGTCCCTTAACCTCCCTATATCTCAGTTTCCTCAACTGTAAAAAAGGGATTATAATAGTACCCACCCTCTGATTGTAAAGCGGATTAGATGAGATAATGAATAAACACTTAGACTTTGGTTTACAGTACGTGCTAAATGAATGTTTCTACCTTGAGCCAATCTCCCTCTTAAGTCAGTCTCCTTGATCCAGCCTCAATTTTCTTCATCCTTTTCCTCCAACGCATCACAATTCCTTTGTCTGGAATGTTTTCTCCCGGCTTTTCAAAGTGGTGGTTCCTATCATCATTTAAATCTCTGCTTAAATTCCTCAGTAGACCTACATCACATCAACCTGTTTATTTCCTCTTGAGCATTCAACACAATTTGAAAGCCGTGTATATGCTTGTTCATGTGCTTTCTGCCTCAGTCCCCTTTCACGCAAAACCTCACCAGATCTGGAGAGATTTTTTGCGCCAAGGGGAGTCGGCCGCGCCAAAGGGAGTCGGCCTCCCCAAGGTGAGTCGGCTTCACCAAGGCGGCGGAAGTCTCGCTCCCCCCAAGGACCCGCGCCGGAAAAGGGAGGCAGGCGCGGTGCAGCCTGGGAATCGTAGTCAAAGCTGCCTAGAGGGGACGCGGCTGGGAAACGGAAATTCTACGCAACGTTCACAGGACCGTCACCTGGGTATGAGCACCAAGAGGGAAAAGTCAACACTTACCCAGATCTGGGATCCCACGCTGGAGCTCCAAACACAAGAGCGGGAGAGCAGCAAGGAGGAAAACGCCAACAAAGCCACGAGAAGCCATAGTGGAGGGCGCCCCGCTTCCGGGCGGAAGGCCCGCCCCTTCCGGTTTCTCCTCCCTTGGAAGGTGGAGTGGAGAAGCCCTGCCTAAGGGAGGAATTTGGGGAGACAGCTAGCTGCACCTGCGCCTTTGGCCGCGGGACTCTGGAGACTGAGGAAGAGCTCAAGAGTAAAATGAGGGGCTTCCCTGGGGGCACAGTGGTTGAGAATCCGCCTGCCAAAGCAGGTTACAGGGGTTTGAGCCCTGGTCCGGGAGGATCCCACATGCCGCGGAGCAACTAAGCCCGTGCACCACAACTACTGAGCCTGCGTTCTAGAGCCCGCGAGCCACAACTACTGAGCCCATGTGCCACAACTACTGAAGCCCGCAAGCCTAGAGCCCATGCTCTGCAACAAGAGAAGCCACCACAATGAGAAGCCCATGCACCGCAACGAAGAGTGGCCCCCGCTCGCTGCAACTAGAGAAAGCCTGTGTGCAGCAACAAAGACTCAACACAGCCAAAAAAAAAAAGTAAAATGAACCTGAAGAGAAAGGGTACTGGGTGTTGACGCTGTTGGGGGCAGCCTGGCCCCTGGGCCTTGTGTCCGTAGTGGGTGATTGTGGGCTTTTGGGTCAGACAACTGAGCACCACTCTCTGCTGAAGCACCTTCTTTATCACCGTAACGATCCCTGGCCCCTTTCATGGTCTCTAGTACCTGACGGAAGATGACTCAGAAGTGGGGCCTGGCACCGAATCCTGGAGACCCACTACCCCTTGCTCCGCTTCTCGTCAGTTTTGCCAGCAGGTGTTACTGTTAATGACTTAACTCAGCCTCACAGTTCTATTACCTCATTGCCATCCCATGATACACCTCTGGTGCTTCTGCCAAACTGCAATGCAATTAAGCTACAGAGATCGTCGCAATTTGCAAGATTTCTTGCTTGAAAATTCATTTTCTGACCTAGCCATCAATTTTCCCACCCTTCAATTTACTTCAGCTAACATTTATTGAACCCCACAATTTGGTACAGAAGGACTCATGGAGACTCAAATATGTGTAAGTTACTGAATTTGTCCTCAAGAAGCTCAGAAAGTCAGTTTAGTGGGAAAGAGCCCTGTAAACAGATATATACAGTGCCTGAGTGTTGTGATTAGGATGCGCACAGAGGTCTGTGGAACCCTATTCCCAACGAGGGCTTGAATGCTTTCCTGAAGGAAACCATGCCCAAATTGTGCTGTAAAGTTTAGGAATTGGGGAAGGGGGCAAACGGAAGAATGGGATTGCAAATTTAGGAAACTGTGAATGCAGAGGAACAAGCAGCAGTTTAAAATATTGCAGTTCCAGGGCTTCCCTGGTGGCGCAGTGGTTGAGAGTCCGCCTGCCGATGCAGGGGACACGGGTTCGTGCCCCGGTCCGGGAAGATCCCACATGCCACGGAGCGGCTGGGCCCGTGAGCCATGGCCGCTGAGCCTGCGCATCCGGAGCCTGTGCTCCGCAACGGGAGAGGCCACAACAGTGAGAGGCTCGCATACAGCAAAAAAAAAAAAAAAAAAAAAAAAATTGCAGTTCCAAGTTTGAGTGGAGGTGCATTAGTTTGGAGCTAGGACCAGAGAGGGCTTGGCTTTGTGTGTAGGCTAAGAACTTTATCCTGGAAGTGAAGTTGCAAGATATGAGCGCACAATCTCAAAATCAGTCCAGGTGAAGTAATACAAATTCTAACATGACATACCAATTAAATAATTAACTATATTGACTCATTCAGAGGTTCTCGTCTACATGAAGACAGGAAAGAAAGGAAGTTCTTCACCTCTTAAACATCTTCATTTTGGTATGATTTCCTCCTTTAGGTATTTTTCTTCCTTTTTCTATATTCCTAGTATAATCTGTTGACACCAATGAATCTCTGTCAGGACAGTAAAGTGGCGGCTCCCATGTACTCCAGATTTGCATGGGGTCTTACACATTTCCCAAACTTTGTTGATTGTGAAGTCTCTTCACTGCATTTATCTACTCTTACGCCCCTCCCCAAGACCACCAAAATAACCTATTCATCTAAAACCAAGTTTCTCACTTACTGATTTAAGGGAGAACACTGTTGTGACATAATCTTTGTAGTGGCTCAGAGGGGAAGTCAAGGGTGATTTTTATAGGGTTTTTGGAGTCTAGGTTGGAGTAGTTTAAGGTGGCCTTTTCGATGTGGGGATCTTACTGGGATTGGACATAGTACATGGTATAATAGTTTAGGGCTGCTGGACACAGCAAGATGAGGAACTTGAAGTCAGATGTGCCCCCTTTTTGATAAGAAAGGGCATTTGCCCAGTTGAGTGATCAATTCAACTTCTCAGTGCCTGAGAGGGAAGCTTTTTATCCAGATTAGCAACCTGTTGTTCAGATGAATGGATTTTCAGGAAGCTTCTAAAGCTAACAATGAAATTATGTACTGATTTACAGCCTGTCCTTGTTGGCAAGAATTTCCTGGAACAAACAGTAAAGTTATGTTGATTTAAGGTCATAGTTTTCAGTGATCATAATTAAGCCATGGGTTATAGATGGCTCAGTTCTCACAATAAAATCTTATGAATACCTTGAATACTGTATAAGAGGAAGGGACTTTTAAATCTTGATAGTTTATATTAAATCATTTTCTATTAACATTCTTCAGACACAAATTTCACATTTTTTTAAATTTAAGAAGTGATGCTACTTGTTTTCTTTATGTATAAAGAAATAGGATTGTCAACACATTTTTAATTTACTTTTGGCTGCACTGGGTCTTCATTGCTGCACACGGGCTTTCTCTAGTTACGACGAATGGGGGCTACTCTTCGTTGTGGTGCAGGGGCGCCTCATTGCGGTGGCTTCTCTTGTTGCAGAGCACAGGCTCTACGTGCACGGGCTTCAGTAGTTGTGGCACGCGGGCTCAGTAGTTGTGGCTCACGGGCTCTAGAGCACAGGCTCAGTAGTTGTGGCACACGGGCTTAGTTGCTCCGTGGCATGTGGGATCTTCCTGGACCAGGGATCAAACCCATGTCCCCTACACTGGCAGGTGGATTCTTAACCACTGTGCCACCAGGGAAGTCCCACATTTTAAAAATATTTATTTATTTATTTATTTGGTTGTGCAGGTCAGTTTCAGCAGGTGGGCTCCTTTAGTTGCGGCTCCAGGGCTCCTTAGTTGCGGCACATGGGCTCCTTAGTTGTGGCATGCGAACACAATTGTGGCATGCATGTGGAATCTAGTTCCCTGACCAGGGATCGAACCCAAGCCCCCTGCGTTGGGAGCGCAGAGTCCTACCCACTGTGCCACCAGGGAAGTCCCGACACATTTTGCAATTACATATAATCATATTTGATTGGGGGGGGAACAAATGTTAATTAAAATGTAGCCTGAATTGTATGTATTAAGTGTATCCAAACTGCTTTTGTGACCTAACATTTGGAATTTTTGCATTAAAAAAATCAACTAGTAAAGTTTTCCTATATCTTATTATGAAAATTTTCAGACAAAAAAGTTGAAAAAAATTTACAGTAACTATCCATATACCCACCACATTTTATTATATATATTGTCACATATCTATCAATCTATCCATTCATCAATCTGTCTTATTTTGATGCATTTCATAGTTGGAGACTTTAGTACACTTCCCACAAAATACTTCAGTGTCATATCATTAACTATATTATGTGCATATGCATACTTCATATGATATGTATATTTCAGCATGTATGTCATTAACTACAGTGAAATGCACACATCTTAACTCTACCATTCCTTGAGTTCCAATATAAGCATTGTTAAAAGATAAACTGAAACATGTTAAAATTTTTAAGAGTTTATTTGAGCAAACATTGATTGGAATCAGGCAGCATCCAATATAGCGGATAGAAAGGAGCTCTGAGGAGCTGGAGCTGTATAATGAAAGACTTTTCTAGCCAGAAGGGAGCAGGGACAAGGAAGTTATTCCAGGCAAAAAAGTGGGTTAGTTATTGCAAGTTTACTTTCCTTTGGGGGATGGCAGAGGTCCAACAAGCAGATTACCTAACTAGTGCTGATCAAGCGATTCCATTTCTGGGAGAGCCCAAACTAATTAAGTTAATTCTGCATTTGCTGGTGTGGGGTTTAGCATAAGCAACTCCATTTTAGGCCTCTTGTCTTGTTTCTTAACAGCATATACTAGAGAAAGATAAAAGATTTTGTCCAGAAAGTAACCACTGTTTTGATTTTTTTTCCACCATACATTAGTTTTGCCTCTTCTAGGACTTCTATAAATGGAATTATACAAAATGTGCTGTTTGGATTAGGCTTTGTACACACATCATAATTTTTTAAATCTTTTTATTTTGAGATAATAATTATAGGTTCACAGAGGGTTATAAGAAATAATACAGAGAGATCACATGCATTCTTTACTCAGTTTCCCCCATTGGCAAATCCATGCATAACTGTAGTACAATATCATAAACAGGAGATTTATATTGACACAATCTACCAACCTTATTCAGGTTTTACCGGTTTTACATATACTCATTTGTGGATGTGTATTTAGTTGGATGCAATATTATCACCTGTGCTGATTCATGTGACCACCACCAGTCAAGATACAGAACAGTTCCTTCAGAAGAGTCTCTTGCACTACCCTTTTATAGCCACAGTCACTTCATTTTCTATCCTTCACTAAACCCTGGGCAACAACTAATCTGTTCTCCATCTCTTTAAGTTTGTCATTTCAAGAATATTATGTAAGTGGAACCATACAGCATTCATTAACTACAATGACATGCACATATCTTTACTGTACCATTCCTTGACTTCCAATATAAGCATTGTTAAGAGACAAACTGAGGCATATTAAAGCTTTTAATATTGGCCTTTGAGATAGCTTTTCCTTTTTTTTTTTTTTTTTTCCTCACCGTGTGGCTTGCAGGATCTTAGTTCCCCGACCAGGGATTGAACCCAGGCTCTGGCAGTGAAAGCACCGAGTCCTAGACACTGGACCACTAGGAAGTTTCTGAGATAGGCTTTTTTACTCAGTATAATCCCCTTGAGATCCATACAAGTTGTTATGTGTATTCGTTTTTATCGCTGGGTAGTATTCCTTGATATGAATGTACCATAGTTTGACTAACCACTCACCTTTGGAGGACATCTTGATTGTTTCCAGGTCTGGCTATTATGAATAAAGCTGCTACAACCATTTGTTTACAAGTTCTTATGTAAACTTAAGTTTTGATCCACAAAAGGATCAAATTGATCCATAAGTAACAACTTCCTGGGAAAACAAAGACCAACACTTTTTAAATTCAGACATTCAATATCACAATGTCAACCATTAAATTAAAAAATTACTAGGCATAACAAGAAGCAGGAGAAGGTGACACATAAGCAGAAGAAAATCAATGGAAACAGACTCAGAAATGACATAGATGATGAATTACGAGACATAACTTTAAAGTAGACATAACTTTAAAGTAGGCCAACAAGGAAAAATGGTTACATCAGAGTGGTGAAATTATGGATGATTTTTAAAAACTTCTAAATATATATATAAAGAAAAGTTTTAAATATTAGCATATTATGTATCTCTAAGTACTATAATGTTGTTTAGCATATTTTAAAATGTCATATATTCTTTTCTAATTTAATGTTAATGTTAGATTGTTCCCAGTTAATTTGTGTAGCCCTAGTTTATTTTCATTTCCACATAATATTCCAGTATAAGAACATGAATATCTATTTTTCTGATGATGGACATTTATTTCCAAGAAAAGAGAAGTGATAAAGACCAAATTTAGGATACTGATTACCTCTTAGGGGAGGAAGAGAGGAAAGAGGATGGGACAGGGATAGATATCTGGAACTATACAGTGTGGTAAGACTTCATCTCTTAAGCTGAAAGGTGTGGATGTTCATTATTCTTTTTTTCCCTTTTTAAAAAATTTAGATATAGTTGATGCACAATATTATATGTTATAGGTATACAACATGGTGATTCACAATTTTTAAAGGTTATACTCCATTTGTAGTTAGTATAAAATTTTGGCTGTATTCCCTGTGTTGTACAATATATCCTTGTAGTTTATTTATTTAATACATAACAGTTTGTACTTCTTAATCCCCCACCCCTATCTTGCCCCTCCCCGCTTCTCTCTCCCCACTGGTAACCACTAATTTGTTCTCTGTATCTGTGAGCCTGTGTCCTTTTTGTTATAGTCACTAGTTTTATTTTTAGATTCCACATATAAGTGATATCATACAGTATTTGTCTTTCTCTATCTGACTTATTTCACTTAGCATAATACCCTTCAAGTTCATCCATGTTGCTGCAAATAGCAGAATTTCATTATTTTTTATGACCGAGTAGTAGTATTACATTGTGTGTGTGTATGTGTGTGTGTGTATATATCTCATCTTCTTTATTATCCATTCATCTGTTGATGGATTCTTAGGTGGTTGCTTCTATATCTTGCCAGTTGTAAATAATGCTGCTATGAACATTGGGGTGCATGTGCATGTATCTTTTTGAATTAGTGTTTTTGGTTTTTTCAGATATATACCCAGGAGTGGAATTGCTGGGTCATATGATAGTTCTGTTTTTAGTTTTTTGAGAAACCTCCATATTTTTTTTCCACAGTGGCTGCACCAATTTTCATTCTCACCAACAATATAAGAGGGTTCCCTTTTCTCCACATCCTTGCCAACATTTGTTATTTGTGGTCTTTTTGATGGTAGCCATTCAGACAGGTGTGAGGTGATATCTCATTGTGGTTTTAATTTGCATTGCTCTGATGATTAAAGACGTTGAGCATCTTGTCATATGCCTGTTGGACATCTGTGTGTCTTCTTTGGAAAAATGTCTATTCAGGTCTTCTGTCCATTTTTTAATCGATTTTTTTTTTTAATGTTGAGTTGTCAGAGTTCTTTGTATATTTTGGATATTAACACCTTATCAGTCATATCATTAGCAAATATCTTCTCCCATTCAGTAGGTTGTCTTTTCATTTTGTCAGTGTTTCCATTGCTGTACAAAATCTTTTAAGTCTAATTGGGTCCCATTTGTTTATTTTTGCTTTTGTTTCCCTTGCTTTAGGAGACAGATCCAAAAAAATATTGTTATAATTTATGTCAAGGCGTGTTCTGCATATGTTTTCTTCTAGAATTTTTATGGTTTCCCATCTGTCAGTTAAGTCTTTAAAACATTTTGAGTTTATTTTTGTATATGGTGTGAGAAAGTAGTCTAGCTTGATTCTTTTGCATGTAGATGTCCAGTTTTCCCTACACCATTTATTAAAGAGGCTGTCTTTTCCCCATTGTATATTCTTGCCTCCTTTTTTGTAGACTAATTGACTATGTAAGTATGGGTTCATTTTTGGGCTCTCTGTTCTGTTCCATTGATCCATGGGTCTGTTTTTGTGGCAGTACCATACTGTTTTGATAATTGTAGCTTATTAGTATAGTTTGAAACCAAAGAGTGTGACACCTCCCACTTTGTTTTTCTTTCTCAAGATTGGTTTGGCTGTCCGGATCTTTTGTGTTTCCATACAAATTTTAGAATTATGTGTTCTAGTTCTGTTAAAAATGCCATTGGTATTTTGATAGGGACTGCATTGAATTTGTAAATTGCCTTGGCTAGTATGGTCATTTTAACAAGATTAATTCTTCCAATCCATGAGCACAATATATCTTTCATTTGGTCTTCAATTTCTTTCATCAATGTCTTATTGTTTTCCAAAGTACAGGTGTTTTACCTCCTTAGTTAGATTTATTCCTAGGTATTATATTCTTTTTTTTTTTTGCGGTATGCGGGCCTCTCACTGCCGTGGCCTCCCCCGCCATGGAGCACAGGCTCTGGACGTGCAGGCCCAGTGGCCATGGCCCACGGGCCCAGCCGCTCCGCAGCACACGGGATCCTCCCAGACCGGGGCACGAACCCGCGTCCCCCGCACCGGCAGGCGGACCCCCAACCATTGCGCCACCAGGGAAGCCCTATATTCTTTTTGTTGCAACTGTAAATGGGGTTGTTTTCTTAATGTCTCCAACAGTTCATTGTTAGTGTATAGAAACACTTTGTATCCTGCAGCTTTACTGAGCTCATTTAATAGTTCTAATAGATTTTAGGTGGCATATTTAGAATTTTCAAAATATATTATCATCTGCAAACAGTGACAGTTTTACTTCTTTCTTTCCAATTTGGATTGCTTTTACTTCTTCTTGTCTGATTTCTAAATTACTGATTCACTTTCCTTACTGGTAATTAGTCTGCTCATATTTTGTAATTCTTACTGATTCAGTTTTGGGAGAGTGCACATTTCTAGGAATCTGTCCATTTCTTCTGGGTTGTCCATTTTATTGGCATATAATAGGTTGTAGTAACCTCTATGATCCTTTGTGTTTCTATGGTGTCAATTGTAACTTCTCCTTTTTCTTTTCTGATTTTATTGATTTGGGCCCTGTCTTCTTATTTTCTTGATGAGTCTGGGTAAAAGTTTATCAATTTTTTTTATCTTTTCAAGAACCAGCTCTTAGTTTCATTGATCTTTTCTAATGTTTTTTAGGTCTCTATTTAATTTATTTCTGCTCTGATCTTTATTATTTCTTTCCTTCTACTAACTTTGGGTTTTGTTTGTTCATATTTTTCTAGTTCCTTTATGTATTGCTATAAAATTCCCTCTTAGAGCTGATTTTGCTGCAGCCCATAGATTTTGGATCATTGTGTTTCTATTTTCACTTGCCTCTAGGTATTTTTTAAATTTCCTCTTTGATTTTTTCAGTGACCCATTGGTTGTTTAGTAGCATATTGTTTATCCTCCATGTATTTGTTCTTTTTTGCATTTTTTTCTTATAGTTGATTTCTAGTCTTATAGTGTTGTGGTAGGAGAAGATGTTTGATATGATTTCAGTCTTCTTAAATTTATTGAGACTTGTTTAATCTGTTGCTTAAGCCAGTGTTTCCCTGTTGATTTTCTGTCTGGATGATCTGTCCAGATATATCTGATAAGGGGTTAACATCCAAAATATACAAAGAACTCCAACAACTCAACATCAAAAATCAAACAACCTGATTTGAAAATGGGCAGAGGATCTGAATAGACATTCTCCAAAGAAGAGATACAGATGGCCAACAGATACATGAAAAGATGCTCAATATCACTAATCATCAGGGTGATGTAAATCAAAACCACAATGAAATATCACCTCACACCTGTCAGAATGGCTATTATCAAAAAGACAACAAATAACAAGTGTTGGCGAGGATGTGGAGAAAAGGGAACCATTGTGAACTGTTGACAGAAATGTAAAGTGGTGAAGCCACTATGGAAAACAGCGTGGCGATTTCTCAAAGAATTAAAAATAGGACAACCCGGGCTTCCCTGGTGGTGCAGTGGTTGAGAGTCCGCCTGCTGATGCAGGGGACATGGGTTCGTGCCCTGGTCCAGGAAGATCCCCCATGCCGTGGAGCAGCTGGGCCTGTGAGCCATGGCCGCTGAGCCTGCACGTCCAGAGCCTGTGCTCCACAAGGGGAGAGGCCACAACAGTGAGGCCCGCGTACCGCAAAAAAATAAATAAATAAATAAAATTTAAAAAAAGGACAACCCTATGATCCATCAATTCCACTTCTGCGTATTTTTCCAAAGAAAACAAAAACACTAATTTGAAAAGATATATGCACCCCTAAGTTCATTGCAGCCTTATTCACAATAACCAAGATAAGGAAGCCACCTAAGTGCTCATGGACAGATGAATGGATTAAAAATATATATATAATGGAATATTACCCAGCCCTAAAAAAGAATGAAATCTTGCCATTTGCAATAACATGGATGGACCTGGAGGGTACTGTGCTATGTGAAATAAGTCAGGCAGAGAAAGACAAATATTGTATGATTTCACTTTTATGTGGAATCTAAAAAACAAAACAAATGAACAAATGAAACAGAAACAGTCATATACATGGAGAAGAAACAGGTGGCTGGCAGAGTGGGAGGGGATGGGGAGACGAGCGAGATAGGTGAGGGAGATTTAGAGGCATAAACTTCCAGTTACAAAATAAATAAGTCGGGGGCTTCCCTGGTGGTGCAGTGGTTGAGAGTCCGCCTGCCGATGCAGGGGACAACGGGTTCGTGTCCCGGTCCGGGAAGCTCCCACATGCTGCGGAGCGGCTGGGCCCATGAGCCATGGCCGCTGAGCCTGCGCGTCCGGAGCCTGTGCTCCGCAACGGGAGAGGCCACAACAGTGAGAGGCCCACGTACCGCAAAATAAATAAATAAATAAATAAATAAATAAATAAATAAGTAAGTCATGGGGATGAAATGTACAGTGTAAAAAAAAAAGTAATTACAGAAATCATAATACATATTTAGATCCAGAATAGGTATATTAGTGTTATTTCTAAAGCTTTTTTACGATCTCCCCCACCCATATTCTTTGAAAATACATTGGTAAAAAATTAGAGATCAAAAGGGTGAAAGAGCTAATCAGTGCATGTGTGATTTCTCTCTAGACGTGTCTTCTAAGGTAGTAGCCCATTTTCCAACAAAGCAGACTTGCTGTTTCCCTTGGAAAGATTCCTTCCTCTTATTGTAAAATTTGCTTTTTGTTAATCTCACATTCAGTTATAATTATTGTTGTCTGTCTTTTCAGTGTTTATTCGTTGCCTCAATATTAAACAATGAAACTGCAATTTAGTAATCTTTATTTAATTCCTTTTCTCGTATTATATTTATCCTTCTTATAAATGACTGAAATTATTTGCATATATGCGTCATGAGAAATACATTTCATTGAGCAACCTAGATGTGCAAGCTTCTTTATGTATTACTGTTTCCTGTACAGACTTCGCAGATCGGCTGTAAACAATCTATAAAAGTACTTCTATAAAAGTACCATTTCCACCTTCCTTCTAACATAATAGCTCTTGACCTGTAACCTTAAAAGAACAGAGTTGTAATATCAGTGAGTTACTTATGAGACATGAATACATTTCCTATAAATTACACTTTAGGAAAAAATGCAGAGGGAGGGACTTTCCTGGTGGCTCAGTGGCTAAGAATCCGCCTGCCAATGCAGGGGACACGGGTTTGAGTCCTGGTCTGGGAAGATCCCACATGCCATAGAGCAACTAAGCCTGTGCGCCACAACTACTGAGCCTGCGCTCTAGAGCCCGCGAGCCACAACTACTGAAGCCCGCGCGCCTAGAGCCTGTGCTCCGCAACAAGAGAAGCCACCGCAATAAGAAGCCCACGCACCGCAATGAGGAGTAGCCCCCGCTCGCCGCAACTAGAGAAAAGCCGGGGTGCAGTAACAAAGACCCAATGCAGCCAAAAAATTTTAAAATAAATAAATGAATAAAATATTAAAGGATCTAGAACAGTGTGTGGCATTTGCATCATGTAAATATTTAAAAAAATGCAGAGGGAGACAGGCTACAATTTTTTTTTTTTTTTTTTGCCGTACGCGGCCTCTCACCGCTGCGGCCTCTCCCGCTGCAGAGCACAGGCTCCGGACGCCCAGGCCCAGCGGCCATGGCCCACGGGCCCAGCCGCTCCACGGCATGTGGGATCCTCCTGGACTGGGGCACGAACCCGTGTCCCCTGCACCGGCAGGCGGACTACCAACCACGGTGCACCAGGGAAGCCCAGAGGCGACAATTTTTTAAATGAAATAAGTGATGTTCAACATTTTCTCCTTCAAAAAATACCATTAAAAAAAAAATCTTGGATCTTGTATTTTCACCATAGGACAATATCTTTGATGGTTTCTTTCCAGTAATGGTTAAGAGAATAGGCTTCAGAGTCAGGCCTCCAGGATTTGAATCCCAGCTCTGCCATTCACCAGCTGTGTAATCTAATACAAGTTATTAAGTCATTTACTCTCTTTGAGCCTTAGTCTATTTACAAAATGAGGGTAATAATAGTATTTATTTCTTGGGTTGAGGAGGGGGTAACAGAAAGCTCTTAGCATCGTGCCTAATAAAGTTCTTAAGGACAGTGCTTAGTTCAATCTATACTAATCGTTGGCTTATTGTTTTGACAAATATTTCAGTGTATTTGTGGAAATCACCTAAATTTGTATAGTGTTCAAAAGAAAAATTTAATGATGGAATTATTAAAATGTGAAATAATCCCTTGGGGCTCTGCTGTCCCTCACAAATCATGCTAGTTTATAATGACGTCATAAGACTGCACACTTGAATGATAACTTAGTCGATTTTCATTCTCAGCATTTAATATCCTGAAACTACCTCTTATTAACTACATTGACTAAATTTTTACTTTAGCTGATATTTCTTTGCTTGAAGAAGAGAAAGTTTAGATACAGTCTGAAGTCTTCAAGTGTTGGGGATATGGCTACCCGTTCCCCTTCCAACCTAAGTCAGAAGTTCAAAGAGGAAAAACATTTACATGAATGTAAAATATTATAGTCCCAAATAATACCTTATGAACCTTTGGTTTCAACATATTGCATGGGATTATGTATTTAATGAAAATGTTGATGAAAAGTTCTTTCCTCTGTTAAAACTAGCAGAGACGTAGACCTCCTTTCATCTTCTTTATGTTTGCTTTATGGCATCATTGTCCTTCCGTATCTCCTGATTCAAGACTTGTCATCTTTGACTCATACCCTGTCAATTTCACTTCCTTATGTCTGTCCAATCTGTTTCTTCCTGCCTGTTCTCAATACTGCCACCTATTACCTTTGCCTCCTACACTGCCAGTTTCACCATTTCCAATCCATTTCATCTATTTCCAGGGAAAGACGCCCCTGAGAAATCTCCAGAGACTCCTTATTGCCTCTGGAGTAATGTCTAAACACCTTACCCTGGCTACTAGCAAGGCTTTCCAGGACTCCACCCACCTCCCATTATCCCCTTTAAGTTGCCGACAGTTCAGCTGGTCGGCACTGATCCGCTTACTTCCTCCACTGTAAGCTATTCTTGTTTGACAAGCCTGTCTCCTTTTTGTCAGCCTTCCTACTTCGCGCGCGAAGAAACTGACTCTCAGAGGAATTAAGTGACTATGACAGCACCTGTGGGGGGATGTGAAACCAAGTTTCTCTGACTCAGACTCTTTACTCCTAGATACTTGTGCATATTTCTTAAGAAAAAGGATATTCTCTTATTTAGCCACAGTACAATTCTCAAACTCAGGAAACTTAACATTGATGTAGTATCATTATATGTTATACAGGCCATATTCAAATTTCACCAATCATCCTTTATAGGAAGATTTCCCCATGCAGAATCCCATTCAGGATCAAACCTTGCCTTTCATTCTCATAATTCTTCAATCTTCTTTAACCTGGAATAGTTCCTTAGCCTCGTTTTTTTTTTTTAAGTTTTTAAAAATTTATTTATTTATTCTTGGCTGTGTTGGGTCTTCGTTGCTGCGTGCGGGGTTTCTCTAGTTGCCGCGAGCAGGGGCTACTCTTTGTTGTAGTGCGCAGGCTTCTCACTGCGGTGGCTTCTCTTGTTGCGGAGCACTGGCTCTAGGCATGCGGGCTTCAGTAGTTGTGGCTTGCGGGCTCTAGAGCTCAGGCTCAGTAGTTGTGGCACACGGGCTTAGCTGCTCCGCGGCACATGGGATCTTCCTAGGCCAGGGCTCGAACCCGTGTCCCCTGAATTGGCAGGCGGATTCTTAACCACTGCACCACCAGGGAAGTTGAAGCCTTGTTTTGTTTTCAAGGCATTGACAGCTTTTAAGGAGTACAGGCCAGTTATTTGAAAATTTCCCTCAATGTAGCTTTTCCTGAGTGTTACCTCACGAACAGACTCAGGTTATGGATTTTTAGCAGGAATATTACGTAAGTGAAGTTGTATACTTCTTACTGCATCGCAAAACCAGGCACACGATGACAGCTGTCTCATTCCCAGCAATATTCACCTTTGACCACTTGGATAAGGTGGTGTGTGGCCCACCGTAAAGCTACCATTTTCCCCTTTGTGATCAATAAGCAATCTGTGGGGACATAGTCTGACTGTAAACAACCTTTTCCTCATCAAACTTTCACCCAGTGGTTTTAACATTCACTGATGTTTAATGACAGTGATCACTATGATAGTTGTAAAGTGATGATTTTTCTAACTCTTGTTTAGTCTACATTTATTACATGGCAGCCTAGTGGAAGGAGGGTCTTTCCCTTTTTTCCCTCTATTACTTTTTAATCAGGAAAACAAAACAAACAAAAAACCTAAAAAAATAACTGGATACCATTCTAACTGGCGTGCGGTTGGTCCCCCTCCCCTTCAGCGAGCTGGGCCTAGCTTCTGAGACCCGGACCTTTACTCCTTTGCCTCCAGTGCTCACAGCCTTGTGGGTGATGGGCGTCAGCCACACAAACTGACTGACTTACTATTTTGTTGTGCAATTGGTTGTTCCAGATATTCTAAAATGACACCCCAGTCTCTACAGCTTGGGAGGAAAATGCTTTTGTGTCTCCACCTCTACGCTATCTTTATGCTTCATCTGTGGAACACGAAAACATTTGTTCCAAAGCCTCCCAAATTAAATGTGCTGAAAGCCGGGGTGGGGGGGTGTTTAAAATGTAGATTGCTGGGGTCCTGCTCCAGAGGGTCCGATTTAGTAGATCTGGGTTAGGGCCCAGAGATCAGGTGGTCTGCGGATCAAACCTTGAGAAACATCACCCTCAAAATGATGGTGGGCAAGTCTCCCTTCCTGGAGAAGTCGGCGCCACTGGCAACTCCCTAAGGGCGCGCTCAGAAAAGGCTGGGGAAACAAAAGGGGGCGTTCATCCTTCCTCGCCCCATCAGCCTTCAGAAACCTACATTCGGCTGATGCCACTCGGGCGCGGGGACCCAGATGCTGGGGTGAAGACGGAAGCGGAGAGTTCCCAGAAGAGAGACCCTCCCTTGGAGCAGGGCGGGCTGGCTCGCGCACAGCGGGACGGAGTGGGGCGACTCCCCCTGCCCCGGTCCGGCCAAGCCGGGTAGCCCCATCGCCAGCCCCCAACGCCGCCGCGCGCCGGCTGAGTGCTTAGTCACCGTGAGGCTGCGCCGGCCCCCGCGCGCCCTCCTCCTTCCCCGGGCCCGCCCACGGGCCGCAACCCCGCGGCGCGCACTTCCGCGTGCATGGCCCTGCCGGCCCGGACTCTGAGCGCGAGCGAGGGGCTCGGCTGGAGGCAGGCGGCGCGCACCTTCTCCGGCTACGCGCCACCTTGGGCCCGGGCTGCCTGCGCCTTCTCCCGCGCCATGGCGTTTAGGCAGGGGCCGCAGTCTTCGTGTCCGCCGCCCGCCGCAGGCGTCGCGGCCTGCTACGACTACCTGGTGATCGGGGGCGGCTCGGGCGGGTTGGCCAGCGCGCGCCGGGCGGCCGAGCTGGGCGCCCGGGCCGCCGTGGTGGAGAGCCACAAGCTGGGCGGCACTTGCGTGAGTACCCGCTCGCTCCCGGCGCTTCTCTTCATGCCTGGGTTCCTGCAGCGCCGCGTCCCGCCGTCCCGCTTTGTCTCAGTCTCTCTCTGCAGGAACAGCCTGTGCCCTTGCCTAGTGCGACCTCCCCCGACTCCCTGAGGATGGGCCCCCAGCCCTGCGCTGTCCGCTTTCCCACGCGGGTCGGAGTTAGGATCCCAGCGGGGGTTGATGAGACAAGTGTAAAGGGGCTTTTCCGCGGACCCCGAAGCTGAGCCTGCGTCTGTTCCAGCGCAGGTATCATAATAACGCTGGCCGGAGATGGTGAAATCTAACGTAACTTTCCTGCATCCTCACTCCTCAAGGTGGAAGGGTTCCATGCTCGATCTCATCACCAGATCCATGAAACAAAACTGCATCTAGAATAGTTGCGGCTGGTCTGAGTCTCTGTGGGGAGAGGGGAAGGGAGGATGGAGCCCGTGTCACTGAATTAGGATCCCGGTCCTCTCCCTTCAGTTTCAAGGGTAGAATTTACAGCAGCGGTTCTCACTGTTGGCTGCACATTGGAATCACCTGAGGAGCTGAAAAAATTCTGCCTGGGTGCAGCCTCGGCTTTGGGTGATTCTTAATTGCAGCCAAGGTTGAGAATCACCAACTACAGTTGACATTGATGTAGGATTTATCGTTAAATGACTTTACAGACCTTTTGTTTTGTTTTGGAGGGATTTTAAAACTACCTCCCCCCAAAAGAGGGTTGTAAATCCTGCGATTGAGGAACTATTACTTTAAGAAATAAGTTTAGTTCCCAAGTTATTGGTGTGGGCTCTTCTGTCACAACACTTGGGCGAGGTACTTGCTGTTAGTATTAAAATGTTGTATCCGAGTGTAACCTGGGCTTGGGCATGGAGTTCTCGAAGTTCCTTTGGAGAGGGATGCTTAAATTACACTACACTGGGGACTCCTTAAGGGCAGAAATGGGTTCATATGTTTGCAAACTCTCATCGCCTTAACAAAGAGCTTGCTCAATAACCGTATGTGAATGAAACTCAAAATTAACAGCTGTGAAAGGGCTGTCTCCAGTGTCCCGTGCTCACTTTTTAAGTTCAAAACGGAAGTGGAAACGAGGAAAGGAGAAATCCCTGTTAATTACCAACTTGCACCTTGACACCTCAGTCTAGACAGACTCTTAGGAGAAGTCTGGCTCTGCAGAAAGCAGATGGAGGGGTGTCACTAAGAGGCCCCCCGGGCAACTGGTGACAACACTTGATAACTGCTCATCTTTGTCCCTCTCTACTTTTCTGTGTTCCTCCTTCGCCATGTGTGTCATAATCAGCTTGTGGCAGCCTTCATTGTTGCCTGGTTCCACTGGTATTGATCAAGAAGGGGCTGACCCCATTTTTAGGTTCCTGTTAGAAACGTGAATGCTTTAAGAGATCAACTACTTCCTAGAGCAAGTAAAGGACAGCTTAGGAGTCAACCATTTACTGCTTCCTTATGGGGTGCCTGGCCTTGCTTATCTCATTATGCTGCAGCAACTTTTATTTTTTAGTAAGCATTGATCTCTTGGGGTAAATCCCCTATTTAATATTTTTATTTCATTCCATTTGGGCTCTTCTCAAACTGCCTTTTGGTTTTGAGTTCAAGGAAGGATGTGGTATGCCTTAGAATATCAGAGAAGATAAAACCGACTGATAAGACCTGTTTAGATTTGTCTCTGTATTCTAGTTATCTGGGTTATCCACAGATGCATTAATAAACTTCTTAGTGCAGTGATTTCCAAACAGGTGTTAGGGAAAATTGAGGCGTTCTGAAGCAAGTTTCATTTGTTGCTGTCTTCACTTCTCGTAATCTAAGTGCTAAGTATTTGGATTGGGGCTGGTTGAGATAAAAGGGTAGATACCAACATTTGTAAGACAAAGGTCCCTTCCCTCAAGGAATTTGCGATAAGGTGGGGGGGAAGCAAAATGTAGACAGTCAACCCCAGAGTGAGGGGATCTATGTTAATTGCTGTTATGGTAGTTGAGAGAAGTGTAATTATCACTTCTGCATGGGCACATTGGATAGTTTTGGGATGGAGATAGTATCTTTGTGAACTTGAACTGGATGAATATCATTTTTTGACAGGGTAGGTCAGGGGCAGAGGCATAGAAGCAAGGTATGTTGTGTAATCAAACTTGACTGGAGGGCTTCCCTGGTGGCACAGTGGTTGAGAGTCCGCCTGCTGATGCAGGGGACGTGGGTTCGTGACCCGGTCCGGGAGGATACCACGTGCCGCGGAGCGGCTGGGCCCGTGAGCCATGGCCGCTGAGCCTGCGCATCCGGAGCCTGTGCTCCGCAGCGGGAGAGGCCAACAGCGGTGACAGGCCCGCGTACCGCAAAAAAAAAAAAAAAAAAATTGACTGGAGCAGAGGGCGTCTCCTATAAAGCTGATGGTCAGGTGGTAGTAAAAAGGTAGAGTTTCTGGAAGCACAGTGAACTGTGGAAGGGTTCTGAGCAGGAGAGTGACACGATAAAAGTGGCTTTGTACTGGAGATACTATTGAGAAATGTCCCTTGGGAAAGTCAGAAGTTTCTTTACTGTTGACTCTCCAACCAGGTTTTTTTGTTTTCCTAAATGCTAATTAATGCATGTTAATTCTAAAGCTTGGTAAAATTTTTAAGTTGCTGTGGATACCAGTTTTTGTTTTTAGCGTTCCTCCATGAAAACTTAGACTCATGGACTGATGGAGTTGGAAGTGATTTTGGAGATCTACTAATCCAGTCTGACTATAGTTGTTTTTTGTTTGTTTGTTTTTTTAATAGGAAGCACTTACATAAGCTTGCTGACTTAATTTTTTTTAGAGTAATGATCATTAAAAAAATTCTTCTATCACTATCATTCTCATCAAGAACGATTTTTTGATTAAAAGTAGGAAGCTTATAATTTCAAGTAAGGGATAGCCCTTTATTTATTTAACTCTTTTTTGTGGGGGGGGGGGCTGCCACGCAGCTTGCAGAATCTTAGTTCCTCCACCAGTATCAAACCCGTGTCCCCTGCAGTGGAAGCAGAGAGTCCTAACCACTGGACTGCCAGGGAAGTCCTGACTGTCCTTTAAATTGAATACTTTTAGCTTTATAAAAACGGAGCATGGGCCCCATTGCTTTCATTTCATTAAGGATCCAACTTACACAAATCCTTATAGGAATTTAGAAGCACTGTTCCAGCCCTGGACCCTCGTTTTTACCAAGGAGCAAATTGAATGTCAATTAAAATGTGGTTGAAAACAAACCAAGTGTAGAATAACCTATGGAATTAGCATAGGTTATTAGCTGTGCTAATTAGCAGCCAAACCATGGCTTCTGTGTAATTGTGTGGAGTAATTTATGATTTGATGAACATTTTTAAGCATTCTTCTCAGCTACAGGGGAGGAACCTTCCTACTTCTGCCTCTTAGGAAACAGTCATTATTTACTTTAAAAGCACTTATCTACTAGGTGGGTCTCCACTTCAGAGCTCCTGATCTAGTAGGTCTGGAGTGAAGCCCCAGCAGGTGTATTTTTAAAGAGCCCCATTCTGATTCTGGTGTACCTGAGCCCAGCTCAGCACTGGGGGTTTCATGGGGAGCAGGAACTGTGTGAAGACTTTAACCCTATGGAAGCATTAGAATGAATCTGGAGAACCCTGCACAGTTGTGGGCATCAGATGGTAATGAGTTTGGGCCTAGAGTCATTCATTTCCTGGTTTCATAATTTCATGCTTCTGGAGTAAGAGCCTTCCATGGGGGTCTGTATGGTGTGACTGTTTGCCTTGATCTCCTGACTCCTCCTCAGTTTTCCTTTTCCGGAATGCTTTTTTTTTTTTCTCTTCTGTGATACAATGGAGTAGGCCCCTTCCGAGCAAACGGGTATTTTCAAGATGAGTGACCTGTGTTGGTGTACCTGAGAGTTCACTTTTCTTTGATGGAGTTTATCACTTTAAACTGTTAAGAAACTCAGGTATGAAATGACTTTGCTCTGTATTGTGTTAGGGGAGGAAAAACTTTCTCTCTTCCCATTTATGTTCAGTAGCTGGGGCCTGCAAATTAAACAGCAAATGGACAGATTATGGGAGAAAAGGTTTATTTCATATGCACACATGAGTGTCACAGAAAAGAAGTGGGGAAAAAAAGGAACTCTTAGGCCTGGGAGCTTAATGCCAACTTAACAAAGGGTGACAAATTGTGGAAAAGTGACTAGACAAAGGAAAGGGGACTTGGGCTTCTAGAGGCGGTAAATTGTGGGAAGGTAAATATATGGGGGGAAACTAATGGAAGATAAGGGTTACTTTAATAAGGTTTTTTTGTGCAGATTCATCTCAGTGCTACCTTTCCATCTCCAGTGATAAGGGTTTTTCTGCTGCTGGTACAGGATAAGGGTGGGAAACACCTTCATAAAGGGAAATTTAAGCTTTGCTTTTAGGTAGAAAGGGGGAGAACAGAGTTCCTCCTGTGTCTGCTGTTTCTTAATTGTCTTCACCTCAAAATAATTTTTATGTCAAAGGAGCATGTTTTGGGGTGGCATATTCTGATCCCCTCACGTTCAGAGTGAAATAAGCAATGAGAGCCAGTACTGCTACTAAACTTCTGATGGGTAAACTAGGTCAAGAGGCAGGTGTAGCTCTAATAACATTCCACTCTTTTTTTTTTTTTTTTTTGGCCACATTGCGTGTAGCATGTGGGATCTTAGTTCCCCGACCAGGGATCAAACCTGCGCTCCATGCAGTGGAAGCATGGAGTCTTAACCACTGGACTGCCAGGGAAGTCTCCAACATGATTCCACTCTTTTTTTTTTTTTTTTAATTTTTGGCTCTGTTGGGTCTTCATTGCTGCACGCGGGCTTTCTATGGTTGTGGTGAGCAGGGGCTACTCTTCGTTGCGGTGCGCAGGCTTCTCATTGCAGTGGCCTCTCTTATTGTGGAGCACGGGCTCTAGGCACGCAGGCTTCAGTAGTTGTGGCACGTGGGCTCAGTAGTTGTGGCTCATGGGCTCTAGAGCGCAGGCTCAGTAGTTGTGGCGCACGGGCTTAGTTGCTCCGCGGCATGTGGGATCTTCCCGGACCAGGGCTTGAACCTATGTCCTCTGTCTTAGCAGGCAGATTCGTAACCACTGCGCCACCAGGGAAGGCCCAGATTCCACTCTTAAATTACTCTTTATTTTTCTGGATCAGGTAAAAAATTATAATAGTACTAGGTTAGGCATTAAAAAAGGGAAACTGAAAGAAATCATCTGTTTTTCTAGGATTCAATTAAAAATAATCTTTTAGTGCCTACTGCGATTAAGTAATTTCTCAGAGCAGAAAAATACATGAGTTAATTTTCAAGTTCAGGTTTTGGGAGTCTCCAAAAAGGTAAATATAGGCATAACTCATAGCACTTTGCAGGTTCTGCTTTTTTTTTTTTTTTTTTACAAACTGCAGGTTTGCAGCAACCCTGCGGTGAGCACATCTGTTGGCACCATTTTTCCAACAGTATTTGCTCATTCACGTCTCTTTGTCACATTTTTGTAATTCTCGCAATATTTCAAACTTTTTATTAATTAATTAATTAATTTTGGCTGTGTTGGGTCTTCATTTCTGTGCGAGGGCTTTCTCCAGTTGCGGCAAGCGGGGGCCACTCTTCATCGCGGTGCGCAGGCCTCTCACTATTGCGGCCTCTTGTTGCGGAGCACAGGCTCCAGATGCGCAGGCTCAGTAGTTGTGGCTCACGGGCCCAGTTGCTCCGTGCCATGTGGGATCTTCCCAGACCAGGGCTTGAACCCGTGTCCCCTGCATTGGCAGGTGGAGTCTTAACTGCTGCGCCACCAGGGAAGTCCCTAAACATAACTTTTATATGCACTGGGAAACCAAAAAAATTGTGTGACTTCTACGATATTCACTTTATTTCGGTGGTCTGGAACTGAATCTGCAATATCTCCAAGGTCTGCTGGTATAATGCTTCTCATGATCAAGTGCAAACCAAGAAGAAATGCACAGATGGCCCAAAGCCAAGGTGAATTAGAGCCTTCTGGGAGCTTTGTCTCTGCTATTCAGGGCGGTTCAGTTCTCTGCCCATGTAGATAAGGGAAGAGTCAGGTTGAGGAAAAAGTTCTTTCTGACTTACTATTCCCTTTGCCCCAGGCCTGTAGGAGCATGTGTTCCAGTGTTCTTTCTGACTGTACTGATTCTGTGGTAAAGACTGACCCACTTCTTGTGGTATAGGCGTACAGTTCTTACTAATAAGGACTGATCACCAGACAAAACCTTTTTTTTTTTAAGTTGCAGTATAATTGACATATAGCATTGTATTACTTTGAGGTGTACACATAATAATTCGATATTTGTATATATTGGGAAATGATCACCACCTTAAATGTAGTTAACATCTGCCACCATACATAGTTACGAGTTCTTCTTGTGATGAGAACTTTTAAGATCTACCCTCTTAGCAGCTTTTATGGACAGCTACATGTAAAAGAATGAAATTAGAACACTTCCTAACACCATACACAAAAATAAACTCAAAATGGATTAAAGACCTAAATGTAGGACGAGACACTATAAAACTCTTAGGGGAAAACATAGGAAAAACACTCTTTGACATAAACCACAGCAAGATCTTTTTTGACCCACTTCCTAGAGTAACGGAAATAAAAACAAAAATAAACAAATAGGACTTAATTAAACTTAAAAGCTTTTGCACAGCAAAGGAAACCATAAAAAAGACAAAAAGACAACCCTCAAAATGGGAGAAAATATTTGCAAATGAACCAACAGACAAAGGATTAATCTCCAAAATATACAAACAGCTCATCATCAAAAAAATAAACAATCCAATGAAAAAATGGGCAGAAGACCTAAATAGACATTTCACCAAGGAAGACATACAGATGGCCAAGAGGCGCATGAAAAGATGCTCAACATCACTTATTATTAGAGAAATGAAAATCAGAACTACAATGAGATATCACCTCACACTATCAGAATGGATACTATAAAAAAATCTAGAAACAATAAATGTTAGAAACGGTGTGGTGAAAAGGGAACCTTCCTGCACTATTGGTGGGAATGTAAATTGATACAGCCACTATGGAAATCACGGAGGTTCCTTAAAAAACTGAAAATAGAACTACCATACGACCCAACAATCCCACTACTGGGCGTATACCCTGAGAAAACCATAATTCAAACAGAGTCATGTACCACAATGTTCATTGCAGCACTATTTACAGTAGCCAGGACATGGAACCAACCTAAATGTCCATCAACAGATGAATGGATAAAGCAGATGTGGTACATATATATAATGGAATACTACTCAGCTGTAAAAAGAAACGAAATTGAGTTATTTGTAGCGAGGTGGATGGATCTAGAGTCTCTCATACAGAGTGAAATAAGTCAGAAAGAGAAAAACAAATACCGTATTCTAACACATATATATGGAATCTAAAAAAAAAAAAACTGGTACTGATGAGACTCGTTGCAGAGCAGGAATAAAGATGTAGACATAGAGAATGGACTTGAGGACACGAGGTGCGGGGGGGAAGCTGGGACCAACTGAGAGTAGCATCGACATGTATACACTACCGAATGTAAAATAGTTGGATAGTGGGAAGCAGCAGCATAGCACAGGGAGATCGGCTCGGTGCTTTGTGATGACCTAGAGGGGTGGGTAAGGGAGGGTGGGAGGGAGGGTTAAGAAGGAGGGGATATGGGGACATATGTGCATATGGCTGATTCACTTTGGTGTGCAACAGAAACTAATGCAGTATTGTGAAGCAATTATACTCCAATAAAGATCTATTAAAAAAAATAGTGACAAGCCATGTAAACTGCAAAGTATTGATATAATGATTTTCTTTTGTTAAGTGAACATTTTTGCTTGCACATAAAGTATTTTTATGAATGTGAATCTTTATTATTGAAATTTAGTGTCTTATTTTTTCATTTTTAAATTTTTATATCATTAAAAAAAATTACTTTCCATTTACAGTTATTACAAAATATTGGCTCTATTCCCCATGTTGTACAATACATCCTTGAGCCTATCTTACACCCAATAGTTTGTACCTCCCACTTCCCTCCCCCTATGTTCCCCCTCTCTCCCTCCCCACTGGTAACTACTAGTTTGTTCTCTATACCTATGAGTCTGCTTCTTTTTTGTTGTATTCATTAGTTTGTTGTAATTCTTAGATTCCACATAGAAGTGATGTCATTCAATAAAAAAATACATCTATGGAATACAGTGTTATTAACAATAGTCACCATGCTGTACGTTACATCCCCGTGACTTGTTTTTTGTTTTTTGTTTTTTGGGCGGTACGCGGGCCTCTCACTGTTGTGGCCTCTCCCTTTGCGGAGCACAGGCTCCAGACACGCAGGCTCAGCAGCCATGGCTCACGGGACCAGCCGCTCCGCGGCATGTGGGATCTTCCCGGACCGGGGCACAAACCCACGTCCCCTGCATCGGCAGGCAGACTCTCAACCACTGCGCCACCAGGGAAGCCCAAGTTGTTTGTTTTATAACTGGAAGTTTGTACCTAGCAAAAGCCTTCTTGATCATTAATGTCACAGTGAGCTGTGCTGTACACACCAGTTGGAGAGGCCAGCAGGAGGAGCGGGGGCTTTGGAAGAGGCCTGAGAAACAGGCCCCTTGGTGGGTTGTTTGTATTCATCTAGGCCGAAAACAACTACTCAGCGACATGTAAATCAGAAACTAACTTGGAGGTGATAGCGTGTACTTTGATATTATAGTGTCTGTATCCCCAGTAGGCTGAACATGCTTTTCTTCTTCTTTTTTTTTAATGGTAAGAATACTTAACTCGAAATCTACCCTGTTAACAAATTTTGAAGCATACAGTACAGTATCGTTGACTGTAGGTACAACGTTGTACAGCAGATCTCTAGAACTTACTCATCCTGCTTACCTGAGATTTGGGGCCCATGGATTAGTAAATCCCCATTGCCCTCTCCTACTCCCTACCACCCCAGTCCCTGGCAACCACTGTTCCACTGTTTGATCCTATGAATTTGACTATTTTAGATACCTCGTATAAGTGGAATCACGTGATATCTGTCTTTCTGTGACTAGCTTATTTCACTTATATTAGTATGCTGTTCCAAGTTTGAACATGCATTTTTATTTTTTTTTTAATGTTTTTTCACAGTATAATGGTTTTATTCATAAAGTTCAATATAGTATTTTAAGGCAATGTCGTTTGGTGTTAAAACATCCTTTCTTATATGAAATGAGCATGATAGTAAAGAGTTGTATGATTTAAAGTAGGTATTAGCAAGTAAAAAGTTGATGGCCTGTGTCAGTCTGGTGATATTTTGTTCATAAATCGAAAAGTCTGAACAAAGATGAGCAGACAAGAGTGGATGTCTTTTATGGGTTTGACTTGGAAGGAAAACGGTGCTGGGGAACTGAGATTATCATTATTGTAATGATTGTTGTGATTTTCATTCCTTTTGTTCCTCATAAACAAGGAGCAGCATTAAGTAAGGACTGTTTTCCGAAATGTTTGGGGATTACAGAACCAAGTTCACCTGAATGTGCTAAACCACATATACTTCATGTACTACAGCAGCTTCAAAAATGTTTTTCATTTTCTTCTCAGTAATACTGGCTCGTTGTAAAAAGTTAACATAGAAGTGAAAGCCCCTTCTATTTGAACGTGCATTTTTAAATGGACATTTACTAAAAGGAGATCTCAGTTTAAGGAACCCTGCCATTAGTTCCTTCTGTATTGACAAGGATCCCTCAAAACCAGAAAAGAATTCTAATTTGTTTCCTGGGTTGAGAGTTTCATAAAATGCGGCACGCCTGTGTTCATAAATGCCAAAGAAAGGAGTGATCAGAAAGGGTAGGGTTAGTTCAAGCAGGCAAGTCCTATTATTGAAATTTGTCTTTTGATTTACCTTATTTTTTTTGAATTTTATTTTATTATTTTTTTATACAGCAGGTTCGTATTAGTTACCCATTTTATACACATGAGTGTATATATGCGATTTACCTTACTGATTGTTTAATCTTTTGCATCAGTCTTAGTAATACTGCTTTGTCGTCTGCCTCAGAACCCACTAAATCTGCAGGGCCAGAAAAAGAAAGACTTCCTCTTGATCCCTCAGAGTTCCTGTTCCTTTGCGAAAGGTACCTTGAACAAGTAGCAGCAGAGAATTTTTCTGGTAGAGTGGAATTAAAGGAATTTTATGGCAATTCTAATGACCTTCCGCATTTGTAAGTGGATTTCGAACAGTCATAATTAGTAACCATTTATTCACTGGGTGTTACAACATGAGATATTAAATAGGATATGGGATCCCAGATCCTTTTTCTTTTGAAGGGGGGAAGCAAGAGATTTGGGGCCAGATATCACTCAGTGGGTGTCAGGTGGTAGAGAAAACTGACACTCCAGAGCTGTGTCAGAACTGACACTCTTGTAGCTGTGTCTGGGTCTCCCCGGATGCCCCAGAGTAAGAGTTCATTGAAGTTTGATCCCTGGGACTGGAGATTTCACATTCATCTAAAGTTCTGCTGAAATAAGAATTGAACCAAAATAATTTTAGTTCTAACATTTGAATACCTCTTGTATCAGTTCATTTTCTTACTTTAGATTCTGCCGTACACAGAATACTTTCTCCTTCTTTCTTTCTCCCTTTCTTTCTCCCTTCCTTCCTTTCTTTCTCTTTCTTTCTCTCTCTCTCTCGTTCTTTCTCTCTCCCTCCCTCTCCCTCCCTCTCTCTCCCTCCCTTCCTCTCTCTCTCTCCCCTTCCTTCCTTGCTCCCTCCCTCTTTCTTTCTCTCTTTTTCAAGGTAGATGCCTTACTGGGCTAACCTTTATCTGAAATTTGAAGGTAAAGACATGGATGTTGAATGTTTAATATGTGCCAGAGTGTGATACTGGATTTATAACAAGAAATATATATTTGGCCTTTGTACCCATTTCTAGCACAGAGTTCCTGGAACCCTTGGAATTTACTACATGCTGAGGGGTAGGGGTGTCTGGATATTGAACCACACCTGAGTTTGTGTTAATGAGGTGTCTTCTGGAAAGAACATCAAATGGGGGCTGGTTGGTAGAGGAGCCAGCCGTGTGATAGAGGGTTGGAACGTCAGCCTTAACCCCCTGCCCTTGGCAAGGCGAGGACAGGGTCTGGAGGTTGACCATCACCAGTGGCCAATGATTTAGTCAGCCGTGCCTATGTAACGAAGCCTTCATAGAAAACCAAAAGGACAGAGTTCAGAGAGCTTCTGGGTTGGTGAGCACATGGGGTTTTGGGAGGGTGGCGTGTATGCCCAGAGAGGACACGGAAGCTCCACACCCCTTCCCAGGTACCTTGCCCTGTACATCTCTTCCATTGGGCTGTTCCTGAGTTACATTATAACTTTTTATAATAAACTGGTAATCTAGTAAGTAAAATGTTTCATCACATGTTTCTCTGAGTTCTGTGAGCCACTCGAGCACATTAATCAAACCCAAGAAAGGGGAAAGGGTCTTTGGAACCTTGGGTCTATAGCCGGTCGCTCAGAAGCACAGCTGACAACCTGGACTTGTGGTTGGTGACTGAAGTAGGGGCGGGGGGGATAGGACAGTCTTGTAGGACTGAGCCCTTCACCTTTGGGATCTAATGCCGTCTCCAGGTAGATAGTGTCAGAATTGAGTTAATTGCTTGATTGTGTGGAGAAATAAGACACACATCAGAGTTAGTGTCAGAATTGTGAAAGGACATGGGCAAGTGGTGTCCAGACAGCATCTTGCTTGATAACTGTTGGTGTAAAGCTGATAAAAACAGGGGTCTTTATCTGTTCTGGTCAGCAATACCAAGCCCCTAGAACAGTGTCTTGCACAATCTGAAAGAATGTGCTGATGAACCAATACTGTTTTGCTTAGTGAATGATGACTGGTCATCTTGTAAGTGCTCCTTCCTCATATCAGTCCTGAACTAGATAGGAACCATTAGGCAACTCTGTGATGGGGAACAGAAAGGGGGAAACCAGAGGAAGGAAGCTTCCTATTACTTAAGCACAGGTGACATTCTCGACAGGTGAGGTTGTAAATTAACCAGTGACATGGGCAGTGTGCGGTTTTTACTTATCTGGGCAGAATTGAAGGTAAGAGCGCCAGCCCTAGGGAAGTGGAGAACCTCTGAATTTTGCCACAGGTATCATCAGACTCCTCACATGTTCTGTCCCTGTTTGGAGAGGCCCCCGTCCTCACTGTGAGCCGGTGCTGGCAGGCCCACGGAACGGAAGGATTCTGAGCACTAGATTGGAAGAGGGAGTTCTCAGAGACGGACCATCAGTTTGCAGAGGGAGGCAGAGCTGCAGGAATCTCTCTGGCACTGGGTTGTCTCTGTTCCTATTGCTTATTGTTGGTGAGTGCCCACCTAGAGAATGCGGGCTCTGCAGGGGGATTTGCCAGGTGGAAAGCGTGGTATGCTGCAGGTCTTAGCTGTGTGCACTCCTGGGAGGTCAGAGCCCTGACAACCCGTGACCCTAGTGCCCCATTCTGGAAGGCACGCTTTCTTTGCCATCTGTTGATTTGTTTCTGAAAGGGAGCCGGCCACCGGGGAATCTATCTCCTCTGTTTGCCATACGGCTTTTGTACCCGTGGGGAGCTGGCAGACTGCAGGAATAATTCAGAGGGGTCGATGGCATCATCACACCTATCATGAATTAGAAAAGAGGTGCTTTACATACATTATCTCTGATCTTCGCAAAATCTCTGGAATGTAAGTATTATCATTCCTATTCTATGGAATGGGAAACTGAGCTCAGAGGGGTTTAGAAAGCTACCCACCAACTTCCAGGAAGTGGAGGATTCAAACTCTTGTCTGTCTGACTCTACGCCCGAGCTCTCTTTCTGACAACCTAAAGCAACCTCAGCTGGAGAGCGAGACGGAGGCTTGAACAGGACTGCACAGAGCTCTCCACCCCGGCTTCCCCAGCTTTGTAGGTAACCAATTGTTCTTTTCTTCCCTTCCAAGTCAAAGAGCCATCTGATAATCAGTTGTGTTGCACTGAAGTGTTCGAGGTTTCTGAAACCGTCGGAAACCCTGGAGGCCTATCACTAGGAGTGCTTCAAGGTCAAGGGCTTCCATTCTGCCATAGCCCCCGGACCCAAAGTGTGCCGTGCTGGAATACAGATTCTCCAGCCCCCGAAGCTCACAATTTTCTACCACCTTCTTCCTCTGATTTCTGGCCGAAGACTTGGAAATTTTAGGGAATGTGGCTGATTCTGCTGCTGTCTCTTGAGCCAGCATCTTGGATAGGCTGAGCACCTCTCCCAGGTCAGGACCGTGGGCTCCATGAGAGCAGGGACCATATCCACTGAGTGCTCTGCTTTGCATAATGCCTGGCAGCAGTGAGTGAGCACTTCATCAGTACTTCTGAATGAATGAATGGTCGCAAGTTGAAAAGTTCAGAAACTTCTAAAAAATTAACGTTAGTCATACACTTGGCACCAGACCTGTGTTCTTTGGACACCAAGAGAGCCCGCCTCTTTCCTTATGGTCATGATCAGCAGAGCTTACAGGCACCTGACATCAGTTATGTCTAGAAGGCATTTGTTTCCATATAAAAGGAAAATAATTGTATTATAAAAAATATTGAAAATAAACAAGAGAGATCAAAGAATCACCCATCTAAATTCCACTACCCAGATAAAATCATTTTGGTTTATTTCTTGGTCTAAATGAATTATACAGTAATGAATGACATTATAAAAAGTATTTAGAGTGAAATATGAAATTTTTCTCCCTCCCCAGAGATGACTGCTGTTAAGAACATGGAATATTTGCTCAAACTGTTTAAATGTATGTGTACATTTGCAATTATATATAATGCAGATTGGAACATGCAGAACAAGTTGTTCTGCAGCTTTCTTTTTGTCACCTAATATCCTAAGAACACCTTCTGTAACAGTAAATAGAAATCTACTGTGTCCTTTTAACGGCTGCAGAGTATTCCATAGGCTCAGTGTACAATAATTTCCCTGTAATAATGCTTCCGTACTGTTGGGTAGTTAACTTGTGTCCAGTTATTCACTGTGACAGCACTACAGGGAACATCCTTATACATGCATCTTTGGATGCTTGAACATAACATGTGACTCTTTCTGTGTAATAAATTCCTAAATTTAGAATTGCTAAGTTCTAATGGTATGTGCCAAATGGTATGTGCAGTTTTAATCAGTCTTACTCTTTAAAAAATATTTTTTAATTGTATAAGTTTGACATGTAACATTGTGTAAGTTTAAGGCGTACAGTGTGTTACTCTGATTCATTTATAGGTTGTAATATGATCGCCCATGTAGCGATATTTATCATATTACATAATTATAGTACAATGTCGTTGTCTAAATTCTAATTAGTGTTACTCTTAACCACAATTTTTTTCCAGGTTATTTTAGGATGTGATCAAAAGGAAAAAACAGATGTAAACAAAAATGTGTGTATAAACATATACATCACAGTTTACAAGGACTGTTGCAAGGAATTTCTTTCTAGTCTAAGGGGTATGAATAGTTACTTTCTTAAACAACTGTCTAATTTTTACGTGAAATCTTACAACTATTTGTGTTTTCCTTTGTGTGTAGGCTGCCAGAAGGCTGAGTCAAGTTTGTGTCTATCTCTAACAAGTATATAAGCATGGAGATAGATCAATAGCTAGCTGGCTAGATAATAGCATGGATGAACTTGACTGCTTGATTCATCAGTTGTCCTTTGATCTTGAAAAATAATGTAGTTTTCCACTAGAGATTTTCTCAAAGGGGACATTCTGGGTGTTTCACCCAGCATAGGCCATGGTAAGTTTCCCAGAAATCCTTTAGGACAGTTGCTCAAATGGTTCAGTTGCCTTTATTCAGCTGGTGGGTCCTCTCACCTCCGTGCTGCTGTTTCTCTCTGCTTTGTTCCTTTGGACCTGTGCAAGCTCAGGCTTTGGTCACCTCCTGACCTATTACCATCCCTGCAGAGCATCCCCCTCCCCCGGAAATGGAATTGTCCTCCCTCCCTCCCTTCTTCCTTTTCCCTCCTTTCTTCCCTTTCCCTCCTCTCCTCTCCCCCTCCTCCTCGTCTCTTCTCAACTGCTTTTTTTTTTTTTTTTTTTTGCGGTACGTGGGCCTCTCACTGTTGCGGCCTCTCCCGCTGCGGAGCACAGGCCCCGGACGCGCAGGCTCAGCGGCCACGGCTCACGGGCCCAGCCGCTCCGCGGCATGTGGGATCCTCCGGGGCCGGGGCACGAACCCGTGTCCCCTGCATCCTCAGGCGGACTCTCAACCACTACGCCACCAGGGAAGCCCTCAACTGCTTTTCTTGAGAAAATACTCATAAGTAAAATTCTCTGCCTCCTCATACAAGGAAAGTAATGTTCCTATGTTTTCCAACTCTAATAGAAAAAAGGAAGCAGCTGTAGAGTGTGACTTAGAACTCAAGGAAGTCTCCCGGGTTGATGCTTGGGGTTCATCTCCTGCATGTTTGTTTGCTGGTTTGAGTTTAATAATCTTAAAATATGTGCTTTTTATTTTTTTTCTAGGTGAATGTTGGATGTGTACCCAAAAAGGTAGAACTTTTACTTCTCCTTCCTTCCACACTCCTTTGACATATTTGGTAAATCATGATCAGAGTAAGGATGTTTTCAAATGTGCCACTTAAAATTCTTGCTGCAAAAAATAACTGAGAAAGCTACTAAAAGGGCTTAAACAATAGGATAGTTTTTTAAAAATTTACTTGATTAATTAATTTATTTGGCTGCATTGGGTCTTCGTTTCTGTGTGAGAGCTTTCTCTAGTTGCGGCAAGCGGGGGCCACTCTTCATCGCGGTGCGCGGGCCTCTCACTATCGCGGCCTCTCTTGTTGCGGAGCACAGGCTCCAGATGCGCAGGCTCAGTCGTTGTGGCTTATGGGCCCAGTTGCTCCGCGGCATGTGGGATCTTCCCAGACCAGGGCTCGAACCTGTGTCCCCTGCGTTGGCAGTCAGATTCCCAACCACTGCGCCACCAGGGAAGCTCAATAGGATAGTTTTTATTTGTATTTTTAAATATCATTTATTAAGAAACCTGGAGGAAGAAATAAAGAGGCCAGGAGATAGGCAGCTTCTGAGATTGGCTTAGCACTTAAGGATATCTGAAAGAACCCTGGCTTCTCTCCATCTTTCCGCTCTGGTATCCTAGGTGTATGGTCAGTGGTAACCCCTGCCCCCTCATGGCTACAGGATGGCTCATGGAGCTCCAGGCAGGATGTCCTCACCCAGCACTGCCCCTGAAGATTGCTTTAGATTCTCCTGGCCAGGATGAGCTACCCCTGCAGGGGAGAATGGGCAAGTGAGTGGCATTTTCAGCCAGGAAGAAAGGAGGGAGGGGCTGCTGGAGAGATAACCACAGAAATACTAGCTCCTGGATACTAATTGCATCATACATACAAAGGAAATTCATCCTGGCCATGAACCTTGTGGTTAAGTTCCCATAGTGACAAAGTCCCTGTGGGAACACAGAGGGGAGATAACCAGGAATGGAACACAGTGTCTGGTCTCAAGCTTCTGATGGTCTAGAAGGAACAAAGACCAACAAAATGTTTATAGTCATGGTGTAAAAGAAAAGCACTGTCCATCTGCAGGGGATAACTTTTTCTCAATAGAAGATCCAGCCAGGAAATAAAAAAGTTTATACCCCACTGTAAGCCCAAGTGCTGATATGACCAAGACCAAGTAGATGATGGTGGCAGATGGATGGATGTCCCTCCTACATGTGGCTCTGGTTAACTACATGGAACCTGGGTGACTTTGCACGGAGTGAGGTGTTTGCCTCAAGCCATCTGGTCTTTCACCTGCTCCAGGGCATCTCTGAATCAGTTTTTCCCAGGGAGACAAGAACAGTTTTTCTCCTGGAAAGACGTGTCAAGATTGTCATGGGTTTTTTGTTTTATTTTGATGTTAGTAGTTTTTGTTTTTAAACAGAAATCTATTTCCCTATAAATTATCCAATTTTAAATCATATAGCATGTGACGTTGGGTATCTCCTGGCCACTCTAAAATTGAATTTCTCAAGTTGCTTGAACGATGTTTCTGAGGACAGTATTTGGATACCATTGTGGTAAGCAGTTGATAGAATTGCACCTCAGTTAAAAGAATCCAGCACAGTCATCAATTTATTCTTCTTTAGGCATAAAGGGAGGAGGGTACAAAGAAGGAATCAAAGGCTTGTCAAAAGTCGTGGGACTTCCCTGGTGGCGCGGTGGTTAAGAATCCACCTGCCAATGCAGGGGACACGGGTTCGAGCCCCGGTCCGGGAAGATCCCACATGCCACAGAGCAACTAAGCCCGTGTGTTACAACTACTGAGCCTGCGCTCTAGAGCCCCCAAGCCACAGCTACTGAGCCCGTGTGCCATGACTACTGAAGCCCGCACGCCTAGAGCCTGTGCTCCTCAACAAGAGAAGCCACTGCAGTGAGAAGCCTGCGCACAGCAACGAAGACCCAAGACAGCCAAAAATAAATAAATAAATAAATAAATAAAAGTCATGTCTCTGGCGTGTGTGACAAAGAAGATGGTAGTTTGTCATCTAGAGTTCTGGTTGCCGATTTCAATTCAGTTCTCGTGATGATCAGTTGGTTTACAGATTATAGGCTACATCCCACAGGAGACGCAGCTAACCTTTGAGTTCCACATGTCTGATTACATATATCCTTACAGGGACACGTTTGTAGTTAATAGGAATCCATTTTCTTAAAGTTTCCAGTGCTCAATTTTATCTAATAGTTTCCTTCTAAATCTTAAAGTTAACAGATGCAATTCCATTTCTTAAATTGAGCACAGAAGGCAAGGCTTAAAGAAATTTGAAACTTAAAATGAATGTAAGCAGTAGTAAATTTGAATGGAAGAACTGTGCGACATATAATATTCTGCTTTTACAGAGTATATAAACTGTGGAATTCAACAATAGAATTAATTTCCCCCAACATTTCAGAAGTCTCGCTATGAAATCTATCTGGTCATATTTCTGAAGTTTCTCTTTTAAAATGTTTAGTTTTGTTTGTAAGTTAAAGGTCAGTATCTTTATCTACTATTATATATTACCTTTCTGTAGAAAAAAATTTCTCTTTTTTCTCTGGACTCATGCACTACTGTCTTGGGTACTTTTTTTTATAGGTAATGTGGAACACAGCTGTCCACTCTGAATTCATGCATGACCACGTTGATTATGGCTTTCAAAGCTGTGAGGGTAAATTCAGCTGGCGGTAAGTGTAAACGCTGAGAGGGCTCTGTTTACAAACGTACATTTTTTCTTTCATAGTGAAGTAAGCCATACATTTTTTGAGGGTGTATTATTGTGGCAAAGTGTATATAACATAAACTTTTGGAGGTAAAGGATATGTTTTTGGCATTGATTGCAGTGATGACTTACTTGTGCATATACTTATCTCTAAACTCATCAAGTTGATACATTAAATATGTACAGCTTTTTGTATGTCAGTCATACATGAATAAAGTGGTTTTAAAATACACAACACAACGTGAAAGGTTCATTTTAGCTCTTTTAAAGTTGTCAATTCAGTGGCATTAGGTATATTCATAGTGTCGTGCAACCATCACCAACATCCATTTCCAGATTTCCACCATCCCAAACAGAACAGTGTACCTGTTAAACAGTCTTCCCTTGCTCCAAACCCCTGGTATCTCTGTGCTGTTTTCTGTCTCTGAATGTGACTATTCTAGGTACCTTATACAACATCTGTCCTTTTATGCCTGGCGTATTTCACTTAGCGTAGCACTTTTAGAATTCGTCCATGCTGTGGTATGTGTCAGAATTTCATTGCTTTTTAAGGCTGAATGCTGTTCCCTAATATTTACATACCACACTTTGTTTCTTTATTCATCCTTCAGTGGACTCCTGGGTTTTTTCCATCTCTCATCTATTGTGAATAATGATGCTATGAATATTGGTCTACAAGTCCCTGTTTTCAGTTGTTTTGGGACCATCCCTAGAAGTGGAATTGCTGGGTCATATGGCAATTAATATTTAACTATTTTTGAAGTTTTATACCTTTTATTTATTTTTTTTATTGAGGTATAGTTGATATACAATATTATGTAAGTTTCAGATGTACAACATAGTGATTCACACCTTTTAAAGGTTTTACTCCATTTAGAGTTATTATAAAACATTGGCTATATTTCCTGTGCTGTCCAATATATTTTTGTAGCTTATTTATTTTATACGTAATTGTTTGTACCTCTTAATCCCCCGTGTTTAACTTCTAAAGGAACTGCCATAAACTTTTGTTTTTTTTGGCCATGCCTTGCGGCATGCAGGATCTCAGTTCCCAACCAGGGATCGAACCTGAGCCCCCTGCAGTGGAAGCATGGAGTCCTAACCACTGGACCACCAGGGGATTCCCTGCCATGAACTTTTCTAGCCATAAATTTTTTTTTTAATTTTAGCATATTCATTCATTTATTGAGCAAATGATGAGTGGCCACCATATACTAGGCACTGTGCCAAAGCAGCTCTCCTTGCCTTCTTTGCAGAAAGAAATTTACGAACCTTGGGTGCCAAGTGAACATTCTCCATAGAGTAGAATAAGGGTTCTGCACATACGGAACGCAGACGGACACAGGGGAAGGTGTGCCTGTCTTTAGAGACACTCACTCCCAGGGCTCTTATGGACAGTCTGATTCTCTGCTCCGGCATGTTCTGGGTCAGAGGCCCTAGTTACGACTGCAAGAGGAGAGTCCAGATCCTCAGTACTGACTCCGGTTTCATTGCAGGGTTATAAAGGAAAAGCGGGATGCCTACGTGAGCCGCCTAAACACCATCTATCAGAATAATCTAATCAAGGTGAGCATGCCAGGTTTTGAACTTTGAGAAGAAGCTGTTCTCTGCCGGAGAACCAAATCTGACCAGACATAGCCTTTACATTTATCTCTTGTTTCTTTCCTTTCTTTTGTGATTACTGGTTTTGATATTGACCTGTAAGAATGTAAGTCGGACTCGGTAGGCCAGTCTTATTTCTATTTCTACGGAAAGTGGGACGTATGTGCCTAAGTCGGCGAATCAGGTCTCACCTGATGCCTGCCTGCACCTGTCTGACCCTCCACTTAGTTCCAGAAACCAAGCACATAAGAGCCTGATTATGTAACAATGTGCCAGTTTATGGGTTAAAATCAGGACCGTTATCTGGCTGGAAACCTGCCATAGTTCGTCTGCTGAGAACACCCTTGTCCTTGGTGGCTAAATCTACTCAGGACACCGTGTTATGGTTCAGAAGGACGTTTTTGTGAATGAAGTCCAATCAGGAAAATTGGGCAAAGGTGTGTTTGCCTTCAGCAAATGTATGTTGTCCTTTGCTCTGCTGGGGCATTTCCCACCCTCATGCTTTGATGTCATTCCTCTTCCACTGGACTGTACTGAAGCACCATCCAACTCTCCTTTTTCTTTTTTATTTATTTCTTTTTAATTAATTAATTAATTTTTGGCTTCGCCGTGCGGCTTGCGGGATCTTAGTTCCCCAACCAGGGATTGAACCCACACCCTTGGCAGTGAAAGTGCGGAGTCCTAACCACTGGACCTCCAGGGAAGTCCCAACTCTCCCTTTTCTTGACAGTGTGACTCCCAGCACCCTTAATTGGTCTCTGTGGTCTCACTCTGCAATTTCTAAGACATCAACGTAGCTTAGGTTATACTAGATCAGTATATTTGGGATGGTATTTGGGCCACTGTAATCTCATTAGCACGTGTTTATAAACCCCTTTTTAGGGTGAGTTACGTGTACAGATGGCTAACCTCATAATTTTTATATTAATTCTTATCATTCATTGGGTTTATTTTTTTGGAGGGTGATATTTTCTGACCTTAACCCCCAAATTCAAGGGGAAAGTATTTGGTCTTCAGACCCCTGTGCACTGAGTTCAAGAGATTTTAAGGTGGCTAGACATGAAAATGAGATGCCATTTGCTATACTACAACACCCAAATAAAAAAAAAATTTTTTTTAATGGAGCTAGCTTAAAGTACTTTTGCAAAAGAGATAGGAAAATTACTCAGGAAATAGCATTTTTTAATACTCAAAAATCTTGGTGTGTAGCAGAATTTACCATGACCTTATGGAGAAGGAATCACAGGCGATCCAGAAATTCGGAATAGGAAACTTTCTGTGAAATATCCTAGGAAATGAAAATAAAAATTTCATCAGTTTCTTCCCCAAGCGATTACCCATATTATTGCCACTCGACTCAGTCTCCTTTTTGTCTAGCACCCGGTAGGAAATCATTACCTCCTGAAGGAAAGTTTTTCAGGAGCCTCGTGGCTTTTGGCATCAATCTTGATTCACCTTGATTAAGCAGGGCACCTGCAGAACAGGCCTGGAGGGCTGATGAGAAAGGAGGAAATAGCTCAATTCAGAACCAGGTATGTTCCAAAATGTTGCAACGCTCCATTCTGTGATCGTGCTTACAGGATCCCATTATCCTTGTGAGTTGCCCACATTTCTTTCCAGTATGTGTATCCTGGCAGGCAGAAACTTGCTGGCAGTCCAAACTCAGTCCCAGGCACAGAGGCTGCCAGGAAGAGCAAATGAAGTCTGAGTTCTCAACACCTCTAGTGTAGAGCTTCACGGTCATGGAATTTTGTGGTATTCTTCCTCCCTTCGTTTGAGAAAACAGAAACATTGCTTTTCCCTCCCTTGGCCAGAGTATTTCCTTTTGGCCTTAGCTCCCTGCACCTTTATCCTTTTGTTTTCTCAGCCTTCTTTCTTTCCTCCAGACACATCATTCTTCAGTGTGTTTTCATTCTACGTGAGAAAGGCTTTCTCCTTCAACTCTTGGGGACAAAGATGTAATCTTCTTCCTTGTCGGAATGACTTGCATATATTTTTTTTAGTCTCTGGGTTTTGGCCCAAGATAGTCCCTTTGTTTTTTCTTACTGCATACTTCTAGCATCAAATGGCAACCCCCAACCTAAGTACCAATTAACAGTCAGAAGTTCTGCAGAAACTCGAACGTTGGAGAGTTGTCTTAGCATCAGCAAACCATAAATCACAATCCTCAGTAGAGAATAGAAAGATGTAAGAAGTTCCAGCAAGTTTTGTTTTGGTTTTTGGTTTTTTTGTTTGTTTTTTGGGTATTTTTTGACCGTACCACACGGTTTGCAGGATCTTAGTTCCCCGACCAGTCCTAACCACTGGACAGGGAATTCCCTTGTTTTATTTTTTAATCTTTTTCTTCTTCTTTTTTTTTTATTTTATCAAAGTATAATTGAATTACAATGTTGCGTTAGTTTTTGCTGTTCAGCAAAGTGACTCAGTTATACATATATATTTTTTTCATGTCCTTTTCCATTGTGTTTTGTCATAGGATATTGAATATAGTTCCCTGTGCTATACAGTAGGACCTTGTTGTTTATCCATCCTATATATAATAGTTTGCATCTGCTAATCCCAAACTCCCAGTACTTCCCTTCCCCACCCCTTTGTTTTTTAATCTTAAGAACAGGCTAATGTGACCATGCTTCCTTCTCCAGTCCCACATAGAAATCATCCGCGGCCATGCGGTATTCACGGGTGATGCCCAGCCCACAGTGGAGGTCAATGGGGAAAAGTACACCGCCCCTCACATCCTGATTGCCACAGGTGGCGTGCCCATGCTTCCTCAGGAGAGCCAGATCCCTGGTGAGTCTTCCAAAGGCGTATGCTTGTTAACAATAGTCAGAAAGAACTTACCGTTGTTTTCCACCTTACAAGTCATGCCAGGGGATCTGCCCTGTACCAGTTCTTTGTCTTGGACACATGAGAGAAGGTCTCTGCAGAACCTAAATGTAATTGGCCTAAGTGGTACCTAGTGACGGGGCAAAGGAAGATATTTCATCCAGCTCCAGGCTCAGACATACTACAGTAACACAGGGGGAAGAACCAGCAAAAGCCCCATCCTGCCCTTCTCGGCACAGCAGAGATTGTTTTCAGCCTCAGTTTGTCATGAGATATCTACTGTTTTCTTTAAGAGAGAGAAATCTTGTGGAGATGTAACTTCATCAGCTAATTAAGCCTTCTTATATGCATACTTTTCTCTCATATAAAGAATTAGAAAATTAAAGAAGTAAGGAATCTCCGAGACAGTCTTGTCTACCTTTGTATACACAGGGATGAGTTATAACATACTGCCTTGTTCCCTCATAGGAAACATTGTCCGTATCTTTTTCCCCAAGTAGATTATAAGGTCTTTGTGGATGGTGATCATAGTTCATACAACTTCTTCTTAAGACCCATGACCATGGATTGGCTTCTTACGACCCATGACCAACCTGAATTTATATGGAAAATTTTGAGTGTGTATGTATTTTTTTCTCTGGAGAGAGGATCGATAAAATTTCACCAGCTTTTAAAAGGGTTCATGACTCCCCAAAAGCCCCAGTTTATGTCTTTTTAAAAAGACAGGGAGACTGTACAGATGCACTAGGATCTCTGGAAGGACACTCAAAACCCTGCAGTGCCAACTCCCTCCAAGGAGAGGACCAGAGCTCTGGGTTGGGAAAGAGACCTGCTTTTCACTAGATGCTCTGTGGTGCTTTTTGAATTTTTTAAGATATACATTTATTGGGCTTCCCTGGGGGCGCAGTGGTTGAGGGTCCGCCTGCCAATGCAGGGGACACGGGTTCGTGCCCCGGTCCGGGAAGATCCCACATACCGCGAGGTGGCTGGGCCCATGAGCCATGGCCGCTGAGCCTGCGCATCCAGAGCCTGTGCTCCGCAACGGGAGAGGCCACAGCAGTGAGAGGCCCGCGTACTGCAAAAAAAAAAAAAAAAAAAAAAAGATATACATTTATTAATTTAAAACATGTAATAAAAAACAAATGCAAAGAAATAAAATAAAAGGTAAGTGTTCCAAGGTGATTGCCAGACAGTGAGGGTCGGGGTCCTCAGAGGTGGGATGGATTACTATGAGCTGTCATGGACCAAAAAGACTTCCTGGGAAAAGGGCTTACAAATTGAGCACCATGTGCCGAAGAAGAGAAAGACCAGAAGAACCAGTGGGTAATAAATAGGTCTTTAAAGGACATTCAGTCAATTAAACCAGTTTTTCTGGCAGTGAAATCTGGAAGCAAGTACATTGAACTGAAACTGGAAGAAGGTTGGGGCCCAATTGTGGACATTTATGAAGTCAAATTAAGGAATCTCTGTCATTCACGAAAACTAGTTATTAATAGCCTATAAATGGGATAGTGACGAGACCTAAGTGATAATTATAGAAAACTAATCTGATAGTGATCTACAGAGGCAGAAGGCCAGTTAGCAAGTTGTTGCAATAGAATGTCCAGGAGGTGGTAATAGGTTCTGAACTACAGGGTTAGCGTCTGAAATGTGGTGGAAATACTCAGTTCAGCTCTGCAGACAGTTACTAAGCCACTGCTATGTGCCAGGCGCTAGGAGGAGAGGACAGACATAAGAGACACAGAAGGATGAATCAGCTAGTATATTTCATTGACTCCAAGACACATTTAAAAAAAAATACTCAACACCTCTGAAATCAGGATGGGTCCTTAATCATTGTGCATTGAATTTGGTGAAATGCAGCATTTTAAATAACCGATGAGATGGCCGTTGTTGAGAGAAGGAATTACGGATTGATAACTCAAGACTTTGGATTACTGATGGAAGGTAGTCTTTTCAGCTGAAGTGGTAAACAAGAGAGGGATATGGCTTGGGAAATAAAGTTAAGATTCTATGTTGAAAATACTGAGTTTGAAACAAAGCTAAATGGTATAGAAAGACAGTTAGAAATATGGAAGGAACTAGAACCTGGGGAGAAGGTCAAAACTGGAACTGCACATTTGAAGTCTCCCACAATGAAGGGAGAGTTGGTTAAAACCTTTGAAGGAAAAAAGCAGAGAGAAGAGAACCGAGGCTGAGCCCATTTGGGGGCGGGAGAATGAAGCAGAGCCAGCAAGGAGTCTATTCATGAGAGCTGAGGAGATGGGTTTTTTAAAAAATTAATTAATTAGGCTGCCATTGCGTCTTAGTTGAGGCATGTGGGATCTTAGTTCCGCGACCAGGGATCGAACCCGAGTCCCCTGCATTGGAAGGCGGATTATTAACCACTGGACCACCAGGGAAGTCCCAAGCTGAGGAGATCTTAATTCCTCAAAGAAATTTGATAGTTACTTAGTCATCAGTACTCTTATTTCTACAGAGGAAATAAAAATGTTGACTCAGGGAAGATTTGATGGGCAGCTTCCCAAGTGGAGACTTCAACAGAACTTGTCGAAACAGAGAGTGTGATGGCTGAGAAAGTGTTCGGTTCGTCCATAAAATGTTGTGATTATTTTACAAGAGTAAACTCCATCTGTGTGACCTATATTGCATTTTCCTACATAGGTGCCAGCCTAGGAATAACCAGTGATGGGTTTTTTCAGCTGGAAGAGTTGCCTGGGTAAGCTGCTTTTCTTCCTGACCTCCGTGTTCATTCTCCCTCAGTTTCTCCCAACACTTCTCCCTCCTCTTCCCAACTGTTAAATGTAGGAATTTCCAGAATTCTGTTCTACCTCTTCTCTTTTTATGACCTTGGGTCTCTCATCCATGAGTAGCCCGCAATAAATGACTCAAGTCTTTCATGCTTTTGGTCAGAGGCCATTGTAAAATTTTTAGGACCAGAATCAAATGCAGGGTGGTTTTGAGAATAAACACTGAAGCCCTAAAACTGTTTTCTTTCTTCAACTTGATAGAGCATCAGTTGATAATGTGTCTGAAGTGATTCTGGTCTTCAAAGCAGCTGGTACAGAGGCATCTGGATAAATGAAGGCTCTGTCAGTCTCACAAAAATAGGTTTTCTGAAATTGGCCTTTATACATGTTTGTCCTCATAACCTTAGTAGACTTCTGTCATGGATTTAGATAACACAGAGAGAAAAAACATAATGAGGAGGGTTGTTTCTCTAATTTGAAGAAGCTGCCAATTGCAGGCTTCCTTGATTAGAGGGGTCCTCCCTTCACTCATGATAAGTGATAGGGCACCTGGGAACTGGAGGAGGGACCCTGTTAGCCCAGAGTTTGGCCTTTATTTCCTTCTGAGTAGCACTCACCCTGCAGTCGTCATTGCTCAACTCTGCTGCTCTCTCGGCAGGTGCTGCCAGTGCAGTGGGAAGTCTTAATCCCGCGCTTTTGCATCAAGGCCTTTCTGGAGGGTGACTAATAATCCCTGCTTGTTCCTTTACCTTAATTCACCTGGAACCACAGGTGGTTCATCAGGGACAAGAGGGCATCTTGGCAATTCCATAGCTGCTGTGAAAATGTCCTGTTACGACATTCAGACCAGGTCATCTTCTGACTTTGAGAAAAGCAAACAGGCATTTTAGATTTGCTGTCTGTGGGGCAGGGCCGTGTGTTAGAGAGCAGCCTTTCTTTCCTCATGATCTGTTTGGTTTTAGGTGTGAAGGATATGAAACATGAGAATATATGCAGAAATGTGGTCCTGACTCATCGTGTTTAAATGATAACAATTCAGTCTGGACGCAAAGAAGCTTCCTTCTAGATATCTGTCCATTGCCTATTTTTAAACCATTTATTAAACTTGTGCTGGTAGCACTACAAGTTGAAGAAAGGAATGTATGCGTGTTATAAACAGGACTCTGGGAACATAGGAAAATGAATTAACAATTGGTATATGATTTTTGTCTTCTTTTTTTAAGACTCCTTTATCATTGTTATGTTGGTAAGTAAGTAAATAATCAAAGAAGGAACAAATCTATAGGCGAGGTAACATGTGCTCTGGGCTGTATGGTCCCGCTTTTACCCTCATTGGGCTTATGGTTGAGGGGAGGCTGGAGCGTGGAGTCTGTGGAACATGGTGGGACAAGAGGTTCTGACGGCCACAATGAGGGAAAGAGAAGTGCTCTGGGGACTCAGCAGAATATAAGATCGTTTCTAGGTGGTGGAGGGCTCCCAGGTGTGGCTGCCAAAGTGTCTGTGTCCTCAGGGTGAGCCACGGCCCCCCCCTCCTCTCCTGGAGACTCTCCAAGACCAACAGGCATTGAGGGCACGAAGGAGATTGTGCTTGGTTCACAGTTTTTACCTAACTTACTGAGTTTTTCATGTACTGAAGACAGGTGTTTTAAATCAAGACTCCAGAGGCTTCCCTGGGGGCGCAGTGGTTAAGAATCCGCCTGCCAATGCAGGGGACACGGGTTCGAGCCCTGGTCCGGGAAGGTCCCCCACGCTGCGGAGCAACTAAGCCCATGCACCACAGCTACTGAGCCTGCGCTCTAGAGCCCGTGAGCCACAACTACTGAAGCCCATGCGCCTAGAGCCTGTGCTCCGCAACAAGAGAAGCCGCCATAATGAGAAGACCGTGCACTGCAACAAAGAGTAGCCCCCACTCACCACAACTAAAGAAAGCCTGTGCGCAGCAACAAAGACTCAACACAGCCAAAAATAAATAAATTAATTAATTAAAAAAAAAAATCAAGACTCCAAAAGCCTGGATGTCAGCTCCCCAGCCTGAGCTTCAGCTTGTTAAGACCATGCCACTGTCTCCTCATTCCTCTGGCAGTCTCTGTATCACAATGCAGAGCTTGGGAATGAAGCCAACATGAAGTGCAAAGCTGAGCATCTTTAAGCGACCAGGTCCTGACACATCATTGGAACACTTAGATGCAGCCATACCTGAAGTCAGGACTTCTCGGTTACATGAATCAATAAATTCCTTTTTTTTTTTTAAACCAAAAAGAAAAAAAAAGATTGTTTCCAGTGGTTACTTTAGTGGTACGAGGTGGACTAGAGGGGACTGTGGAAGCTGAGGGGGAAACACTGAGCTCCTTGCAGATTTTTGTCTCCTCTCTGAAGAAGCCAAGATGTTTCACACGTGTTTCTCGTATATCCATTCTGCTGGGAATACTTCTCCCAACCCTTGCCAGAGCTATTCATCTTTCAGGAATCTGGAGTGTTTCTGAGCCCTCTTCCCTGCAGGAACTAAGTGTTGCCCTCTGAGCTTTAACAGACCCCGGGGCATGTTTCCCCTCAGGAGTTCCTCAAGGACAGAGATCGCTACCCATTGTGTCCAGTGCAATGCTTAACAGAAGTAGGACTTACATAAGAAATGTTTGGGGAAGAGAGAGAAGATGGAGAGAGGAAAGAAGAAAGTAAGGAGCGAAGACCCGAAGAAAGGAAAAGTGGTCAACATATAATAGGAGAGAGGGTGGTAGAGATGGAAGAAGAGCTACTTCCTAGTTTCCAAACTAGACATTTCTCTTTTTATACACTGGGCTGTAGGATAAGAGCATCCTTACCTCTAATACATAGCCATTCAGGTTCATACCTCATCCTCCATCCAGACCATAGCCCTCTAAAGGCAGGGAGTCACAACGTAGGTACCTTACTTGTAGAAGGTACTAAAGAAAGATTTCCTTTCTTCTTCCCTGATTGCTTTCTTCTTACCCAAGCATTGCACCGTGGTAGGACCATGCTTTAGAGAACTCCAGCCCCGAAAGGGTTAGCTCCAGCTGAAGGGCACTTATTCTGTATGCTGCAGTGATTACTCTAGGGCTGGGCTTAGCTTCTCCACCATGGACTCAGACCTTCACCCAAACATTTATCTAGTGTTTAAGATGCTTTTTTAGACCAGAATTTATTCAGGGCATCTAGTTTCATTGCAGATCTATGCTACAAGTTAAAATGGCTTGCTTAAATTGGCCTTTCATCATATTGCAAAGATTGATAGAATTTAGCAATGATCAAGGGAAAATACTGAGCCAGAGGAGAATAACGGTGGTGAGGATTGTGATGCCAAAGAAAGGAACAGAAGAGATATTTGAAGCAATAATGACTGTCACTTTCCCCAAAATTAATGTCAGACACCAAACCACAGATCCAGGAAGGTCAGAGAACACTAAGTAGGATAAATGTCAAAAAACTATACCTAGGCATATAATTTTCAAACCGTAGAAAATCAAAGAAAAAATTCTGGAAGAAGCCAGAAGGATGAAACACAGCTGACCTATAAGGGGAGCAAAGATAAGAATTACAACAGCTCTTCAGAAACTATGCAAACAAGAAAGTGGAACATTTAAAGTGTTGAGAGGAAAAAAACCCACCAACATAGAACTCTTTACTCTGCAAAATTATCCATCAAAATTGGCGGATAGGGCTTCCCTGGTGGCGCAGTGGTTGAGAGTCCGCCTGCCAATGCAGGGGACACGGGTTCGTGCCCTGGTCCGGGAACATCCCACATGCCATGGAGCAGCTGGGCCCCTGAGCCATGGCCGCTGAGCCTGTGCATCTGGAGCCTGTGCTCCGCAACGGGAGAGGCCACAACAGTGAGAGGCCCGCGTACCACAAAAAAAAAAAAAAAAAAAAATGGCGGAGAAATAAAGACTTTCTCGGACAAGCAAAAAACAAAAATTGTGGTGCCAATTTTAGTTTTAGGTGTGAAGATCTCTGCATAAGGAATCGTCTCTAGCTTCAAAGGGTTTTTATTTCTTCTCTGAGGAAATGAAGGTAAGTAATTTTTAAAACACCTAAAAATATATTTCCGTTCTACAGAAGGATATTTTCTACTTAAAATTACTGTATTATCCTGGATTGGATCTTGGGACAGAAGAAGGAAATGAATGGAAAGACAGGTGAAATCTGAATAAAGTCTGAAGTTTAGTCAACAGTAATGTACCAGTGTCAGTTTTTTTTTTTTTTAGTTTTTTTTTTAGTTATTTTTTTAGCGGTACTCGGGCCTCTCACTGTTGTGGCCTCTCCCATCGTGGAGCACAGGCTCCGGACGCGCAGGCTCAGCGGCCATGGCTCACGGGCCCAGCCGCTGCACGGCATGTGGGATCTTCCCGGACCGGGGCAGGAACCCTTGTCCCCTGCATCGGCAGGCGGACTCTCAACCACTGCGCCACCAGGGAAGCCCACCAGTTTCAGTTTTGACAACTGTACCATGGTTTATAAGATGTTAACTTTTTGTTTTTTTAATTGAAGTGTCGTTGATTTACAATGTTGTGTTAATTTCTGCTGTACAGCAAAGTGACTCAGTTATACATATATACACATTATTTTTTGTATCTTTTCTATTATGGTTTATCTCAGGACATTGAATATAGTTCCCTGTGCTATACAGTAGGACCTTGTCCATCCATTCTACATCTACTAACCCCAAACTCCCAGTCTATCCCTTCCCAAACCCCTCCGCCTTGGCAACCACAAGTCTGTTCTCTATGTGAGTCTGTTTCTGCTTCATAGATAAGTTCATTTGTGTCGTATTTTAGATTCCACATGTAAGTGATACCATATGTTGTCTTTCTCTTTCTGACTTACTTCACTTAGTATAATCTCTAGTTGCATCCGTGTTGCTACAAATGGTGTTATTTCGTTCTTTTTTTATGGCTGAGTAGTATTCCATTGTATATATGTACCATGTCTTTATCCATTCGTCTGTTGATGGACATTTAGGTTGTTTTTATGTCTTTGGTTATTGCAAATAGTGCTGCTATGAATGTAAGATGTTAACTTTAGGAAAAACTGGGCAGGGGGTATACTATCTGTACTCTCTTTTAAACTTTTCTGTAAATCTAAAATTATTCTAAAATAAGTTTATTTAATGATCTTAACCCTCTACTCTCATGGTAGCCGCAGTGTCATCGTTGGTGCTGGTTACATTGCTGTGGAAATAGCTGGGATCCTTTCCGCCCTGGGTTCTAAGACATCACTAATCATACGGCATGATAAGGTAAATTCTATCCTTTTCCTTGATGTGAATCTTTTTAAAAATCTACAGGGAGAATTTTCTCTTATGTTGTCATTAAATACTAGGGTGCAAACATGTGGAGCTGGTTGGTCTGTTCCACAGGGAGCTGCTTTGAAGGCATCTGAATAAGGGCTTACATCCTTCCCAGCCACCAACTGCTAGTTGATGATACTGATTTAGATTTGATCAGACTGGCTGGTGTTTCCATCATGAAGTGGTAGATAGCATGCCTTAATACAACATACATCCTTAAATATAAATATTAGTTAAATTGAGCAAACTCTCAGGTTAATTTCTTATTCTGAAAATCAATTTAATGTGATCAGATAGTGTTGGATTATTAACACTCAGTCAAAAAATTTACGAAATTCTTTGCATTAAAAGGAAACGTATCAAAGATATTTGCACACCTATGTTCATCGCAGCATTATTCACAATAGGCAGGAGGCGGAAACAACCTGTGTCCACTGATGAACGGATAAACAGAATGAGGAATATCCATCCCATGGGATGTTATTCAGCTCTAAAAAGGAGGGACATTGTGACACATGCTGCAACAGGGATGAACCTTGGGGATATTATGCTAAGTGAAATAAGCTAATTACAAAAAGACAAACACTGTATGATTCCACATATATGAGGTACCTAGAGTAGTCACACTCATAGAAACAAAAAGTAGAAATGGGGTTGCCAGGGACGGGGGGGAACGGGAATGGGGAGTTATCGTTTAATGGACACAGAATCTCAGGTTTTTTGTTTTTTTATTGAAGTATAGTTAATTTACAATACTGTGTTAGTTTCAGGTGGACAGCATACTTATTCAGTTGTATATGTATATATTATTCTTCAGATTCTTTTCCTTTATAGGTTATCACAAAATATTGAGTGTAGTTCCCTGTGCTGTACAGTAGGTGCTTGTTGGTTATCTGTTTATGTATAGTGGTATGTGTCTGTTAATCCCAAACTCCTAATTTATCCCTCCCCACCACCCCCAGAGTCTCAGTTTTGAAAGAGGGAAAAGTTCTGGTTGCACAACAATGTAAATACACTTAACACCATGGAACTTCGTACTTAGAAATGGTTAAGTTGGTACATTTTTTTTTTAATTAATTAATTTTATTTTTGGCTGCGTTGGGTCTTCATTGCTACGTGCGGGCTTTCTGTAGTTGCAGCGAGCAGGGGCTACTCTTTGTTGTGGTACACAGGCTTCTCATTATGGTGGCTTCTCTTGTTGCAGAGCACAGGCTCTAGGCACGTGGGCTTCAGTAGCTGTGGCGCACGGGCTCAGTTGCTCCGCGGCATGTGCGATCTTCCTGGACCAGGGCTCGAACCCCTGTCCCTTGTACTGGCAGGCGGATTCTTAACCACTGCACCACCAGGGAAGCCCTAAGTGGGTAAATTTAATGGTATGTGTTTTCCACCACAATAAAAGATAATAATAATAAAAGAAGTTTATAGATCATCTCATCGACTGGAACCTCATTTTGTAGATGAAGAAATTAAGGCCAAGTGAGGTTTCATGACTGCTAATTAATATCAAAACTGAGAGTCAACGAAATTCTGAGAAAGCTCAGGCCAATATTCTTTCTGCTAAAATTCAGCCTCCATGTTTCTCAGTACTTGATTAAGTGTTGCTTTATGTGTTTTGTTGATTAATCGTGACTGAGCACCACTAGGTTGTGGCACAGTATTGGAGCTTTCAGAGACACCGTGTGGGGCAATAACAAGAGTGTTGGCCTAAGAATCTGGTCCCTAAGAATCTGGCCTTCCCCAACAAGTGTGTGACTTGGGCAAGTCATTTAATGCCTTTGGAACATTTATCAGATCCCTGACAACTCAAATGCAATGACTCAAATTCCTGAGTATTTGAGCAAATAGGGGGACAGAAGAGGGAAACCGATAATACTGGTCAGTGTGGACTCCAGAGGACTTTCTCTTTGGCTTTTAGACTTGTCCTAAAATTAACCCCCAGGAGATTTTTGTCCTGAAGAATGTTTTTCATAGGTCAGTATTATTTTGCATTGCTGGAATATGTCCAGCAAATTAGATGGCAGGAGAAAGGCAGAGGTATAGGTAGCCTGAATCTAATATATAAATAAGTAAATAAATGACATCAGTTTATCAGTAGAGTGGATAATTCCTGCGTTTGGAAAATTGGCTTGTGGCAGAGAGCCACATATATCTGGGCTTCCTGCCCTCCCCCACCCCCAGTGCATTCTCCATCTTCTCCCCTTCCTGGTATAACTCCATTCTAGAGCTACTCTATGAATAAATCACGACCTCCCACCTTTACCCCACCTGTGTGTTATCCCGAAGAAATCTCTAGAGAAAGAAGGAGGAAGTCTAAGTAAAGAAAAGTTGCTAGGGACTTCCCTGGTGGCACAGTGGTTAAGAATCCGCCTGCCAATGCAGGGGACAGAGGTTTGAGCCCTGGTCCAGGAAGATCCCACATGCCGCGGAGCAACTAAGCCCATGTGCCGCAACTACTGAGCCTGCGCTCTAGACCCCGTGAACCACAACTACTGAGCCTGCGTGCCACAACTACTGAAGCCCGTGCGCCTGGAGCCCGTGCTCCGCAACAAAGAGAAGCCACCGCAATGAGAAGCCCGTGCACCGCAACAAAGAGTAGACTCCACTCGCCGCAACTAGAGAAAGCCCGCGCGCAGCAACGAAGACTCAACGCAGCCAAAGATAAATAAATAAATTTATTAAAATAAAAGAAAAAAGTTGCTAGACAGTAACAACTATTATTATTATTTTTTTTCTTGTGGTACGCGGGCCTCTCACTGTTGTGGCCTCTCCCGTTGTGGAGCACAGGCTCCGGACGCGCAGGCTCAGCGGCCATGGCTCATATAGAACAACATCTAGCATTCCAGAAGAAAAACCAGTGTTTTCAACTTTGTTGGGAACCTTAATTGGAATGGATCCCATTTTTACCAAATTTAGAACCTTAAAATACATAGTTTGAAACCTTAAACAAATACTAAGACTAGTATTAAAAAAAAAATCTCTAAGGCCATGTAGTTGACTTTTCTGCCTAGAATGGGAGATTTTGTTCAAGAATCTTCCCTTAAATTGTATCAGCAGGAAAGCTGGCCCTGGAATACTGAAAGGGGAAAGAGAATTTCTGGTCCCTATTCTTATGAAAAAGAGAAGAGCTTGGGAGGAGAGGAACATGGCAAAGACAGTAGAGGCGTGAAGGTTGCCTATGAGTTTAACTCTAGAACAGGAGTGGGTGAAGTCAGGTGTAATGCAGACGTTGGTGGTGATTGCGGAAAACAGACTTATTAAAACTTCACTCACCAGAGAAAGACAAATATTATATGATATAACTTATATGTGGAATCTAAAAAAATGATACAAATGAACTTAGTTATAAATCAGGAATAGACCCACAGACATAGAAAACAAACTTCTGGTTACCAAAGGGGATAGCAGGGTCGGGGGGTATAAATGAGGAGTTTGGGATTAACATATACACACTACTATATATAAAATACATAAATAAGAAGGACCTACTGTATAGCAAAGGGAACTATATTCAATATCTTATAATAATCTATAATGGAAAAAAATCTGACACAGTGTGTGTGTGTGTGTGTGTGTGTGTGTGTGTGTGTGTGTATAACTGAATCACTTTGCTGTATACCCGAAACTAACACAACATTGTAAATTAACTATACTTTAATTTTTTTTATAGCAGCTTATTTAATTTATTTATTTTGGTTAAATCTTTTTTTTTTTAACATCTCTATTGGAGTATAATTGCTTTACAATGGTGTGTTAGTTTCTGCTTTATAACAAAGTGAACCAGCTATATGTATACATATATCCCCATACCCCCTCCCTCTCGCATCTCCCTCCCACCCTCCCTATCCCACCCCTCTAGGTGGTCACAAAGCACCGAGCTGATCTCCCTGTGCTACGCAGCTGCTTCCCACTAGCTAGCTATTTTACATTTGGTAGTGTATATATGTCCATGCCAATCTCTCACTTCGTCCCAGCTTACCCTTCCCTCTCCCGGTGTCCTCAAGTCCATTCTCTACGTCTGTGTCTTTATTCCTGTCCTGCCCCTGGGTTCTTCAGAACCATAATTTTTTAAAGATGACTAAAAAGAAAAAAAACTCCACTCATAGTGCAGCCGTGAATGAAGAAGGACATAAGAGGGGGGTTGATACTGAAATTTCCCTCCCAGGTTTGTAGCATATCTTTAATGAAGTTTTATTCTTTCCCACCACCCATTCCTCTGCTGCCTGTGTATACAGGTGCTCAGAAGTTTTGATTCAATAATCAGTTCCAACTGCACTGAGGAGCTGGAGAATGCTGGCATAGAGGTGCTGAAGTACTCGCAGGTATGACCGGGCCCAGGGCGAGCTTACGGCCCTTGGTCGTCTATCTGTTGTGAACCCCACTAGCTTTATAGACACAAACTACCCCTACCCCAGTCAGTTTATTCTTTTCTAGAGTATTACCAAGTCTTTTCTTTATCCTCAGAAGCTGCATTTCACATTAATGTTTTAATGAAATCCAAGGTATAAAAGATTAGAAATCTGGAAGTTGAATTTAGTTTAGTTAGAACTAAAACTACAATTTTTGTGCTCAAAGGCCTCATTGAACATCCTTATTTTTCAGGTCTATACTTATTTATATTTATTTATTTATTTCAGGAAATATTATTATGGAATCTATTTTTTTAAAAGTCTTTATTGAATTTGTTACAATATCGCTTCTGTTTTATGTTTTGGCTTTTTGGCCGTGAGGTATGTGGGATCTTAGTTTCCCGACCAGGGATCAAACCCACACTCCCTGCACTGGAAGGTGAAGTCTTAACCACTGGACTGCCAGGGAAGTCCCATGGAATCTATTTTTGAAAGAACACCTTTGGGTTTTGTAGATGGAAACAATGACAAAGTTACTTTGTATTTTTTTTATTCTCAGGGAATCACCTACATGTCAGATTTTTCCTGGAGCATTAGCCTTGCAAAAATGACTTTCTTCCCCAAAGCTTTGCCCTTTCAGCATAGGCCATATCATAAGTAAAACAATAACTGTGAAGTTGCTTTGTAAATGCTGAAGTACTGGACTGGTGGTTAAGGTCCACATCAGAATCCCCTTGGGACTTTCACTAAACTATGTATGCCCTTCACTCTCCGGATCTGATCTTATCCTCCTCTCCCAAGTCCTGATTAAGAATGTCCAGGGAGGAGCAAGGATGGTGCAATTTTTAAAACTCTCTTAATGATGCTTCTACAGCCGTTTCCTCCCCCGATTCCAGCTGCAAATCACTGTGCTTAGATTTGTGATTTAAAATTTTATCACAGTTTTGAAGAAGTACGCTTTAAAATACTTTTTTTTTTTTTGCGGTACGTGCGCCTCTCACTGTTGTGGCCTCTCCCGTTACGGAGCACAGGCTCCGGACGCGCAGGCTCAGTGGCCATGGCTCACGGGCTCAGCCGCTCCGCAGCATGTGGGATCCTCCCGGACCGGGGCACGAACCCGTGTCCCCTGCATCGGCAGGCGGACTCTCAACCACTGTGCCACCAGGGAAGCCCAAATACTTTGTTTTTAAGCTGAAGCATTAGGGTCTTGATATGAGTTGACATTTCTGGCTGCTGGCTGATTTGGGGGCCACCTAGGATATCATCTTGGTTCCAGAGAGTTCCAGTGTTGGTGGCTCTTGGGCAAAACTAAATGTGTCAGCGTGTAAGACTCATATGTAGGATTCAGTGGAGAGTTTTTAAATGTTAAGAATTCTAGTTTCCTCTTTATTTGCTTTCCTTCCCATCCCCACACCCCCAGTTAACAAACTGTATCTCCCAATAGGTCAAGGAAGTTAAAAAAACTTCTTCAGGCCTGGAACTCTGCATGGTCACTTCAATTCCTGGTAGGAAACCCACCTTGACCACCATTCCAGATGTTGACTGTCTACTCTGGGCCATTGGACGGGACCCAAACTCCAGGGGCCTGAATTTAAACAAACTGGTAAGCTGACCTAGTCTGCCTACGATGTTCTATTTTTTTTCCCCCAGTTTTATTGAGAAATAACTGACATACGTCACTGCATAAGTTTAGGACATACAGCACCATGGTTTGATTTACATACATTGTGAAATGATCACCACAAGAGGATGAGCTAACATCCATCTTCTCATGTACATACAATAAAAGTAGAAAAGAAAAAAGGAAAAAATTTTCTCTGTGTGTTGAGAACTCAGGGTTTACTCTCCTAACAGCAGTGTTATCTGTAGTCACCGTGTTGGACGTTATATCCCTGGTATTGTATTTATTTATATTGTAACTGGAAGTTTGTACCTTTTGACCACTTTCCTTGCCTAAAACCTTCTTGAATCGGTCAATAGTCCTGTGATTTCCCCTGATCCAACCCCAGACCCCCCAAAACTTGAGTGGGTTCTGTTGGATTCTTTTCTGTTTATTCCACGTGTCCAGTTTGTCATTAAATCCCATTGCTTCTGCCTTTGGAATGGAAATAAAGGTTTTTTTTCCCCTTTCTGGTGTCATCACCCTAGATCAGGTCATCGTCTCGCCATTTCCTGACTAGCCTTCTCCCTACAAATTTCTTTTTTACTATGATACCTGTCTCTTTAAAGCCCTATAATTATTTCTTCTTGTCTGCAGCTCTAATCCTAATGGATGGCTGTGTGACTCGTCATGGACATTGTGGCACTCGGGGATGGGTACAGATGTGAAGCTCACCTACCAGTGCTATAGTTAGCATTCTTATTTGTTCTTTTAAATTTTGAAGGACAGTCAAGTATAGTAGCCTGGGGTGTGGGTCAAGTATTTGTTGATAGATGGGTGGTCTCATAACTAGTAAGTGGCCGAGCTGGGACTTGAACCCAGATCTCCCAGCTCCAAAGGTTTTACTCTTAACCACTACACTACCTACTCCCTATGCCTGCTGGCCTTCTACTTCTCACGTGGGAGTATATACACCGGGGATCTGCAAAGCCACAAGATAAGCATGACACATATTCTTGGGGCAAAAATTTGACTCAATGTATAGGGAGAAATTTTGGTTAAAGGAAACATTGATATCTTTTAGAGTAGAATACAAATTTTGCTTGGATTTTTAAAGATAAAACTGTAAACTTCAAAGAAGTCTGCTTTTGATGACCGCTTCAGGCTGTGCCTGTCTAAAGTATGAGTTAGCATACTTCAGGAGGAGCACTTCCAAGGAATTGAAAATCACTGTCTTAGGTGGACTCCACGGGGATGCCAAGTACCATGTCTGATAGTTGAGTGATTCATTTTCAGGCTTGCCTGGCCAGCTGAATCGTACAATGCAAAGACAAATCCTGTTAAAACTCCTCAAAACTGAGTTAAATATTTACCTTTTAAAGTAAGCAAAAGATATGAAACCTGCCAGCTTGCTAAGATGTTTTTCATCTTGTGGTTGAGTCTTGTGGTTTCTTGGAGATTCAGGCTGAAGAGGTGCCTGAAGTGAGGTGGATCCAGAGATGTGAGCTGCTGTTTTTCTGTAGATGGGCCAAATACTTACATGTTGTCCCTTTACAATTTTAGGGGATTCAAACTGATGACAAAGGTCATATCCTAGTAGATGAATTCCAGAATACGAATGTAAAAGGTGTCTATGCAGTTGGGGATGTGTGTGGAAAAGCTCTTCTTACTCCAGGTAATGTTTCTTCTTTTGGGGGCTAAGGGAGGCTCTGTGTGTTATATAAAACTGTTCAGGGCTTCACTGGTGGCGCAGTGGTTGAGAGTCCGCCTGCCGATGCAGGGGACACGGGTTCGTGCCCCGGTCCGGGAAGACCCCACATGCCGCGGGGCGGCTGGGCCCGTGAGCCATGGCCGCTGAGTCTGCGCGTCCAGGTGCTCCGCAGTGGGAGAGACCACAACAGTGGCCTGTTGAGAGGCCAATGTACCGCAAAAATCCCAAAAAACTGTTCAGCTCTTCATAGTCAAATCAGCTCAAGCAGAGTTAAAAGGCTGAGTGTCTTCATGTCATCAAAATGGTAAAATGTGTTGAGATAGATGTTGGTTGGGAACCTGACATGTTATGAGTAATATTCATTTTTTCCTTTAAAAATGCTTTGAATAGTATTTATTTTTCTTTAAAAGATTTTAAAAATGCTTGGTGAAGACTGAAATTTTTATACAGATGATACAGTCATCTTCTGAAGAATGCTGTAAATTAGAATCCGAGTTGTGTTGGTGACAGTGGAAGGAAGTGGCATTCTTTTTTTTTTTTTTTTTTTTTTTGCGGTCCGCGGGCCTCTCATTGCTGTGGCCTCTCCCGTTGCGGAGCACAGGCTCCGGACATGCACGCTCAGCGGCCATGGCTCACGGGCCCGGCCGCTTTGCAGTACGTGGGATCTTCCCGGACCGGGGCACGAACCCATGTCCTCTGCATCGGCAGGCAGACTCTCAACCACTGTGCCACTAGGGAAGCCCGGAAGTGCTATTCTTATATGACTGTTTACTCTTGATACAACCTGATCCCCATCCTCAGAATCCCATACTTCAGCCTACTTCATGAGTTAACTGGCATCATTTCAAGCTCTTTGTCCTGCTTCTGCTGGTGGTATCCATCCATCTGCTTTCACCTGTACCCCTCCGGGGCCTCACCATCCTTTCCAAAATGGCCCGGGTCTTACTCAGAATGGAAACACACACCCAAAACTTTTTAGCTCTTTTAGGAAGCTCTCTCCACAAAAGCAAACTAACAAGCAAAGTTTCAGAACCTTCATAACATAATCTAACAGCTGAAAATTTTGTCGAGGTGAAAAAAATTTCTTATGTATCCTACTGATACCTTATTTTGGAAAAAAAATTATCAATTTGAAGTCTAAAATTAATAACTGATGCTTTTACTGAACTCAGGTGGTTTTTTTTTTGACCATTAGGAATAAAAACAGGCAAAGGAGGATAAACTTTAAAAAAAATCAATAAGAAATAAAAATAATTTTAAAAAGAAACAAAATATTCCTGTGAAATGACTGTGGTTATAAAGTAGAATTGAGGATGCTCGAAACTAATGTAGTTTGCTCCATAAATATATCAAAAAGCTAATGTCTGCATTCAGAGGTGACTTGCCAGATGGCTGGGAACTTGTAAATGTGTCTTTTATTTATTTATTTTTTTTTGGTCATAATAGAATGTACAGAATTCACATAAGCCAATAGTTTTGAATTGTTAACTAAGGTATTGATAGGTTTTTTATTATATTGAACTAGATATTGTAATGAGCATTGACAGAAGACTGTCAGAACTTTGTATGTTAAGCCAGATGGATAAACGGTTAGTAGAATAATCCTGCTATGTTAAGATGAACAATAAGCTAAACACTGATTTAAAAATATCTCTGTAGTTGCGATTGCTGCTGGCCGAAAACTTGCCCATAGACTTTTTGAACGCAAAGAAGATTCCAAGTTAGACTATGACAACATCCCTACGGTGGTCTTCAGCCACCCCCCTATTGGGACAGTGGGACTCACAGAAGGTAGGTGTTTAAAAATAAAGGTCATTTATGGTTTCTTCCCTTCCTCTGCTAATGTTAAACTAGGTGTGTGTCAGCTGACTAAATCTATCTTAGCCCCCGAGTTATATTTCTTTTTAGCTACTAACTTCTCATCACAGGTCCAGTTTCCTCCCCATCTACTAGTACTTTGAGAGTATAATTCCTTTCCCCACTCCACCCTATCTGTTTGATTTTTTAAGCTTTTTTACTTGAACTAATTTCAAATTTAAAGAAGAGTTGCAAAAATACTACAGAAGACTCCTGTCTACTGGTAACACTTTTGCTGTATCATTTTCTCTCTATACACATGCACACACACTTCAGTATCTGTTTCCTAAGAACAAGGCCGTTCCCTTACAGAAGCATAGCTTCAAATGAGAATATTTAAGTGGATACAATATTATCTAAACTTTAGACCTTATTCAAAGTTTGCCTGTTATCTCAAATAATTTCATTTTTAACATTTTTCCCTTCAGGTCCAGGGTTCATTCCAGGATAATGTAGTATATTTAGTTTTGATACCTCTTTGGTCTCCTTTAGTCAAGAGAAAGAATTCCTCAGCCTGTCTTTTGTCTTTCATGACATTGACATTTATATTGTAGATTGTCCCTCATTGTGGGTTTTTTTTTTTAATATATTTTATGAATTCATTTTTGGCTGCTCTGGGTCTTTGTTGCTGCGCACAGGCTTTCTCTAGTTGCGGCGAGCGGGGGCTGCTCTTCGTTGCGGTGCACAGGCTTCTCATTACAGAGCATGGTCTCTAAGTGCACAGGCTCAGTAGTTGTGGCTCGTGGGCTCTAGAGCGCAGGCTCAGTAGTTGTGGTGCACGGGCTTAGTTGCTCTGCGGCATGTGGGATCTTTCTGGACCAGGGCTCGAACCCGTGTCCCCTGCATTGGCAGGCGGATTATTAACCAGTGCGCCACCAGGGAAGCCCCAGCTCATTGTGGTTTTGTTTGATATTTCCTTGTACTTTGATTCAGGTTATGGATTTCTGGCCATCTCTCTGATAGCTCAGTGGAATTGTTTAAGTTTCTGATAGATGCTTTTTTTCCCCCCTGTGCATTATAGATGAGGCCATTTATAAATATGGAAAAGAAAACGTGAAGATTTATTCCACCACCTTTACCCCAATGTATCATGCAGTTACCAAAAGGAAAACAAAATGTGTGATGAAAATGGTTTGTGCCAACAAAGAGGAAAAGGTATGGGAAAAATCCAGTAAGCTCAAGACTGTCTTCAAGGTTGGCAGGGATGGGGTATTTTGGTGAGGTGGGAAGGAAAGACCAGGTAAAGCTTTCTCTGATTCAACTGGCACAGTCCCACCTTTATCTGTCTCTCTCTCTCTATTGTGGTTCTTCATAATATTTCACATAGAAAGAAGGTTCCACTACTTTAAAAACATAAGTGGAGGGCGGGAAATTCCCTGACAGTCGGATGGTTAGGACTTCGCACTTTCACTGCTGTGGCTCAGGTTCAATCCCTGGTCAAGGAACTAAGATCCCGCAAGCCACACGGTGTGGCCAAAAAAAGCACGTAAAATATAAAAGGGAGAGGTCGGGATTGTCATTGACCAGTAGGCCAGCATAGATAGGCATCTCAGAAATATTGGTAAGTGTAAGAACTTAATGTAAAAAATTTAGACTTAACATATTAACATAACCAATCAGTGAGGAAGAAGTTTATTTAGTAAAATGTTCTGAGATAATCAGTTATCTATTTTTGCTTTAACTTTTTGAGGAACTGCCAAAGTGTTTTCCAAAGTGGCTGTGTCATTTTATGTTCCCTTCAGTGACGTGCGAGGGTTCCAGTTCTTCCTCACCTTCGTCAACACTTGTTACTGTCTTTTTTTATTGTAACCATCCTACTGGGTGCAAAGTGGTATCTCATTGTGATTTGAGTTTGAATTTGAACAGGTTTTTTTTTTTTTTTTTTTTAATAATTTTTGAAATAGGTGTTGTTTTGATATTAGGTCAGCCTCTTGGGCTTTTCTATAAATTGAATTAAATATTAAAGTGGAACTTAGCAATATGCCTTGGGAACATGGCTTTGTGAGGAACAGTAATTTAACTGAAGATTCAGGTATGGTTTCCAACTTTTCTTATTAAAAAAGAACATAGTCTGTATCTAAATCAGTGGCCCTTACACTGAAAGCCACAAGATGGTCCCTGGCTCCTGGCTTATAAAAATCAACATCACTGACAGTTGACAGAAGCAGAGAATCAGTGCAAAGAGAAGAAAGTTAAGTGGTTTGGCAGGAAGATAAAGGTTGCTGTTTCTTGCCCTGAATGTTCCTCAGTAGCCTGAGATTTCCAGTTGTTGAATCAGCAAGGTCCTTACTTATCTCTTCATATCAGTTATTTCTTTATGCCATTTATCATTCATTCATTTGGTAAACATCACCTGACAATCAACTGAAGAGTAAGAACTGGGATACCGTATGGAGAGAAATAACATAAGGCTCCTGCTATCACCAGAAGCTCTTTGTAAATTCAATTTAGATCACAATATCTAAAAATTTGGCTGACTGTATATACAGTACATGATTTGGGATTTCTTTGTCTTATTTTGAGATACACTTTTTTTTAATTGTAAAGAAACGTATAACATTAAGTTTGCATCAATCTTTTTTTTTTTTTTTTTTTTTTGTGGTACGCGGGCCTCTCAGTGCTGTGGCCTCTCCCGTTGCGGAGCACAGGCTCCGGATGCGCAGGCTCAGCAGCCATGGCTCACGGGCCGCTCCGTGGCATGTGGGATCCTCCCGGACCGGGGCACGAACCCGCGTCCCCTGCATCGGCAGGCAGACTCTCAACCACTGCGCCACCAGGGAAGCCCTGCATCAATCATTTTCACGGGTAGTGTTCATTAATATTAAGGATATCCTTGATTTGTTTTTAAGCAACGTATTTTTGTAGCTAAGTTTTATATTCTCTAACTTTGCTTTTCAGTAGTCTACTGACCCTAAAAGTATTTGCTGGAGGTGAATATTAACTAGGCATTTTAAAATATATTTAGAAACCTGACTGAAAAATGTGATTTGAAACAAATGCCTCTTGTTGGTCATTTGTCCAGGCAGCCAGCACGTATGGGCTGAGTGCCTCTAAGGGCCGTCTTTGTGCTCGGCCAGGAGGGTAGAGTGAGGAGCAGAAGTGCGCAGGGTCCCCTCCGTCTAGAGATTAACATCTCCTGGGAAAGATGGACTGTAATTGTCCAGTCCCCAGATGAATACAACTTTGCAGTTGTGATAGAACCATGATGGAGAAATATTGGGACTGAGAGCTCACATGATGGACAATTTAACTTGGTCAGGAAGGCAGGTGTAGCTATCTAAAGAATGAATGGGCTTTAACACTTAAAAGAGGGGAGGAAAGAGTGTCCAGACAGAGGGAACAGCCTGTGCAAAGGGGAGAGCATGGCGAATACTCAGGACAGGAGGAAAGCTGGTGAGTCCAGAGTGGGGAGAGCTGAGTGAGGTAGGCAGGGGAGGGACGTCAGGGCTGCGCGGGCCATGTAGGCTGTGTTATGCTATATTGGGATTAGAGATGTAAGTTTTTTTAGAGGTTTTTAAATATCAGGTATCTCTCATGACTAATAAAAAATTTATTAGTGTACGTGATAAAAAAAATTGTGTGTGAGTGTGTGTGTGTGTGTGTGTGTGTGTGTACCTAGAAGGAGATTCATTACAAGGAGCTGACTCATACAGTTATGGAGATAAAAATTTTTACTTGAAGGATTTTTGTCTTTTCTGTCGCAGGTGGTTGGGATCCACATGCAGGGAATTGGATGTGATGAAATGCTGCAGGGTTTTGCGGTCGCAGTAAAAATGGGAGCAACAAAATCCGACTTTGATAACACTGTTGCCATTCATCCTACCTCTTCGGAAGAACTGGTCACCCTTCGTTGAGAACCCAGAGACTCGTATGGCCAGCAGCTGGACCACTAGACCTTCAGAAAGGAGCCAAATCATCACGTTTACTTACCATTCCCATTGTATGTATTTCTTTATTGTAATCAGGATCTTCCAGTAGTGGAAATTTTCAGTAAACTTATTTATGTAATTAGAAATCTGTTTTGTTATCCAGGATTGATTTTCATTTGATTACATCTCTCAATAATTACTATTTGTTTTATTAATAGCTCTGTGCTAGCTGTTTTTTGTTTTGTTTTAGCCTCATCCTAAGTATAAAACCATATGAAGTACAGTGAAATTAATGTACTTGAATGAATATCACTTGCTAATTTTTATAGAGGAAGATGACAGCTGCTCTTCACATTTAAATAACGCAAGTACAGAGTCATTTTTTTTTTTTTTGAAGCCAGTACTGCGCTCTGCATATTACAAAGCTGCTGCAAGGATGTGAGTTTTCTCTAAAAGCATGTAACTTGAGAGGCCTGCCTCCTGTATTTTATTCTTTCTTTTGTTCTAAATGATTAAAAATGGTTTGTGTTACTTTTATGAGATGAAGTTCATCAAATTTGGGAAAGATTTGAGGAGGCTGGTTGCACAAGTGAGAGGGACATTATAGAAGTGATCCGTGTTTTCAGATGTACTTCAAAAGTCCTTTCCTCTGCTAAGAGTTCATAGTTCGGTGAATGATTTCAGTTTTTGTATGTATTCTTGTCATTTTATTTTTTGAAAACTATTTCCAAAAATCTGAAAATAAAATTACAGTCTTTTCTTCTTATAAAATTTGTTATGAGTTTATGGGTAACAGTTCATTTTCTAAGAATATTTCACATTGAAGGGTCAGATGCCAATAGTGAGCTACCCTAAGTCGGCTTAAGACCTTATGGGGGAGAAAAGAGATTTAATTTTTATTTATTTATTTATTTTTTGCAGTACGCGGGCCTCTCACTGCTGTGGCCTCTCCTGTTGCGGAGCACAGGCTCCAGACGCGCAGGCTCAGTGGCCATGGCTCACGAGCCCAGCTGCTCCGCGGCATGTGGGATCTTCCCGGACCAGGGCATGAACCCGTGTCCCCTGCATGGGCAGGTGGACTCTCAACCACTGCGCCACCAGGGAAGCCCAAGTTTTTAGCATTTTATTTCCATTAGCCTTTACCAGCTACATAAGCTGGTTAAATTTTTCCATGGCTTTCAGCAGTGACTTAACGCTACTGACCTCTGTCATTAAGCTTTTACTGAATGTCTTTCTGGTTAGCCATGGCTAGGCTGCTGCACTGACAAATTAACTAAGTCTAGTTTCAAAGAAAGAAAAATACCACTGGTAACCAGGTAATGTAAATGTTGCAGCAAGCAAACAGGGTCTAAAAACCCGGACGTAGACTGACATGACACTGCCCCCTCTCCTCCACCAGCCTAAAAGGTAGTGGACCATGGTCCTGAGCTCCACTGACCTGGTGGGTTTCTCACTCTGCACAGGGCCCAAGCTTTGGGTGTGATTCCAGAAGGAAAAAGGAGAGGCCCCAGCGGTCATGTGTACTCTCACACCATGTGTTTTTTTTCTTTTTTTTTTTAAGTTATTTTATTTTATTTTATTTATTTACTTATTTTTGGCTGCATTGGGTCTTCGTTGCAGCACACGGGCTGTCTCTAGTTGCGGTGAGAGGGGGCTGCTCTTCATTGCGGTGCACGGGCTTCTCACTGTGGTGGCTTCTCTTGTTGTGGAGCACAGGCTCCAGGCACGTGGGCTTCAGTAGTTGTGGCACGCGGGCTCAATAGTTGTGGCTCACGGGCTCTAGAGTGCAGGCTCAGTAGTTGTGGCACACGGGCTTAGTTGCTCCATGGCATGTGGGATCTTCCCGGACCAGGGCTCGAACCCGTGTCCCCTGCATTAGCAGGCAGACTCTTAACCACTGCACCACCAGGGAAGTCCACACCATGTGTTTTTTATCTCAGGAACCCTCTGCACTGCTTTTTTTCTGGTTCTGGAGTAAACCAACCTGGAAGTAACCTTTTCCAGGGGTGGGTCTTCGTTCTCATCAGTTCTCGGCTCAGTCCAGCCCGCGAGCTGATCTGACCCTTTGCCGCCTCCATTCCACAAGGCACTGGGGAAGGTACAGGTACACAAGGCAGCACATTGTAGGTGCTCAGCAGATGTTTATCGGAGGAAAGGCATGGTACTTGCTTTCTTTGAATAACCATATAATCTAGAATAGGAGAAAAAATTCTACACAACGAACTGCAGTTCAAAGCAGTGCATTAAGCGTGGGGTGACCTTATGGTTTATTGACTAGGATGGGACACTTTGGGGAGTGAGGGGGCCACCGTTAATTAATTGGGACAGTAGACACAGATTTGTACTGTTGGAGGAAAATGGGACAGTGCCACCCTAGCGAGGCATTGGAGAGGTGGAAGTATACAAGTTCAGAGAAGGCAGAAAGTACCATTTTGCTGGGAGAACTGAAGAAGGCTATGAGAAGGAAAGAGGTCAGGTAAGATCTGGAATTTGGGGGTTGTGCAGGAGGTCAGAGTGTGGGGCAGGCACAGTGGGGCAGACGTGGGCCACGTATCTGTGGGGAATGATAGAGCTCAACTTGGTTGGAGCGCAAGAGTATGTGATAGCCTTGTATGGAGCGTTCTTCCCCACTTGTGAGCCTCATGATCTGGTTATATATTGCCACATAACAAACTACCTGGAAACTTAGTGGCTTAAAATAGCAATCATCATATCTCATGATTTTGTGGGTCAGAAATTGGAGCAGGACTGAGCTTGCAAGGATGATTCTTCTGTTGATGTTGATAAAAATCACTTGGTGGTAATCAACTGGAGGATGGGCTGGTCTAGAGAGTCTGAAACCGTCACCCACGTGTCAGGCACTTGGGCAAGGATGACTGACTGGAAGGCTGGCCTCAGCTGGGACTGTCAACCAGAGTTGCCCACGTGTGGCCTCTCCAGCATGGTCATCTCCGAGTTAATGGACTTACATGGAAGCTCAGGGCTCCCAGAGATTGTTCCGTGCTTCCTAGGCAGCCGCTGCAAGCTTTATGACCTAACCTTGGAAGTTCTAGAATGTCACTAATGCTAAGTGTTATCAATTAAGCAAGTCACAAAGGATTTAAGAGGGAGTGAATTGGACTTCAGCTCTCAGTGGGAAGAGTGGTCAATTTGTGGTCACCTTTAATCACACACACTAACAGCAATCTACTCATTTTACAGGGCTTGACTAAAACCACCTTTGCGAAGACTTTTCTTTTGTGGTCTTATGCATGTATTATGTGTTCCCATAACACCTTGTCACATATGAGGTCTACACTCTGTGTTCATTTTGTGTATGTTACTTTCTACTTAGTGTCAATCATTTCTATATTCTCTATTTCAGTTTCATAATATTCCTGGTATATCATACAGTAACTTTGGCTGCAAGAGGACAAAGGTTTGTTATTGTGTGATTTTTGACACTAGGATCTATAGTATAAAAAAGAGCCAACATTTTAATCCTTAACCTTTTTGAAAAATGGGTAGGCAGGATTTTCAGGTCTTCAACAAACTCTGCATGAATCTTTCCGTGAATCTGACCTCCTGGATATAAATGCAGAGCTGTAAGAGGTGGATATAGAAGATTTCCATTGTGCCCTACTCTAAGAAATACTATTTTATTGCCATTACCATTGATAAAATAATTTAGCATGTTGATTCATCAATCAAGACCACAGTCAACATTTTAAAGGTAAGAATAATTGTATACAGTCATTTCTGGGTTTTATATAGTATATTTTAAGTGCTATTTAATGTGTTAGGAGCAATTTCAAAAAATAAAAAGTGGTGGATGGTAGAGCTGGGGTTAAATCTAGATTTTACATGAAATTTTTAATGCAGAGAATTCCCCTTTAAAGTTCTTTCTCTGTAAGTTGTGTAAGTAGACATTTGTCCTTTTTGCCTGTTCAACCTCAAGACTCCATAAGTTTGGGGAATGCCAACCTTGTGAGCCTTGGAGACAAAGCCCAACTCCCCACATAGAACCCCAAAATGCTAGGTGCGTGACTTCTCAGGCTCCCTTGCAGCTAGGGAGGAGGCATATGACATAGGCTTGGCCAATCAGATGCACCCATTCCTGACTATTCAGAAACCAGTGATGCAAAGAAACAGGTATAGGAGAATCCATTCTAGTGGCAAGTGATGGCAGTTATGGCAATAATATCAAGGGGCAGCCTGGCGGCAGTCCCAGTGCCTGCCATGTTGGTTTCTAGCTACAGTGATTACGACACTATGACAGCAATGCTGACCTCACTGGCCCATTTCAGAGTCATGGTTTTGGCCACTGTGTCTCTGGCTGCCTAACTTCTGAACCTGGGTCACCAGCCCTCCCAAAATTCTGTGAGGTACCGTACATAGTATACCATTCCTTTGACTTAAATTAGCCCATGTCAATTTTCAGTGGTTCTCTAAGAACTGTGACTGATACAGTTTTATTTTCTTCAATTACAAGAAAGCTTATCCACCTATTACAGCACTTGTGCATTGCCATTAAGTATGTGTCCATGTACCTGTCCTTTGCTCCTTTCAAAGCCAGGGAGCACGCCCTACACATCTTTGTACTGTGTGTTCCTCCTGTTTACTGCAGTGCCCAGTACTGTTGAATTGAATGACTGGAAGTAGTGGAAGATGACACTGGAAAATTAGGTTGTGATGTTTGGAGAGGACCTTGATAAATGGATGAAAAGATTAGCAATGAGGAATCATTGAAGACTGTGAAAGGAGGAAATGCCATCAAAGTGGGATTGGAAGTTGAAGGTGGAAATAGCAAAAAAGTAGAGACTTGGATGGGGATGAGCAGTGAGGCTGTGACTGTCTTTGTGTGAGTTCATAAAGGGCCTGGACTAGGGTGGTGGTAGTGGGAATGGAAAGGAACACGTGCAAGAAAATTTGCAATAGAAGAATCTGCAGAATTTGTGAACTGATTTGAGTCTGGGGCTTGAGGGAAAGGGAAGAGTCAAAACTAGCCCTGACCTTTCCAGCATGAGAGCTGGGAGAAGGATGATACCATTAATAGAAAGACCATTAATAAAATACCAAGACAGACAGAAACTGGTTGAAAGGGAGCGGGTGCTAAGTTTTAGACATGTTGAGTTTGTGGTCTCAGTAGGGATCTGGAAATAAAAAAGCTGGAATTTGGGAGAAAAGTCAGGACTAGGGAGACAGATTTGTGAATTACACGCCTGGAGGTCATAGTTAAAGCCACGAGTATATCCATGACCCTTAAGACAAGGAGTGTGAAGAGAGAGAAGAGGCCAGAGCATCAATAATGCCCACATTTAAGGGATGGATAAAGGGCGAAGGCCTCGGAGGAAAGGGACAGAATAGAAGTGAAGTCGTGGGGAAGGAGCTCCAGGAAGAGAGAGAAAAGGGTCTTAGGCCACTGAGCCTAAAGGCAGAAGAAAGTTCACAGCAGTGTCAGTGTTCTTCAGCCAAGGGCCACAGGAATCTCTGTCTTTGAACAAGGTGGGTTATTACTTGGTGGTGGTGAGGAGTGACATAGAGGGTTATGGGGCGTGTTAGTAAGTTCTTTCTGACAGAACCTATTATAGGATATGGGCTTTCACTGGGTATCTTTGGGGAGGGTCTCAGGAAGCAGAGGTTGGCTGTAGACTGATAGCAGAAAGCGGGGGGCAATTCTATGACTGGGTATTGCAGTGGGGCGGCAGCTCCCCTAACCCCCATTACTAATAATTGGTAAAGAAGCAGCATTAACTCATTCAGTAAGAGAGGGGATGTTTGGTATTTCGTGCTGCACAGCGACCTTGTCTAAATCTATGAGATTTTTGTCCAACAGGAGAACGATATGGTTCAGCTGTGAGCCTCAGATCCATTCTCAGACATCAGGGCTGTTCTTTTCTTTCCCAGGACGTTATTGGGGACTTTTGAGATTCCAATTTTCGTAGATTTGTAGGGAGAAAGAGCAAAATAAAAGTGGCTAAAAGGAGATTCCATGGTTGAGAAAGCAGCAACTTCAAACTACTCAGTCATTCAAAAGAATTCATTTTCTGCCTATTAAGGCCCATCTCTGAAGATAAGAAGATTGCTAGGGAGGGCTGGGTGAAACTATTTGAAGATGAAAAAAAAATCTGCGTATTTTTCCTGAGGGGATGGAGCCAGTAACCAAGGAGGGAAGGGAATTGATGCTGACACAAGAGGTGATAATGGAAGGAATAGACTCTTTCACAACAAACCACAACAAACACTGAACATTTTTTAATGCCTCTTTTATTTTTTGGCCACACCATGCCGGCTTGTGGGATCCTCGTTCCCTGACCAGGGATCAAGCCTGGGCCCTCGGCACAGTGGAAGCACGGAGTCCCAACACCTGGACCGCCAGGAAATCCTCTTTTAATGCTTTTTAAGATGTCTTTTTTTTTTTTTTTCATTTTGTGTGGGCAAAAAGATCTGTTTGCTTCAAGATTAGGGATAATGATGTGTTTATCCTTATTAATGCCATGCCAACCTCCGAGATAGATCCATGGTTCCTCAGATAGACAACCCCAAACTTGAACACTGGCCCCAATCTACCTTTCCAGCCTTATGTCCCATCTCAGACTCCACATTCCAGCCATACTGGCAGGACAACTCTTCCATCCTAGCCAACACCTTCTGTCTGGTAAAGATAATGTATTTGCCAGTTCCAGCACCATCTCCTCTCATGGCCTCTTCTGGGTCTCTGCCTGTGCTATCCTGCACTTCCCTTCCATAGCACTGACTCCTGTCTCCCGGCCAAAGCACATTCTCTGACCTCTTTCCAAAGCACATTCTCTGACCTCTTTCCAAAGCACTTTTCTTTTTTTCTTTTGGCCTGGCCTCGGCTTGTGGGATCTTAGTTCCCCGACCAGGAATTGAACCTGGGCCCCAGTAGTGAAAGCACTGGTCCTAACCACTGGACCACCAGAGAATTCCACGAAGCATTTTGATTATACCTTCTAGAGGACTTTTCACAGCCTGACTTGCACTCAAGATCTTTGTTAAACTCTTCGAAGACAGAAAGCATGTTTTTTTTCACTCTAATATTTGTTTATTCCTCCTCACACTCAAACATCACAGATGGTAAACGTTTATTTGTGGGATCAAAGTACACTGGAGACAAGTGAATCAAATTATCCCAAAACATTAAACTTCTCCCTGTTGATAAAGTTAACACTTTTTGACAGGTCTATCTATCATCTATCTATCTAGAGATTTCTCCAGTATACTGGTATCCAGTATATAGTATATACTATACATAGAAATAGAGATGTATCTATATAGAGCTCTCTCTCTTTCTGTATATATATCCTATAAATTAATGAGAAGCTGTTCATTTAAAGTAGGCAAAAGAAATGATCAGACCATTCACATAAATGAAAACTGAATGACTGGTATACGAGAAAATGTTCAACTTCTCTAGCAATCAGGCAAATAAAAATGGGTATAGATGCCCATTAGGTTTAAAAAATATATGTCTGATGATATATTCTTCTACATACATGGGTGCAGACCGTGGTGATTATCTGCTCAGTAATTACTCCCCTTCTTAGTTCTGTTGGCAAAACCTCAATTTTGTTCTAAATTTCACTTTGCTTATTCATGCACTCAAAAAAGGCTACTCCCTTCCCACCCACAGAAAAATGAATCATGTTTGCCTGAGGTTGTCAGTGGTTTCTTTCCCTTTAATAGTGATTGGTTTAGGCAAAGGCATGAATCAATAACTTCATCCCGGCCAAGAGCTACCCAGGAGGAAGTCTGTTTGTGTGTCGAGGTAGGGGATCAGAGCTCTGGTAGAGGTTTTCTTTATCCATTAAAAGTGATACAGGGGGGCTTCCCTGGTGGCGCAGTGGTTGAGAGTCCGCCTGCCGATGCAGGGGACGTGGGTTCGTGCCCTGGTTCAGGAAGATCCCACATGCCGTGGAGTGGCTGGGCCCGTGAGCCATGGCCGCTGAGCCTGCGCATCCGGAGCCTGTGCTCCGGAAACGGAGAGGCCAAAAAAAGAAGGGGCCCCCCGTCCCAAAAAAAAAAAAAAAAAAAGTTGTCTAGGCATTCTGTCAGTTCTCAGGCATTCATCCCCACCACATTACGGAAACTGCCCTTGTGAAGGTCACCAATGACTATATGGTACGAAACCTAATGGTTAATTCTCAAGTCTCATCTAGCACGTCCTCCCACCAGTATTTGACATTTGGTCAACATTTCCTTCTTGAAATATTTCTTCACTTGTCTTCTGGGACACCCACTCTTTCTTGGTTCTCTTTCTCTTCACTGCCCCCTTCTCAGCATCCTTGGTGGTCTTCCTTCGTGGGTCCTAGCGCTCAATCCTTGGCCTTCTTTTCTTCTCTATCTTCATTCACTCCCTAGATGAGCTGATCCAGTTCCATGGCTTTAAGTACCGTCTCTAAACTAACTCCTATAGCCAACTGCCTACCCAACAGCTCCATCTAGGTAGCTAATAGGCATTGTCAACTTAATGTGGTCAAATGAACTCACTTCCTCCTCCAAACCTGCTTCTTTCCCGGTGCTTGCCATCTCAGTACATGGATCACCGCTCACTCAGTTACTCAAAATAAAGATTTGTAGTCATCCTGGACTTCATTCTTTAAGTGAAAGTTTTTCTGATGGCTTATAATGAAGGCGCTGCCAGGCAAGGGGTTATTGGGACAACTCACTTTCATACTATGGACCCTAATTGAGAAAAGGATGGTGTTAAAGTAGAGAGAGACTAACTATAGATGTTGTGTGGGGAGATCAGTTGACTACTTAGGAAGAGTTTTGATGAAGTCAGTAGGACATAGGTTGGTATTTAGCTTTATGGGAGCAAAAGCTAAAAAGTTTCAGTGCATTCACACTCTGTCAGGCTAGGGATGAACTCAGTGGCTTTCAGCCATGAAGTTTATTTCTCATACATGCTACATGTCTATTGTGGATGGGCCATAGCTCTGCTCCAGGTCATCTTCACTCCAGGATTGGGTTGACAAAGTGCCCCAATCTGGAATATGGCAGGGGAAAAGCAAGACGGTGAATCACAAGCTAACTCTTAAATTAAAGCTTCTCCTTAGATGTTACACATGTCCATTAGCCAAAGCAAGTCACATGCCACGCCTGTGTTTAGCAGGGCGGACAGTATAATCTTCCTTCAGGAAGAAGAGGTGAATCATTATGAACAATTATACAACCTACCACAGAGGCCATTGGATTTGGCAATTGGGAAATCATCAGTGACCTTTGAAAAGAATTTAACTGGAGACTTGGGTTCTAATAATAAGAATAACTATAATTTAGTGATTACCTGTTATAGTCCACATACTGTGGTGAGTTCTTTACATTTATTATCTCATGTAATCTTTGTTACGGGCTGCATGTTGGTGTCCCCCTCAAATTCATACACTGAAACCTAACCCCCAGTGGGATGGTATCGGGGGTAGGGTCTTTGGGAGGTAATTAGGTGGGTGGAAGCTTCATGGTGGGGTTAGTGCTTATAAGAAGAGACAGGACAGGGACTTCCCTGGCAGTCCAGTGGTTAAGACTCCGTGCCTCCACTGCAGGGGGCATGGGTTCGATCCCTGGTCAGGGAACTAAGATCCCACATGCCACATGGCATGGCCAAGAAATGAAAAAAAAAAAAAAAGAGGAGAGAGCTTGTTTCCCACCAGACACTGGTTCTTTTGCCACCTTGATCTTGGATTTTCCGGCCTCCAGAACTGTGAGAAAGGAATGTTTTTTGTTTAAGCCACCCAGTCTGTGGTAATTTGTTATAGCAGCCCAATCTGAGATAATCCTTTCCATTACAGGTGAGGAAATGCAGGTTTACAGAGATTAAATATTGGTTTAAGGTCATATGACTACTGGTAAGTGGTGGAGCAGAGATTCAGGCCAGTTCTGGCTCCAAGGCCAGTATTTTAACCCCTGCAGATTGAAACTTATCAAGCAGAGGCAATAGCAATTTTTTTTTTGAGGAAGCTTGTGAGAGAGAAGATTGTAGTGTCGCAGAATGTGCCAGCACAAAATATGCCACCTGGGCTTAAGGATTGTTTTGAGCTGAAGACAACTGAGGAGAAGCAGATATAAGAAAAGCTCTCTGTCCTCCCCCTGTTTGCCTAAAAGTAGGACATAAATTTGTGAAGGTGTGCCCCCTCCTCTCTCTACCAGGAAGGACAAAAGTTAATCAATGGAGACAACCTTAGACCCTTCTCACCCCAGAGATGGCACCAGAGGAAGCTATATAACAAACTTTACTAACTAGCCCTTATCTTCCATTAGTTTCCCCAAATGTTTGCCTTTACACAGCTTACCACCCTAGAAACTCAACGTCATTTTTGCTCAAAATCTCGTCACTTCTCTAAAAAAGTATTGTTCTTTTGTTAAGATGCTAAGTAAGAGAATTCCTTAGCAGTCCAGTGGTTAGGACTTTGCACTTTTACTGCTGAGGTGCGGGTTCAATCCCTGAATCCCTGGTCGGGGATGTAGAATCCCTCAAACCGTGGAGTGTGGCCAAAAAAAAAAAAGATGCTAAGTAAGCTCTAGTTCTAACCACCCCTTCTTTGCGTTACTCATCTCTTGGTACGTGTGTGTGTTGCACATGCTAATAAACTTCTGTTTGCTTTTCTCTTGTTAGTCTGCCTTTTGTTAGTCTAATTAGAGGGCCCCAGCCTTAGAATTTAAGATGGATTGAGAGGAAAAAGACTGTTTTCTTCCCTCACGGGATGAATGCTTGAGACAGAAGCGGAGTCCTCGAAAGATATTTTCAGGATTGGGCAGCCTGCATCAGAAAGCCGGGCAAAGGGGCTTCCCTGGTGGCGCAGTGGTTGAGAGTCCGCCTGCCGATGCAGGGGACGCGGGTTCGTGCCCCGGTACGGGAAGATCCCACGTGCCGCGGAGCGGCTGGGCCCGTGAGCCATGGCTGCTGAGCCTGCGCGTCCGCCTGTGCTCCGCAACGGGAGGGGCCACAACAGTGAGAGGCCCGCGTACCGCAAAAAAAAAAAAAAAAAAAAAGCCGGGCTAAAGGCTCCAAGGGAGCAGAGACTGTCGATGCTAGAGAAATCTAGGACAGGTGATGAGCAGAGTATAGACTACAGCTCTTGATCTGGGTAGATGTGGGCTAATTTGCTTTGCCGGCTATTTTGAGAATGCAGCTATCTGTTTAATTAGTTGAGATGGATTAACTGGTGAGGGGAGTTGAAAAGCAGTTGTTATTTGATGGCAAAATGAAGTGAATTTATTTGCCTTACCTCAGTTTTCCTCTGCCAAGCAACTGTTTAATGCGAAAAATTAAAATGTAAAATTAAGCCACCGCATTAAAAAAATGAAGTTCTGATACATGCCACAACATGAGTGAACCTTGTAACCATTACATCAAGTGAAACAAGCCAGCCACAAGAAGACATATACTGTATTATTCTGTTTATATAAGATATCTAGAATTAGGGTAAATTCATAGAGATAGAAAGTAGATTAGAAGTTACCAGGCGCTGAGGAGAGGAGGAAATGGGGAGTTATCCCTTAATGGGTACTGAGTTTCTGTCTGGGATGATGAAAAATTCTGGAAGTAGTGATGATAATTGCACAGTATTGTGAATGTAATTAATGCCACCAAATTGTACATTTTAAAATGGTTGAAATGGCAAAATTATATACATAGACCACAATTAAATAAAATAGTAAAAAATATTTATGCAGCATGTTGAGTTAATCATGTGGTTATATTGAGTTGTTTTGGGGGATGGGGGGGTTTGGACAGGCCAGGAGGAAAGGATGTTTTTTAAAATATGCAAAGTATATTTCCCTGAAGAAGTCACCACACTTTCTACTAAAGAGTATGCAATGTATTATAAGCATTCATGAGATAAGACATAAATTGTTATTGCGTGAATAGCTTGGATCCTTCTTCATATAATTTGACGTTCACCACACCCTTCTGATCTGGAAATACCGAGGCTGCCAATATGTAGATGGTTTTTATTATAAAGGTTTATTTTATTTAAGCATCAGTGGTGGAGACTTTGTGTATATTACACAGCCATGTCCTTATAAATAGTCATGGCCCTCACCTCAGAGTGAAATGTTTTTCATATGCCTTCCCTAAGCCCTGGCTAGAGGCTGCTTCAGAAGCAATTCACATGGTGTCTATATTGTGTAACAAGGATGAGAAGGCAGAATAAAAGTCTATATGTTTAACTCCAAATCATGAATTCTGTGAAATCTAGCTAATTTGGGCTGATGTTTGGCCACGTGGTTATCATGCAAATCATCGTGTAGTCAACATTACCAGCAGACAAAACAGAATCCTTTTTAGTTCATGTGTAGTGTGGTGTCCATGTGTAAGTACATTTGACACAAAAATGGCCTAATTACGGGCCATATAGGGAGCACATTTTTCTCTTCACTTGAGGAGTACCTTCAGAGTGCAGGAAGTCACACCAAAGTATTTTGAATGAGTGCAGTCATCGCTTTCAGTGCAATGACCTTAGTCACAGGCAGCAGGACGTATAAAGAGGAGTGATGCCACTGCTTGATGACATTGATCATGTATAGATTTTAATGGTTTGCCGGGGTGTGTAGGGGAGGGTGTCCAGTTGGGCAATGATAATAATGGCTAATATTGGGGTAAAGGCGGGGGCAGTTGACATTTGAGGGTTTGAATTATAAATAACATATTCTAATACTGGCATTAGAAGGCAGTTAAGTGTCCTATAGCTGTTCCAACTGGCTGAAATGAGACAGGACATTGAAATGAATACTTGTGAGCATTTTGTCCAAGTAATTAAACAAGGAGGCCATAGACTAAGGTGGCTTCAGAGCCTTGGTAAGTCTACACGTGAAACCACAACCTACGTTGGAGTCACTGGAATCCGAGAAAACAAAATTTAAGAACTAATCACAAACAGCCAACCAGGATTTCCGACTAAGGCAACTGCTTAAGAGCTGTAGCCAATCAATACTTTCTTTTATTTGCTTCCTCCTCTTCTCTGTAAAAACCTTTCCCCTAGCTGCTGTCAGTGGAGTGTTCCTAACCATTTTTGGTTTGTTTGTGGCTGATTTGAATTGCTATTTGCTTAAACGTTTCAAAATTTTAATGTACCTTAGTTTATCTTTTAACAGTTCATTGTGTGCTCTCTGTGTGGTAGATCTACTTCTGTAAAAGCATGAGTCGCTAATTGTTAAACTCCTAAGTTTCAAGTGACTAGGTAACGAGCATGTGTGGAAGTTTTATTAAACACAGTGGAAATAAATGAAGACCACTCACGTGAGAACAGAGACTGCAACCCTTGCTATGTAGCAAGAGATTCAGCCACCATCTCTTTGGCACAGACTCAAAGGCAATCACAGAGAGGGGAAGTGTTATAGTGCAAAAAAGGGGGGGGGATGCTTCTGGTATGTTCTGATTAAAGTTTGTTGGCAGGGGAAGCTGGGGGAGGGGTGTCTGAAATAGGGAAGTTTGAGTAAATCCTTACCATTCTGAGCTAATTGCTGCAAAGGTTGTGGCTTGGTTTTTTAAGTGGGCCAGAGTTTTATTATCATATTATCATATTTTATTATCATATATGGTCTAGCCATATATGGTCTAGTTTTATTATATTATCATATTTTATTATCATATATGGTCTAGCCATTGTCCATTTGTATATAAAGTCTCTCATTCATTAATAAGGAAGCTAACAGAACGGTAGAACTGATTCCACAAGGATATGGTAAATTGGGATTTATAAAATCATTGGGGAAAGGATAAGATAAAACTAAATTGATACAAAACTGGCTCATGTTTCTCAGGACAATGCAATTTTAAGCTTTGGGATTTTTTTTTTTTTTTTGCAGTGGATACCTGCTTCTCATTACACCTCATCAGTTTTTTACCAGTTAATCTCTGATTCTCCTGGGTTATAAAACCTCTGAGTCCTCATAAACTGTTATACAAATGCAGCTACCTTTCCTGAGGGTGTCAGATGAACATCAAGTGAGTTTATTACAAAATCCTGTAGAAAGAAATCAATTTTAAAAAGACAATCGTCTTTTGGCTTTATTTCCAAATTTTGAATAAATATTTACGTATTATCTCATACAATCTTCACAACAGTCCAATGAAAGTAACGTATTGTGGTAGTACAATTATTATTCCCATTTCCCAGACCTGAAAACCGAAACGCAGGTTAAGTAACTTGAGGAGTAACCAGCACTAAGTAAACGACAGCTGTAGAATAGTTGAGCACTGGCTATGCGCAGCTTCAAGTTGGAGTGAGGAAAGGTCAGCCACACGAAATTTGACATGCTCCAATACTTTGCAGGTCGTGCGCAAGGCCAATTATTTTTTCCGTCGCCTTATTTCTACCCCTTATGCAGCTTCTGAATCCGAAATCCTTTTCCAAGAGAGTTTACGGGGGGGGGGCGGTTGGGAGTTCAGAAACTGAACTTCACGTCAGGATTTGCCTTTGCTAGCTGTGCTGTCCCGAGCAAGTTATTTAGTTTCACTGGGCCTCTTGTTTCCTCAGTTGAAAAAGAGAGAGCTGGAACAATGTTCTTCGAAGTTTAGGTGATGGTGACTGACATTTGATGTAAAGTCACAGAACATCTGATAGACAGTAACTTGAAAAATCTCGTCGCCATTTGGGTTAAACAGATCCCAGAGCACGCTGCAGGAGGATTTAGTAGCTTTACAGTTGTATTTCTGTGAAGGAAAGATTTCTTCCCTCTCAGCTGCGGCTACTTAACTCCCACTTAAGCCCCGCTCCCAACCACCCTCCCGTTGTCATGGAGACCAGGCACGCCCCAGCTCTGGATTCCCCTCCCCGGGCGGGGTATATGAGGACGCATGCGCGTTCTCAGCGGCCGAAGGGCCGCGGTGGCTGCCGGGACTGAGCTCCGAACCCGCGGATCAGGAAGTGGCGGGCGGAGCCCGTGGCCGAGTAGCCGCCTGAGGCGCCGCCGCCGCCGCCAGTGCGGGAACCCCGACCTGGCGGGGTATCGCTGGGCGTGCGTGCGTGCGAGCGGGGGCGCTGACGACGAGCAGGAAGCGGCGGCCACGCAGGCGTGTGCGGCTGTCGAGGAGGAGGCTCCGGGAGGCGGCGGCCGGGCTCGTGGGGCGGCCCTCCTGGCTCAGGTAGGGGCCGCAGCAGCGGGGTGAGGGGCGCGGAGCCCCGGGCTGTTGTTCCTCCGGGCCGCCTCCGCCCGGGGGCGAGCGGGCCTCCCACCCCGCGGGAGGCTGGGACAGCCGTTACCGGCGCGAAACGCTGAAACCTGCTAACAGCTTCTCGGGAGCATCGTCTTTTAGGCCGGAGGTTCATTGAGCAAAGTTTTGGGTTAGAAAGAGGGGAAATTCACATCGGAGAGCTGATTGTGCCGCTTCCTGGCCCCCCAGCTTGCATTAGCAGCTGCCGTAGGAACCAGGTGTGTGGAGTTTGGGGAAACGGTGCCCAGCCACCCAAAGGCTGGGATGTAGGTGCTTCTTTCTGGACTGTTGTTTTCAGCTGCGTTTTGGAGACCTACTTTGGAATGATTCCTAAGCTTTAGTTATAATGGTTGTTTCCTGCAAAACCTAAAGACATTTCCCGAAACAAATAGCTGCGCTAACCACTTTTCCGTCCACCTCTACGTTTCTGTCATTTAAGAGGTGAGCAAGTGTCTATTCTCAGCTCGCCGGCTATTCATAGCAGTGTTGGCACCTGCGAGGCGCAGGCGGGAAAGAAGCGAGAGAGGAAAGAGCAGAAAGGTTGAAAGAAGTCAAATGATAAAGTGGAAAGAATGTGGGCTTTGGAGCCAGAAGATTTTCTTTTAATTTTTGGCTTCTTATTGGGGGAACACGTGGACTCTCTGAGTTATGGTTTGTTTTTTGTTAATGTCAGATGGGCAGGATGATGTGTCCTGTCTACAACACAGGTCAGTACATGTAAAACTCTACAGGTACGGCGTAGTCTTGTGAGGAAAAGTTAGGCGGAACATATGATGGTGAAAGACCTTAAACCTGTTCTACGTGCCATTGAACTTGACCCATAACCACACAGGTCGCCTTTGCTTGGGAGGCCTTTACCAGTATTTCAGGTCTGGAGTGAGGGGCACCTGATTTAGGAGTCAGGATATTCGTGTCCTGGCTCAGGTACTTTCAGCTGTGTAACCTTAACGATGCCTCTTCACTTCAGATTTCACGTATTAAAATAGAAATAACGCGAAGTACCAGTTACCTCGTAGAGTTGTGAGGATCAAATGCTGTAAACATCAGGTTTTTGTAAACTGTAAGGCTTTTGTTTAAATCTGTGTTAAAATCATGGTTATAACAGTCGGGGTTAGTTATCTGTCTTTACAAGGTGAAATAAACAGATAACAGATGTTTCCTGTTTTAGGCTTGTTGCCCTCCCCTTATCACTGGGGAATTCTTTCTTCTTCTGACACTTTTCCTCCCCAAGACTGCCTCCTGCCTTCCTCACCCCAGCGTAATCATTCGGTTACTTCTTTTCAGATCCAGCTCGAAATAATAGTACTGAAATAACATATATTTTATAGCTTTACTATTTAGAAAATCATTTTCACAAACATTTTCTCAGTTTATTCTTACAGTTGGGCTAGATGTAGACAGCATTGGTAGTACCCTTATTTTACTTATGATAAAATTGGATTTAGGGAGGTCTAGTGGATTGCCCAGGTCATGTTGCTATTTGGGATTAGAACTGAGGGAAGAAGGCAGGTCTTAGATTCGAGGTCCCGTGCCAGTGATTCTTTTTTCGTTCCTTAGCTGAAGTTTACTCTGATTATTTCTTATCAATGCTTTTATATATGTATATATTTTAAATTTTATTGAAGCATAGTTGGCTTACGATGTTGTGTTTAATTTATGCTGTCCGGCAGAGTGACTCAGTTATACATATATATTCTTCATATTCTTTTCCATTATGGTTTATCTTAGGATATTGAATATTGTTCCTTGTACTATACAGTGGGACCTTGTTTATGCGTCCTACATATAATAGTTTGCATCTGCTAACCCAAACTCCCAGTCCTTCCCCCTCCCCCCCACCCCCCTGCTTGGCAACCACAAGTCTGTTCTTTATATTTGTGAGTCTCTTTGTTTCGTAGATATGTTCATTTGTATCATATTTTAGATGCCACATACAAGTGATAGCATATGGTATTGGTGTTTCTCTTTCTGACTTCGCTTAGTATGATAATCTCTAGGTCCATCCGTGTTGCTGCATATGGCATTATTTCATTCTTTTTAATGGTGGAGTAATTATTCAATGCTTATATTTTTAACTTTTAGCATGCTAAGTCACGTTTTATTTATTCATTGCTTTTTTAAAAATAAATTTATTTGATTTATTTATTTTTGGCTTAATTGGGTCTTTCGTTGCTGTGTGTGGGCTTTTCTCTAGTTGCAGTGAGGGGGCTACTCTTCGTTGTGGTTTGCGGGCTTCTCACTGCGGTGGCTTCTCTTGTTGTGGCTCGCGGGCTTCAGTAGTTGTGGCGCACAGGCTCAGTTGCTCTGTGGCATGTGGGATCTTCCTGGACCAGGGATCGAACCTGTGTCCCCTGGATTGGCAGGTGGATTCTTCACCACTGTGCCACCACAGAAGTCCCTATTCATTGCTTTTTAACCGAGGTGCTCAGTGCTTTCATGTTCTCAAATGTAAGCTTATTGAAGGCAAGGATTTATCTTCCAGAACTTTTCATAGGTTGTAGTACAGTGCCTCACAAACAGAAGAAATTTTTTTTTAATATATTGGTTTTTTAAATTAATTTAATTTTTAAAATTTTATTTATTTTTGGCTGCGTTGGGTCTTTGTTGCTGTCAGCGGGATTTCTCTAGTTGCCTTGAGTGGGGGCTACTCTTTGTTGCAGTGCGTGGGCTTCTCATTGCGGTGGCTTCTCTTGTTGTGGAGAATGGGCTCTAGGTGCGCGGGCTTCGGTAGTTGTGGTGCTCGGGCTTAGTTGCTCTGTGGCATGTGGGATCTTCCCGGACCAGGGCTTGAACTCGAGTCCCCTGCATTGGCAGGCGGATTCTTAACCACTGCGCCACCAGGGAAGCCCAAACAGAAGACATTTAATAAAGGATTGTAAAACCATTAACAATGAGGCTAGAGCAATTTAAAGATGTTCTTCTGTTCGTTATTCACTTAAATATTTATTGAGCTACCCCATGCTTGAAGGCTTTCAAAGTATAAGAGTCTTTTTCCTCTGGGACTTTGTTTCCCAACTTATGAACACTAGTCTTAGTAGTATAGAAATCATTTTTGTTGTCAGCTTGTGTACTTCTGAGACTCGCCATGGGGTTCTAGGGAGAGTTCAGACAAGAGAGGAATGTTATAAAATACTTGTTGAATGACCTGTGGCTTCCCTGGTTGTACTGAAGTTGCTTAGAATTGTAGAGTTTTTTTTTTTTTTTTTTTTTTCGGGTACGTGGGCCTCTCACCGCTGCGGCCTCTCTCGTTGCGGAGCACAGGCTCCGGACGCGCAGGCTCAGTGGCCATGGCTTACGGGCCCAGCCGCTCCGCGGCATGTGGGATCCTTCCGGATCGGGGCACGAACCCCTGTCCCCTGCATCGGCAGGCGGACTCTCAACCACCGCGCCACCAGGGAAGCCCAGAATTGTAGAGTTTTAAAACTGGGAAAAAACCCAAAGAAGTCTAGTCCCACCTCCTGCCAAACCAGGAATTTCTGTAGATATTTCTGACATATTAATCCAGCCTCTTCACTACTTATGAGAGTCCACCAGTTTTAAAATATACCTTTTAATTTACAAGCAATTCTGATGGTTCTCATTTTTTTGCAATGAGCCTAAATTTGTCTCCTAATTTCCACCCAGTAGTCCTGCTGTTGTTCCTAAAGCAGCATTGTCCAATAGGAATACAGTGTGAGCTGCAAGTGTGAGCCACACATGTAATTTAAAATTTTCTAGTAGCCATAATTTAAAAAAGAAAAAAGGGAAATTAATTTTAATATTTTACTTAACCCAGTATATCCAAACTATTATCACATTAGCGTAATCAGTCTAAAATATTTCAGTAATTTAAAAAGTTCTTTTCGTTGTATTGAGTCTTTTAAATGTGGGTGTATTTTACACTTAGAGTACATCTCAACTCTAGCCCCGTTTCAGGCGCTCGGTTAGCACTTCTGCCAGTGGCTGTTTGTTATATTGGACAGTGTAGTTCTAGAGCTTTAGAGAATAATCCTATTTTTCTTTACTAGTGCCTAGCACAGTGCTTGGCCTATAACAGGCACTAATTAAAGAATTTTTTGAGTGAATGAGTAAGTGAATAAATACAAGTGCTAGAGAACCAGTAATAAAAGGTAATTCTGTTTGGGAAATAACTCTTGTTGAGACCTGTGGATTTGGCACATAGATTTGAGTGGCTGGAATCTGTATTAAAGAAACTTATTTTTATCTTTGCAGCATTATGGATCCAAGTCTCTTGAGAGAACGGGAGCTGTTCAAAAAACGAGCTCTTTCCACTCCTGTAGTAGAAAAACGTTCTGTATCTTCTGAATCATCTTCATCATCATCAAAGAAGAAGAAAGCGAAGCTAGAACATGGAGGATCATCAGGCTCTAAACAAAATTCTGGTTAGTAGAATTGTCTTTTTTTTTTTTTTTTTTGCAGTATGCGGGCCTCTCACTGTGTGGCCTCTCCCGTTGCGGAGCACAGGCTCCGGACGCCCAGGTTCAGCAGCCATGGCTCACGGGTCCAGCCGCTCCGCGGCATGTGGGATCTTCCCGGACCGGGGCACGAACCCGTGTCCCCTGCATGGGCAGGTGGACTGTCAATCACTGTGCCACCAGGGAAGCCTGACTTTTTAGGACTGTTCAGCTTTTATTTTTCGGGAAACCATTTAGTTCATTTTTCAGTTCATCATTCATATTGTTTGTTAGGTACTTTGTTAAGTGTAAGGGATGGGATGATGAGAATTTTTTGCTCTTAAGATGTTAATAGTTGTTTTGTAGTTAGAATTTAGGTTATTATCTTTAAGAAGATAAAACACTTCACTGAGGTTTAATCTATATACTGTACCGTTCACTCGTTTTAAGGGTATAATTCAAAGATTTTTAGTAAGTTTACAGAGTTGTGCAACAACTATTACTACAATTGAATTTTTGTTCCCACCTCAGCCCCTGATAATTAGTAATCTACTTCTTTCTCTATATATTTGCCTTTTCTGGACATTTCATATAAATGGAATTGTACAATATGTGTTCTTCAGTATGTGGCTTCTTTTACCTGGCATCTGTTGAGATGATAATGTTGTTCTTCTTTGTTAATATGGTTTATTACATTAACGGATTTTCAGATGTTAAACCAACCTTGCATTCTTGGAATAAATCCTACTTGGTCATGGTGTGTAATCCTTTGTTGTGGGATTCAGTTTGCTGACATTTTGTCCATGATTTATCCATGTTGTAGTATGTATCAATATTTCATTCCATTTTATTGCTGAAGAGTATTCCATTGTATGATATATACCGCAGTTTGTTTATCTGTTCACCAGTTAATGGACATTTGGATTATTTCCACTTTTTGGCTATTATGAATAGTGCTGCTGGGAACATTCACATACAAGTCTTTGTATGGATGTGTATTTTTTTCCTCTTGGATAGAATTCCACTTAAGAGTGGAATTTCTTGGTCATGTGGTAAATTTATGTTTAATTTTTTAAGAAACTACCAAAATGGCTCTACCATTTTACATTTTCACCATCAATGCATGTGGGTTCCATTTTTTTTTTTCTTATTCTTGCCAACACTTGTTATTCCTTGTCATTTTGATTGTAGCCATTCTGGTGGGTGTGAGGTGGTATCATTGTGGTTTTAATGTGCAATACCCTAATGACTAATTATGTTGAACATCATTTCATGTGTTATTGATCATGTGTCTTTTGGTGAAATGTCTATTCAGAATTTTTTGCCCATTTGAAAAAATTGGGTTGTCTTCTTCCTACTGATTTGTAAGAGTTCTTTATATATTCTGGGTACAGTTTCTTGATCCAATATCACAAGTGTTCTTGGTGTCATATTTAAGAAATCTTTGCCTAACCCAAGGTCATAAAAAATTCCTCCTGTGTTTTCTTCTAAGAGTTTTATAGTTTTAGCTCTTAGATTTAGGTCTGTGATATGTTTGAGTTGATTTTTTTATGTATGGATTAACATAGGGTGTAAATTCATCTTTTTGTGTGTGGTTATTCAGTTATCCCTGCACCGTTTCTTGAAAAAACTTTCTTTTCCCCATTGACTTGCATTGGCATCATTGTTGAATATCAGTTGACTACAAATGAGAGTTTTTTCTGGAATCTAAATTAGGTTCTGTTGACTCATGTCTGTCCTTATGCTAGTACGATATTCTCTTGATTGCTGTAGCATTCTAGTGACATTTTGAAATTGGGAAGTGTGGAAGTAAGTCCTTCAGTTTTGTTCTTTTTTGCAAAGTTGTTTTGGTTTTTCCTGGAGCCTTTGCATTTCCATATAAATTTTAGGATCAGCTTGTCAGGTCTCATCTGTAAAAGAGCCAGCTGTGATTTTGATAGGGATTGCATTGAGAATTGCTATCTTAACAATATTAAGTCTTTCAGTCAATTAACATGGCTCTCTTTCCGTTTTTTTAGGTTTCTAATTTCTTTCAACAATGTTATGTAGTTTTTAATGTATGTCTTGCTTTGTTAAATTCTAAATATTTTATTCTTTTTGATATTGTGAATGAAATTGTTTTCTTAATTTGATATTTGGTTTGTTAATTGCTAGTATATGGAAACACAGTAGATTTTTGTACACTGATCTCAAACTCTGCAACCTTGCTGAACTCATTATTTCTAGTTTTTTGTGTGGATTTTTTAGGATTATCTATATGTAAGATTTTGTCATCTGCGAATAAGAACAGTTTTACTTCACCTTGCCAATATGAATGCCTTTTCTTTCTTTTTCTTGACTGTTAATATTGGCTAGTAATAGAAGTAGTGAGTGTGAATACCTTTTGTTCCTATCTTAGGGGGAAAGCATTCAGTCTTTCACTATTATGTATGTTAGCTGCAGGGTTTTTGTAGGTGCCCTTTATCAGGAGTTCCCCTCTATTTTTAGTTTGTTGAGAGCTTTTAATATAAATGGGTAGTGGATGTTGTTAAATGCTTTTTCTGCATCTATTGAGGTAATCATGTTTGTTCTTATTTTTTATTAATATGGTATATTACATTAATCTGTTTTCAGATGTTAAACCAACCTTATATTCTTGGAATAAATCCTACTTGGTCATGGTGTGTAATCCTTTTTATTTGTTGTGGGGTTCACTTTGCTGAATAATCTACTTCTGTAATATTTTGTACAGAGTTTTTGGTGATATTTTGTACAGGATTTTTGTATCTGTACTCGTGAGGAATATGGTCTGTAGTTTTCTTCTCTTGTGCTTATTGGGGTATTTCTGGCCGCAAACGATTTGCGAAGTATTTCCTTTTCCTCTGTTTTCTGGAAAAGTTTGTGAAGGTTTGATATAAATTTCTCCTTAAATATTTGATAGAATTCACTAGGGAAGCCATTTGGGCCTGAGCTTTCCTTTGTGGGATGCTCTTGGTTGAAATTTCTTCTTATAGATCTATTCAGATTTTCTATTTCTTCTTGAGTTAATTTGGTAGTTTGTCTTTTTAGGGGTTTGTCCATGTCATCATCTACATTGTCCAAAGTTTTTTAGAGTATTCGCTTTTGATTTCTATAAGGTCAATAGTGATATCCCTCCCTTCTTTCATTTCTGATTTTAGGAATTTTTTGTTTTATTTGTTTTTGTTTTGTTTAGTCCAGTTTAAAGGTTTGTCAATTTTGTTGATCTTTTAAAAAAACAACTCTTTGTTTCACTGATTTATCTGTTTTTCTGGTTTTTAAAAATTTCATTTATTTCCACTTCAGCATTTATTATTTCCTTCCTTCTGCTTATTTTGGGTTTAGTTTACTCTTAGGCTATTATCTTTTAGACAGCTAGGTCAGTGCAACTTAACTCACAACAGAAATTATTTACCTCCTTCAAAGTGTAGCAGTGTAATCTTTATTGATGTCATCTTGTTAGATGTTCTTCAAGCTGTTGTACTGATGTTAAAGCAGAGCCAGTCTTTTTACCAAAGGAGGTTTATCATTCTTGTTAGCACGTGCATTAGGTTTGATTATCTCTCATTACAATGAAATTTACATGAATTCATAATAAAATTTTACAAATTGTTTTAAACATTAACAGAGACCTGCCTTAGACCTGGTCTCTTTGATCTGCTTAAGAATATCTTTGCTCCAAAATCTCAGTGGCTTAAAACAACAAAGGTTTGTTTCTCTTTCATACCACATGTTTATCATGTGTTGGCAGGGGTCTTAGCTCATTACAGTCACTCAAGGACCCAAGCTGATAGAGTGGCTGATATTTCAAATGTTGTTGGTTTTGTTTCAATGCCCGAGGGAAAGAGAGCTCTGGAAGATCTTGCCTGGCAGTTAAATGCTGTGGTCTGGAGGTGATACACATCAACTCCTCTCACAGCTCATTAGCCAGAGCTAGTCACAGGGCTCTACCCAGCCAGTTCCATGTGCTCAGAAAGAGGGGAGCTGGAAATACTGGGTGTAAACACTAAAGACTACCATACCACCCTAGCTCGGGGCACTACCATTGGATTGCCCAGTCAGCTGCTTGTCAGGTGTCCTGGTTTAGCTTCCCTACTGGCCATTCTCTGTACAAGTCAGTGATTTTTCTAATCATGAATCTGATGATGTCATTCTCTGTTTAAGGCTGATCATTGCTTTTCAGACAAAGCCCACCTTTTCCTGCAGCCTACATGCTGTACTTGATCTTGTCCCCTTATCTATTGTGCCCGTATCTCATTTTTCTCCTTGTACTCTGTCCTAATGATACTGGCTTGTTGCTACTCTAACATGCTTCACTCTCTTGCCTCCTGGCCTTTGCTCATATTATTTCGTCTTCCTGGAACGTTCTTTCTTACCTCCTTCCCTCTTTCCTTTGGTTAACTCCTATTCCTCTTCTAGGTTTCAGCTTTAAAGTCATTCCCACTTTCCAATTTGTGTTTATTGCTTGGCCTTTGAATTCCCAGAGCACTCCCTGTTTCTGACAAAGCTATTGTGTGCCACTGTAATTGCATGATTACTTGTTTGCCATTGTAACCTAATCCCTCACACATGGAAGCACTCAGTACATATTTGTTAAATGGCTAAATAGATTACAGGGTAGGGTAGGGAAAAGGTAGTGTAGGTTATCAAAAAATCTAGTTATCAAAGGACCTGTATGCTTCCCATCTATGGCAAGGACCCCAAAGTTTTCCATTTATGAAAATGTGGTTTTAACAAGTGCTCAGAGTAGCTCTTGGTTACCAGAATATTTTGTATACCTAAGTTCCACAAGTCCTTTGAAAGTTGGTTATGTTATTTTTTTCTAATGTTAAAAAAATATATAAAAACATTGTGTGGAAAAGTGATTTCAGGCTGGCATGTAGGGCTCTTTAAGTTGAAAATGACAGATACTTATTTTTCACTTCCCATATCAAGTATTTTCTGTTTTGCCATAATTTTCAGTTGCTTCTTAATGTTGATGAGACACATTTAGTTAAGTGCCGTTACTTCCAATTATTTTGTTATTTTGAGTAATGCTATTGTAAACATCTTTGTATCTTCAGTTTTTTCTTTTGAAGTAATTTCTCAGAATAAATTTCCAGGAGTGACATTTCTGGTCTAAGGGCAGTTATAGTGTAGTGGTTAAAAGCATATTTTGGTTTGCTCATGGGTAGCAGCAAAATAGTGTCAGGGTTATAAAATATAATACTGTACAGCCTTTGGCATTCCAAGAAATAAGATTGCCATATTTCTTAACAGGTGTTAAGTGGTCCTAGCTTTTGACTTGCTCTTGACTTTTTTGGCAGTCTTTTTTTTTTTTGGCCACACTGCGCGGCTTTCGGGATCTTAATTCCCGGACCAGGGATTGAACCCAGGTCCCGGCAGTGAAATCATCCAGTCCTGACTACTGAACTGTCAGGGAGTTACCTGGCAGTCTTTTTGCATTGGGTGTCTTAGTCCTTAGGAGTGTGAATGCGAGAGACATAATGAAAGAACAAGCTCAAGAAATGCAATTTAGGGGGGTATGCTAGAAAGTTTTAGTTTGAAAACAGCTCATCTTAGACCATGTATTTCTTACTAAACAGTAAGTCAATTTTATGAAAAGTTTATGCAAGTGTCCTTGTGACCTTGCTGAGTATTTTGAGTCTTTTTTTCCCACACTAATCCTACATAAAACTTAAATCTTTAAAAATATTTCAGTTGTCTTCAATAAACTAGAAAGTATTGCTTCTTAGTAAGTAGGGACTTACGTATAAGTGGGAATATTTTACTGTGGATTTAGATAAGTATTTTAAGTAGCATTTTAATTACCAAAATATATGAAGGATAGTACTCTGTTTTTTAGTTCACATGGTTTGTTTAGGTATGTTATTTTGGGATCATTAGCCTTTCTTTTGGTTTCCAGTTTACTTTTTAATGCCTAGTATTGAGCTCTAGGAATCTTTTAACTAGTTTTTGAAGTGTTATTTTAAATAGATTGGTAAATTATTCGTAAATTATTCACATTTGTGAAAGTTTTATAGTATATTTAATGAAATCGATACACACACAGAAAGTGCATATTTAACTTGTTTTTCCCTTCTAGTAGAAATCTTTTAATTATTCGTAGTCGGTTTTGTAATAACGGTTGACCTCAGAAATTTTTCTTTTTTTCTCAGTAATTGACGGCTGTTTTCAGAGCTTTTGTTCATCTTATGTAGAGTACTAGACCACTTCAGTTTCACGTTTTCTGATGTTGTCCATCATACTTCTAAGAGGGTTCGGTTCATTTTTCAAGTCTTTCACAGTTTTGTTTTTTACACAGCAACAGCAGTCAAGCGCTTCATAAAGGAAAGCCAGCACCACTAAAGATACCACTGTAAATATAAATAAAAGCAGAATGACAAAGCAGGCAGTGTTCCAGTTATCATGGAAAGGGTAAATTTTTTGAACTTGAAAACCAAAGTACTGATAAACAGATGTAGTTGTTTCATTCCAGAGGCTTGAGCTCTGGGAGGCCATTCTTAGAGATTCCACTTCTTATATAGCTCGTTTGAATCTGTAGAAAGGTAGAAAATGAATATATGTAACCAAACTCTACAGATTGGTCAATTCAAATGTCAATTTCTAAGATTTGTTAGTAAATTTATATAGGCTGCATGAGTATTCCTTATTTTCTGTCAGAATTAATGTCTGAATGGTATTCTTGAAATTTTTTCGATATTTATGCAGTGTACTCTGTAAACGATACTATGTAGTTTTTAATTTATTTTATTTTTTTATTTTTATTTTTTTGTGGTACGCGGGCCTCTCACTGTTGTGGCCTCTCCCGTTGCAGAGCACAGGCTCTGGACGCGCAGGCTCAGTGGCCATGGCTCATGGGCGCAGCCGCTCTGCAGCATGTGGGATCTTCCCGGACCAAGGCACGAACCCGTGTCCCCTGCATCGGCAGGCGGACTCTCAACCACTGCGACACCAGGGAAGCCCCCATACTATGTATTTTTTAATGTATATCATTTGTTAGACAAATATTTATGATCAAGCTTCATATACAGAAATTAACTGCTAATGGAGGGAGAAAAAAGGCAGCTGAATTGGTTTAAAATTTGATTAAAGCACCGGTCAGAGAGCTGTTATCTACAAAAAAAAATCTTAGCATTTTAAAGTTGTGTTCTTCAAACTGTCTGCAGAAGAGCTTTTCCCATTACCCTTGTGGATCCTTCTCACCTCCTTGGTTCAGTGTATTTCTGTCTATTTCCACTCCTTTAAACTTCCAGGACAGGTGATCTGAATCAGGAAATAATGGCTGAGTGAAAAATAGTAGAGAAAGAAAAGCCAAATAATGACAGTTTTCAGAATAAGGATAAAACAGTTTTAGATTAAAGTTGCCTATGAAGAGACCTTAATCTTAGGATTTTTTTTGGTTATGTATATGATAGTCTTAAATGTTTCATAATACCTAAATGACCAATGGACAGGAATATTAAAAAAAAACAGGCAAATGCAGCATCCCAAAGGTATGTATTATTAAATTATTATTCCATCTCACAGAATTAACCAGTGAGTTAAAGTGTCACTGTTCGTGCATTAAGCTTTGCTCTTGTTGACCTGATACTTGTTGGACCTTAAGTGGGACTGTAAAGATTGAAGATCTGATAGTATTAAAAATAATAAATGATTTTATTATCTTAATCATTCAAAAATATGTTTTTAAGGGGACTTCCCTGGTGGTCCAGTGGTAAAGAATCCACCTTCCAATGCAGGGGACCGCGGGTTCAGTCTCTGGTTGGGGAACTAAGATTCCCACATGCTGCAAGGCTACTGAGCCTGCGTGCCTCAACTAGAGAGCCCACGTGCTCTGGAGCCTGCATGCCCAACTAGAGAGAGAAAGCCTGAACACCACAACTAGAGAGAAGCCCACATGCCGCAATGAAGATCCCGCGTGCTGCATCTAAGACCTGACCCAGTCAAAAATAAATAAACAAAAACCCCCAAAATAGCTCAAGTTTTTTGAAAAAATTATAAAATATCTCTATATACTAAGAAACTTTTTGAAATGAGAGGAAAAAACCCCATAGTTCCACTTCCCTAATTCAGTGACTGTTGTCAGTTTGTGTGCTTGCTTTTATGAAAATGTTTTGTGTGATTTTTTTGCTACATAGTTGTAAATAGACTTTCATTCTTGTAAACAAATGTTTATTGATTACCTACTGAGTAACAAATCCTTTTTTAAAAAATATTTATTTATTTGTTTGGCTGCGCTGGGTCTCAGTTGTAGCATGTGGGATTTTTGTTGGGTACACGGGATCTTTAGTTGTGGCATGCGGGATCTTTAATTGCGGCATGCAGGATCTTTAGTTGCGGCACACGGGATCTTTTAGTTGCAGCATGTGGGCTCTTAGTTGCGGCATGTGGGATCTAGTTCCCTGACCAGGGATTGAACCCTGGCCCCCTGTGTTGGGAGCATGGAGTCTTAACTGCTGGACCACCAGGGAAGTCCCAACAAATACTTTTCTAAGTGCTGGAGATAACTTGTGTGTGAGAGTATGTTCCATTTATAGAAAATTTCAAGGTACTACAGAAGTATGAGTATAATAAACACCCATGTGCTTATAACACAGCTTCATTGATCAATTCTTGGCCAGTCTATATCTCTGCTCACTTCCATTCCATGGATTATTTTGAGGCAAATCCCAGACATCATGTCACTTCATCTAGGAATATTTCAGTATATATCTCTTAAAAGGTGAGGACTCTGTCTTTAAATATAACCACTATATCATTTTCACACCAAAAAAGATTAAAAACTGACTTAAAACCCCCAAACATAACAATATAATTCCTAAGATTTCTGTTTTCTTTATAAATATAACTTTAAAACTTTGGGGTTAATAAACTAATATTTTCTAAGGTTTTTTTTTCGTTTTTCTTTAAATTTGATTTGCGTGGCGGATCATCTCACTTCTTTGGATGGACTTGGTCTCTTCCTTTTTTCCTTCATATATTTTGAAGGTTAAATTGATGATCTGAGGCCAAAAGTAAAGGCTTAATAAATTCATTTTTTCTTGTTGGATTTAAGAATCCATTTATGGTGCTTGGTCACCTTTCACCTTGAAATGAGGGACAAGAGACTAATGGACAGTAATTGAATTAATTGCTTCTTTTCTGGGACATACAAAAATGCATTGTCTGGAACACAGGTATTTGAGTAACTTCCCGTTACATTACAATATTTCAAACTATGTCAAGAGACCCAGCCTTTCAAAGTTACTCTTTTATTTATTTATTTTTTTTTCGGTACGTGAGCCTCTCACTGCTGTGGCTTCTCCCATTGCGGAGCACAGGCTCCGGACACTCAGGCTCAGCGGCCATGGCTCACGGGTCCAGCCGCTCCGCGGCATGTGGGATCCTCCCGGACCGGGGCACGAACCCATGTCCCCTGCATCGGCAGGCCGACTCTCAACCACTGTGCCACCAGGGAAGCCCTCAAAGTTACTCTTTTATCTTTTGAATTTTTCTCTTCCAAGCACACCCTTATAGAAAGCAGGCTGCTGCGTTGTACAGCTCTGGGGAGCACCAGTCATGTTTTGTTGTGGGGTGGGTGCCATTCAGGTAGAATACAGTGTAAATTGGGGTTGTGCAGTGTGGAGTCCTGATAGGCTACCCCTCCACCTCTGCGTTGTTGCTGCCTCTGAACTTAACCACCTTTTACACAAATAGTCAAGTAACCTATAGAAACTAACTCAAACGGAGACAAAAGTTAAGTCCTTTTTGATCCAGCCTTGCTGATAGTGTCATGAATGCCTGTGCACAGACACACAAATGGCTGAAAAATGTTCAGCTTTGGAACTCCCTTAGGATTTTTAGCACTGCTAAAATGCAGATATTCCTGGGAGGGGTAACAAACATTGTTACAATTATTTTTACTTCAGTGTGAATGAGTTTCAGATGCTTTTTTTTTTTTTTAAAATAGAGCTAATAGAGGAGAGGGAGAGGAAGAAGATTAGGACCTTGGTGAAATGGGGGATTGTGCGACTTATGTGGGTAGGTAAAGAACAGGAAGAATTGCTTGAGGGTCTGTCTAATAATTTTACCTTGGCCAACCTAGCCCTCTTCAGCACTGATTAAAGTATTCCTTAGACTTTCTGTTAAGGCCTTTCAGGTTGATTCCTTTTTAAAATTTGGGAATTTCTTTTGAAGATTTCTCTGGCATTGGAACTGACTGCAGGGGAAACAATGGTAGGGGAGGGAGGAGAGAGTAGAGTGAGGTAATTTCTACATTATGCCTCTGTAATTAATCTACCCTATTAATTAACATTAATTTAAACTGCTATTTCATTATTGATATCAAAAATATCATTATAGCAATTTAAAATAAAAATTAAAAGCATCACCTATGGGCTTCCCTGGTGGTACAGTGGTTAAGAATCCGCCTGCCAACGCAGGTGACACGAGTTTGAGCCCTGGTCCGGGAAGATCCCACATGCTGCGGAGCAACTAAGCCCGTGCGCCACAACTACTGAGCCTGCGCTCTAGAGCCCACATGCCACAACTACTGAAGCCCGTGTGCCTAGAGCCCATGCTCCACAACAAGAGAAGCCACCGCAGTGAGAAGCCCGCGCACTGCAACAAAGAGTAGCCCCCGCTCGCCGCAACTAGAGAAAGCCCGCAGCAACGAAGACCCAGCGCAGCCAAAAGTAATAAATAATTAACTTAAAAAAATAGCATCACCTATAATCTTATCTCTGTAACATATCAAACTTGTAATTTTTTTCTTTTATCCTAGACATTGGCTGTATAAATCTATAACTCATACCTGGTTGAAATTATACTGAATTTATTACTTTGTATTTTAATTTATTATGAGCAGGCCTTTTTATTTTTATTTATTTTAATATTTATTTCATTTATTGTTATTTTTATTTTTGGCTGTGTCCTGTCTTTGTTGTGGCGCGTGGGCTTCTCTCTAGTTGTGGTGTTCGGGTTTTCTCTTGTTGAAATGTGCGGGCTCAGTAGTTGTGGCATGCGGGATTAGTTGCCCCGCGGCATGTGGGATCTTAGTTCCCCGACCAGGGATCAAACCCACATCCCCTGCATTGGAAGGCAGATTCTTTACCACTGGACCACCAGGGAAGTCCCATGAGTAGGCCTTTTTAAATTTATGGTGACTTCTTAAGACTGGGGAGAAATTGTAAAGACTAATAATGTAGGTTACTGTTTCAAAATGAAATTTTAGAATGATTAGAAAGTTTGCTTAAGGAACTTTATATTCTATTTATTTTTGAGGTACAAGTGAACTGCTTAAAAAATTTTCAGGTCCCCTTGCTCCTAAAAAATAGAGCGGGAGGGAGGGAGCGGGAGAGATGGGAAGGGAGAGATAAGGGGAGGCAAGAAGCGGGGCAGGCAGACAGACACACAACTAAATTCACTTACTTTGAAGTTAACTTGTACCCATCAATGAACTGTTCTTCTGGTTAAATTAATGTAGTATACTCACACAGTCGGATGTTAAGCATGAATGAGGTGACTATAGTGACATGGAAAGATTTCTAGGATATGTTTTTAAGTAAACAAAGTGCAGGAGGAAAAAGGGAAATAACATATATTTTTAGTTGCTTGTATCTGCACAAAAATCTTGGGGATATATAGAAATTAATAACAATGATTATTTGTGGGGTTGGTTGGAGAGTAGAGTCGGGAGACCGGGATGTGTGTGAGACTTGTCAAGATGTACCTTGTTATATTCCTTTGGTTTTTGAACCATTTGAGTGTATTATTTATTCAAACCCAGAAGTATTCCTTGCCTTTGGTTTTTAATAATCCATTGTGTTTGGATTACTTCTAAAAAATTAGGATTAGTAAATTGTGACTTTGGTAAGACTGTGTACTTTATCCACACACAAATATGCTTATGATAATTATACTTGTGATAGTGACTGGATAGCAGTATGTGCCATTGCCAAGGATACTTGTAAGTTTTGTTAGGAGCATCTAAGCAGTTTTCAGAAAGAGTATATATACATGTCAGGTTTATGTTGTGAATGATGACAGTGTGCCATTTGTGAGTGTGTTGATAACTGATGAGCATCTCAAAACATTCACTTTTTGTTAGCTTCTGGGCATATCTGGAAAAAGTAAACCCTGTAATATAGATTCATTTTCTACCTTAAATTTAATGTGGTTTATTCTTTCAGAGTACGGTAGAGCTCTAATAATTTTGTGTGTTAAGTTTAGGATAAAATCTAAATCTTGCTTTGATGAATTAGACATAATTAGATACATAGAAAGACATTTATCATTAGGATTTTCTTGTATTTTGAGACTATTTTTGAAATTAAAATGTAAATTTATGTGAAGCAAATGCTGTAACATGCCTTACGAAAAGTGAGCGCAAACAGTAAAAAGTAGGAACAGTCTCTTATATATATAATTTTTAGTTTATTATTATTTTCCAATATATTCCCATCATCTATTTTTCCTCCCATTTTAAAAGGCCCTAGTGAAATATTTACAAGGATAGGACTTGGAACTGTTCTGGAACCTTGAATTGCCAGATCAGAATAAAATTATGCTTTTGCTCTATTTGTGGAAAAAGGCCTTGAATTGAATTCTCTAGTGCATTTAAGCATATCACTTTGAAATATGATCAGTTAATCGTAATAGCCTTTATATATAGAACAACGCACCCAACGCTGGAACTCTCTGGCTTAGGCCATGTCTTTAGTTAGTTTGGCTAAACAGCAATGAGCCTCCATCTGTACTAACTATAGATATATTGCCAGTAAAATGTAGGCTGATTATAATGTTTAAAAAATGTGGGTGGCAGGAGTTTTTGTCTACAATTTACCTGAAATTTGAGTTACGAGTTAACTGTTTTATTTGACAAAGTTATTTTTATTTGATCTGAGACTTTTTTTTTGAGCTCCCGTACTTCGTATAGCAAACAGGAATGTTTTCTAGGCAGTTAACCACATTGTACTGAACCTGGAGAGATCTAATATCTTCTTACAGCAACCTTTGGGCTTTGTAAGGGATACTTTGCTCATGCTAGCAGAACACTGGTTAAGAAACAGAAGGAATAAAATTTATGAAAAAAAAAACCTTTAAAATTTAAAATAGATTTACCAGCAAAGAAAAGGACAGAATTTGGATCTTAGGTCAGTATATATAGGTAATATCCTGGAACTCTAGCATTTACTAAATAATTATTTTTTCATGCTTTAATATTGTAGAATTAGAAATTCGGTCAGCAGTTGAATAATAATTTTTAGTAGGCATGAATGATTGCTTTTAGCCATGAAAGTAATCATATTACCTTGAAAGGTACCCTCCTTCCTCCCATAACCAGTTCTTCTTAGAGCATATTTTTATTTTAAAATTTAGTTTATCAAAACGATTTACTGTGTATTTTAAGTTTGGTTTAAGAATAACTTTAATATTATATAGAAATACTGTGATAAATGTATATTTTTGTGGCATATGAAAAATGAAACACTGCTTAAGAAGGTTTTTATTTAATAGCATGATTTGTATGTTATAATGATAGAGACTTTAAAATTTGACTGTAGGGAATTATTTTAATGAAAATGTATGAAAGTCTGAAGCTCTATAAATGGTCTCTTTGGTTACAGTATAATGCAGCCTACGTAATGGTACCTTTATGGTCTTTTTATTTTTATATAAAAATCACAGTGTGATAATTTATTGGCATTCTCTGCATCTACACTCAAAGTCAAATAAAATTTTGAATTATTTTCTCATATTCCTTAAAATACAGCAAACTTTCTTATAAATGCTTTAAATTTGCACATATAATCAGAAAGCTTTAGTCCTGGATTTGCTTTTAGTCTAGATTTTTCTTTAAGAAAGATCCTTTGTTAAGACAAACCAAACCGCTGAAATGAAATAGCTCAGAGAAAATGAAATTTGCAAGCAACCTTTTAACATCACATGCATATGGCTTACTCTGAGGTCTGGATATAGATTAGGTTCATAGAAAATGTAATGATTTTCTGTTAAGGCACAGATGGTAAGGGTGCTTATCAAATAGCAAAGATAGTCTTCATATTTTCATAATAAAATCCTGCCAAACAATGACATGAATACATTTCTTGGGGTCTTTAGTAGGAACAAAGCTTTCTGCTTCGTTTTTATGGTAAAATATTTATATTGTATCATAAGGACATGTATTATTAAATGAAAAGATCGTATAACCTACCTCTTGTCTGAAAGGCTGCAGTTGAAGCGATGGTATCCGTCTGTTTGTAATGCAGTCTAGTGCACAGCCAAGATGGAGCTGTGCTTCTATTGGTTGAACCACAATGGAGCTGACAGTTTCCTCTACGTGCATTTGCATTAAGTCCTGCCACCCTAGGAGTAAATCATTCATAAACTTGAATAGAGCCGTCTGGGTTCTCAACTGTCACCCCTTATTTTGGCCTTATTTTTTTGTCTTTCAGCTAAATTTCTGCACAGGAATTTGTGAGTTAGTAACAAATTGATGATTCCATAGTGCTTAGCTGTAGAATTTCAGATCCTTCAGTGATTATTTCAGTGCTAGGGCTAGAAGATAATGTCAAGAGAGGCAGTAACCTGGGAAACAAACAGTTCAGGTTTACCAGCGTGGTGTTTCCTCCATGAAGTGTAAGATCTCATAAATGATATTTGCTTTCTCTCTTTCTAATACTTGTTATTTACGTACAACTTGCTCTCTGAAAGTGATTATTTCTATGTGGTGGTTTGATTTAGATGAAATTCTGAGGAAGAAGAAAGGAAATAAGGTTTTTATTTCTGTTATTTGGGAGAAGGGTAAGTTTTGGTAGGTACACCACCTGTGTTAAGAAAAAAGCAATCTGTGAAAGTTAAATTGCAAAAGAATCCTCAGTTGGATGTGTAGAGATAGAATGATTTTCTTACAGTGTATTAGAGTTGTGGTCTAAGCTTAACAGTCAAGGGTTTTTTTTTTTTTGTGGTACGCGGGCCTCTCACTGTTGTGTGTGGCCTCTCCCGTTGCGTGGCCATGGCTCACGGGCCTAGCTGCTCCACGGCATGTGGGATCTTCCCGGACCGGGGCACGAACCCGTGTCCCCTGCATCAGCAGGCGGACTCTCAACCACTGCGCCACCAGGGAAGCCCAACAAAGTTATTTTTAAAGGAAAATTGCATATGAGGTCTCAAAAAATCATTCAATAAAGCCTTTTCACTAACTAATCTCAAAGGAATATTATGTTGCCTTCTAGAAGCTGTTCCCGTGGATCTCTGACAGTTGTTAATTTGACTTGTGGTTATTCTAATGCATTCTTTTGTTTAAATTATTATTACCAACCTGGTGCCAGAAATGGACTCTCCCCCCTTTTATTTAACCTCTTCCTTTGTGGATCAGCCACATGGGAACTTTATAATATCTGATCTGATGCCTGGCTAATAGAATGTGTACTTATGAAATGTCTTCCTGGTATTTACAGTGACTTTTTTTTACTCTTCCTGCCTATGGCTAATAGAATGCATTTGTGATGCAATGGTAGCATTAGGATTTCTGCCTGTAAATATGCAACAGAATGGTATATGTTCTGAACCAAATGATCTTCTATGTAGATTGCTCTTTGTTTCATGCTACATCCTTTTTAAGTATCCACGTTTATGCAGTGGCAGTGCTTATGTGTTTTTTTTAACGTCTTTATTGGAGTATAATTGCTTTACAGTGGTGTGTTAGTTTCTGCTTTATAACAAAGTGAATCAGCTATACATATACATATGTCCCCATATCTCCTCCCTCTTGTGTCTCCCTCCCACCCTCCCTATCCCACCCCTCTAGGTGATCACAAAGCACTGAGCTGATCTCCCTGTGCTTTGCGGCTGCTTCCCACTAGCTATCTGTTTTACATTTGGTAGTATATATATATGTCCATGCCACTCTCTCACTTTGTCCCAGCTTACCCTTCCCCCTCCCCATGTCCTCAAGTCCATTCTCTACATCTGCATCTTTATTCCTGTCCTGCCCCTAGGTTCTTCAGAACCTTTTTTTTTTTAGATTCCGTATATATGTGTTAGCATATGGTATTTGTTTTTCTGACTGACTTTACTGTGTATGACAGACTCTAGGTCCATTCACCTCACTACACTCAATTTTGTTTCTTTTTATGGCTGAGTAATATTCCATTGTATATATGTGCCACATCTTCTTTATCCATTCATCTGTCGATGGACACTTAGGTAAAAATATGGAATGATTCACGAATTTGCGTGTCATCCTTGCGCAGGGGCCATGCTAATCTTCTCTGTATTGTTCCAATTTTAGTATATGTGCTGCTGAAGCGGGCACATTGCTTATTTTTTTTATTCCTAATATATCTTTAAAATTTACCTTAAAATAGTTATTGTATCATACTTTTTATTAATTCCCATTAATCAATACCCATTTATTTTTTTTAAGTTGATAAGCAGAAATTGATGTCATTGGTGATAAATTGAACTTTTTATCCCTTAGAAGTAATCCACTCACTTCTCATGGTTTTTAAGGTTGTTAGAAAAGCACTATGGATCAGATTGAGATTTGTATTGTCCTCTTGTTTAATAAACCTTGCTTCTAATTATGGTGGAAAGCTAATCAGACTTAAGGAAAGGGTGACATAAAGGTACTTATAAAAGAAATGTATTTTAATGCCTTTGAATTATTTATACTTTGCTTCCATCCTTGGTGAGAAAATAGTTATTATGCATGCAGATTTTGAATTTGTCACCAAAATTTTATAGGGTAGAATTTACTAGATAGGAAGACTCCAAAACAAATATTTTACCAGAGTTAAAATCATCTTAGTTGCTTAAAAGTCAGTAATCACATCTAATATGAAAATGTTATAATTGCTTTTTGAACCTCATTTTCAGATCATAACAATGGATCATTTAACTTGAAAGCTCTATCAGGAAGCTCTGGATATAAGTTTGGTGTTCTTGCTAAGATTGTGAATTACATGAAGGTAAGTACTTTTCTCAGCTAACAGAAATTCTGTTGACTTTTGGTGGAAGTAGGGGATTGGTATTTTCAGAAGTAAATTTGTATATACATGTCAAAATTTATCAAATTGTATGTTTCAATATTTGTTGTTTATGTTATGCCCATTATACCTCAAAACTGTAAAAAAAAAAAAAAAATTTACTGCCTGAAGCCTTTTACATTATATCAAGTTAGCATTGCAGTGAGTCATCTAAGTGTATTTGATTTACATTACATTAGTTCAAGTACACAATTTAAGCCCACCATTTCATTTAATAAAATTGTGCTCATGCAGTAGATACAGTCACCTCTTAATTAGTCAATAGCTGCTGACCAAACCAGTGAGAAAATGTGAACGATTTACAGGATATTACTTCCATTGATGTGAGAAGTAAAAAGCTACGTAGTTCAGGCAGATGGTGGCTTTTCTACATCTTGAAGGAGAAAATTTGAGAATTACTGAGTGTCTCAGAAAAACTTTGACTCACAAAAGAATTGGAGTTTAATGTTTGATGAGAGATTTAGTATTTCTTGAAGTAAATTTTGAAGTTTTGATGGTATGACATTTTGACTTTACTAAGGATTCTGAACCCTAACTTAATTTATGAAAGTGAAATTTCATTTATAGCTAAAATGGCTAAGTGATTTCAGATTTACCCCCCTTGTCTGCCAAACTCTTATTCCCATTTAGTTACTAGTTGTATCTCTTGGAAAAAAGTCAAAGAAAGTACTGTATTTGTTATTATTTCAAATTTCAGCTATTCCTTAGTATATAAATCAAATTTTATGTGAAGTCTTTTCTTTTGTAATTTAAGAGACCTGGTGTCTGTCTAGCTATATCTGAAATCTGTGGTTTGTATTTGATTTCAGGTAGAAATGTGTTAGTTTACAATTTCCCATTATCAAATAATATACTCTGACACTTAGGCATTTACCTTTCATTCCATCCATCCATTCCCCCACATGGTAAGCAATACGAAAACCTACTATCTGCAGTTACGGCACGAATGGTATGAATACTCAGACGAAATGTATGCCCTCGAGGCTGTCAGTCTTTTGAGGGAGACTGACATTTAATGTCATGTTTTTGCTACTCTGCTAAAAACAGTTTTCATTTATCTAGAGACCCTTATTGCTTTTTTAATCTATGACAACGATCTTCAAATTTTTACTCATATGTTCCCTGAAACAATTTTGAAAAACTTTGTGTCCCTTTGCACATATTTAAATTGATAAGTGTAATTTTTCAGCAAAAGGTTTTTTTTAAATTGAAGTATAGTTGATTTACAATGTGTTAGTTTCAGGTGTATAGCAAAGTGTTTCAGGTATACATATATGTATATTCTTTTTCAGATTCTTTTCCATTATAGGTTATTACAAGATATTGAATATAGTTTCCTGTGCTATACAGTAGATCCTTGCTTATCTATTTTATATATAGTAGTGTGTAGCTGTTGATCCCAAACTCCTCACACCCCTCCCTTCCCCCTCTGGTAACCATAAGTTTGTTTTCTATGTCTGTGAGTCTATTTATGTTATAACAAAAGTCTAAATAGTGACACAGGATGCAATTTCTGGCATATTGTAATATTTCAGTAAAATACAGCACTCTTAAATTTATCTAAGGGAATCTAAATGCCATTTTTTAAAAATACGAAAACAAACTAGTGGTTGGAAATTTTAATTATTTTCCTTTCAACTTGTATGTCAGTTCGTTACTCCCACTGAATTTTATCCTAATGTTACGTATTTTAGTGTTTGGAAATCTTCTATTGATCATCTGTCAAACTCCTTTGTCACAATAATATGTATATAAATTTAAATTAGGGATGTTTTCCCTGTAACCATAAGGCTGTAAATATTTTCTGGTTTGAGCCATCATTGTAATTACTGTTACCACATAGTTGATTAGAATAACATAAATATATTAAAATTTTGATTAAAATTCACTTTGTATGTAATAATTATGCAACAGAAATCCATTTTTAATGAAATAAATGGAGCTGTCTTATCTCTCCAGTGGTTCTTGTGTCTGGAGATAATATATTATTTACTGATAGAATGAAACAGAATTTGGCACCAATTTCCTGTCTTATTTTGAGATCTTGTAGGTTTAAGTGCTGAGAAATAAATGTTCATATAAATAAGTTCATTCTGATTTTGTGATAGCAGAACCTTCCAAGTTGTATGCCAGAAAGTGCATATGGTGATTTATCATCAAACATTTATCAGTTGACACTTCTGTTAGGTCCTTCTTCAGTTTTGTTGAAAGCAAAAGAATGGGAATCACCTAGCTTGCCAGAGGATTTGTTACCTGGTCCTAAACCATCTACTTAGTTTCTAGGAAATGTATCAGAAAGGTTTTACCAAGACTCAGTAAATGTCTAATTATATCAGCTTCCTCTTCTTCCCCATATCGGTACTTTGGTTAATCTGATATATTCAGAAGCAATTGACAAAATAAAAATACTAGTTTCAACACACCTTTCCAGTGCAGTTTTTTTTGATGAAATACTTTTATCTTAGGTGTATAAATATATTTTTGCCAGAACTGTCAGGTTGAAGGTTTAGCATACTCAGCTTATGGAAATTATTTTCTGGTTAACAAAGCTAGTCTCCATTGTCAGACCAACCAGATATACCAAACTTATTTTTTATCATGTTTTAAGTAATATAAAAGTCACTGAGAAATATAGTATGGAATGAATACTAACAGATACTACTAAGGTAGTTGAGATTAAAATTATAAGGATCAAAAAGAATGAATTTTTCCATTTTTATATAATGTAAAAAATAAATACACAGTCTACCATCATGTAACATTGCATCATTATAAATAATCAAATGTTTATTAAGCAAGGATGTGTTAAACAGTGTGTTATTCCTTTTCTAAATGTGTGTGCTTGTATCTTCCATCTCTGATATTCAGCTTTTAGATATAAATAAAAGGGAATGGTTCAAAAATAACTGTAAATTTTATCTTGGGGTGATTAATGAAGGAGAAGTGTACCTATTGCTAAAAATGAATTGGTTTTACAGCTAGCTATGACTTATTTTTTTAATAGGAGGTAGAAATATTAAATATTTAAAGCATAATGAGAATTGACTAATTAGAATGAAAATTTCATGATATGATTTGATAAAGTAGGTTTTAACTACCACATTGAATAATGCAAACTCAATGTAAGTTCCTGTGTGGTTTTTGTCCATGGGTTTTAGGTAGCATGCTTTGAACATTTTGGTAGTCCAAGAAAGTATTTGTTATATTTGAAAGAATCAGCCTCCTTTATTGATACTGCTTCAGTTCTTTAAATGTGCGTTTTCTTCAGGCTAATAAATATTCAAGGAATGGATTTTGAGAATTGCTGAAGAGAATTACTTATATGAAAATACCTGAAAAAACCTGTATTTATCATTAGATACTTCTTACCATGTTCCCTTTATTTGGAGATTCTCCCCTAAGAGTGATGCATTCTTGGACAGTATGGCATGGAGGTAGGGTGTGTGGGGATGGAAGAGACAGAATTGTTTACAGGGAACAGCTCTCAATTGCCCACAAACTGTAATTCATCAGAATTTAGAATGTCATAGCAAGGGCAAAATATCCTATTTTAAACTCCTAGAAAAATATTTAGGACTGGAAGAGACAAGAAGCCCCGTCTATAGTGGATAGTTTGATACCTCAATTTATCATTTATGAAGGCTTCCCCAAAACAATATTCTTTTGACTTGCCCTTTTGGTTGAGTCCCTGGAGTTTAAGATACCTCCAGGTATTGCAGTCTAAATTCTGGGTGGAGGTGAGAGTTATCCCTTTTTTTTTTTTTTTTTTTTGTAAAAAGGGGGCAGGCCTGTTTTGAAAGGGAAAGAGTACATTCGGAAGATGATCTGTAAACTGATTGTTTGAAAGTCTTCAGCTGCTCCTTGTGTACCCTTTTTGAAGAGCTGATAAAACCAAGAACTCAGAAAGAAAGGAAAAAGGCAACACAAAATACTCCTCATAGTTTATTCATTTACTGATGGAAGAGCTCTTTAATTGCTCGATGAGAATTATGTAGAAATTATATGGAGAAGGTTCAAGAGATACCGTTAGGTCCATATGAGACACTGCTCTAGTTCTAAGATGACAAATCAGTTGTGCACTTTGTTTTTGATGGAATGATTTTTCTCTTGATCTCACTGTTATCCCTTTATGTGGTTGTATCTCAGTTATGTAAAAAATCATGTTGAAAAATTTGGTTAGTTTGGTTTAGCCTAGCTCACTGGTTCTCAATGTGTCATTCTCCAACCAATGGCATCAGCATCTCCTGGGAATTTGTAAGAAGTGCAAATTCTTGGGCCCCTTCCTAGATCTACTGATCTGAAACTCTGGGAGTGCAGCTCAGCAGTCTGTGTTTTCATAAGCCCTTCCTTCAGGTGATTCTGACGTACACCACTGTGCCACTTACATATGTTCTTTCTTTCTTTTTTTTTTTTAATTAATTTATTTTTGGCTGTGTTGGGTCTTCGTTTCCGTGCGAGGGCCTTCTCCAGCTGCGGCGAGCGGGGGCCACTCTTTATCGCTGTGCGCGGGCCTCTCACTGTCGCGGCCTCTCCCATTGCGGAGCGCAGGCTCAGTAGTTGTGGCTCACGGGCCCAGCCTCTCCGCAGCATGTGGGATCTTCCCAGACCAGGGTTCGAACCCGTGTCTCCTGCATTGGCAGGCAGACTCCCAACCACTGCGCCACCAGGGAAGGCCCTACATATGTTTTTTAACTTAATAGTTTGTCCTGGTACATCTTTCCAAATTAGTACATAGAGAACCTCTGTATTTTCTTTTTTTTAACATCTGTATAGTAGCATAGATGTGCTGTAGTTTATTTAATCAGTCCTCTATTGATGGCCACTTGAGTTTTTTCAAATACAACTTAGTGTTGTAATAGTTCTAATAGTATGTCTTAATAAAACTAATGTTTCTGATTTTCCTTTTACAACAATGCTGCTTTTCTACATTGTGGTTTATCTGTAAGGTAAATTCCTAGAAGCCGACTTGTTGGGTCAGGGGTTTCAATGCATTTATATTGCCGAATTCCCTCTGTAGGAGTTGTATCAATTTGCATTCTTACCAGCAGTGTGTGAGAGGGCCTGTTTCCTTACAGCCTCACCAGTAGAGTTGTCAAGCATGGAATTTTGCCGGTGTGATAAGAAATACCTTAGTGGAAGTTGAGTATCTTTTCATATGTCTAAGGTCATTTGTATCTCTTTTTTTGTGCTTTTTGTGTTCCTGTCTTGGGTCATTTTCTTGTTGAGTTTTTGGACCTGTTAAAATATTAGGAAGGCTAACTCTTTGTGATATGAATTGCAAATTTTTTTTCTCAGTTTGTCATTTGATTTTATATAGCTACAAGTTTGAACTTGGTTCTGTCTGATTTTTTTTTTTTTTTTTGTGGTACGTGGGACTCTCACTGTTGTGGCCTCTCCCGTTGTGGAGCGCAGGCTCCAGACGCTCAGGCTTAGCAGCCATGGCTCACGGGCCCAGCCGCTCCGCGGCATGTGGCATCCTCCTGGACCGGGGCACGAACCCGTGTCCCCTGCATTGGCAGGCGGACTCTGAACCACTGTGCCACCAGGGAAGCCCAGTTCTGTCTGATTTTATAGTCCATTCTCTTCATCACTGTAATTGTACTGCCTTAAATAATACACATTCCGCATTCCTGAAAAGATTAATTTACTGGTAACTATTATTTAATGCATCTAGCATTTTACCTTTTTTTTTTTTTTTTTTGGCGGTACGCGGGGCTCCTACTGTTGCGGCCTCTCCCGTTGCGGAGCACAGGCTCTGGACGCGCAGGCTCAGCGGCCATGGCTCACGGGCCCAGCCACTCCACGGCATGTGGGATCTTCCTGGACCGGGGCACGAACCCGTGTCCCCTGCATGGGCAGGCGGACTCTGAACCACTGCGCCACCAGGGAAGCCCGCATCTAGCATTTTAAAACTGTCTTCCAGGGAATTCCCTCGCAGCCCAGTGGTTAAGACTCTGTGCTTTCACTGCTGAGGGCCTGGGTTCAATCCCTGGTCAGGGAACTAAAATCCCACAAGTTGCACAGCGTGCCCCCCACCCCCCAAAAAAAATCATTAAAAAAACCTGTCTTCTAATAACAGTTTCTTGCCACAATAGACACGGCATCAGCGAGGAGATACACATCCTCTTACTTTAGAAGAAATTTTGGATGAAACACAACATTTAGATATTGGACTCAAGCAGAAACAATGGCTAATGACTGAGGTAAGAATAGGCTTAAATTATTGTAAAAAAAAAAAAATTGCTCTAACTAGGGTTTTCATATACTGAGATATGATAATTTTTGCTTTTTCTTAAAAGAATTGGTATAGGGTTTTTGTTCTTTAAACATACACATTTTGAGATTGACTTATTTTCATATAACCTTATGTACCTATTTAAAAATGTCAAAGACTTTAGCATAAAGGTTATAAAGAAGTCAGTCATTGTACCAGTTTTTAACTTTTTACAGAATAATTGATGCTTATTTTGAATTGCTGAATTTAAAGTGTACATGTTGGCAGGTTGTATTGTTTCTATATTTTAGGACATTTAAAGCATGAGGTATTATAGGGAAAGCAAGATATTTTGTTAAGCAAGATACTTGTTATACCGCTACTGCTATTATGATTTGATAGTGATGTTACTGCCTCTAGCAAATTACTTGGAAAAATAATCATGAACATTGTAATATGTTCCACACAACATTGGAAGAAAAGGAATCCCCAACCATCAGTGACCACGCTAATTTGGAAATGAGTAGCACTTTAAAAGTTGAGATATTTGTCTCTTTTCTGTTTAAGTATGAAATGACAATTTAATAAGACAACTTTCTAGGACCAGTGCTGATTCTAAAGACCAAATGTAAACTTCCTAAAATAGAATTTAATTTATTTTATTGAGCAAATATTGTTCTTGATTTTACTAATGTAAAATGAACCAGTTAGTATCGTTGTAGCTCATTATATTAGTGATATACAATAGTGGTAATCCACATTTAAATTTTTTTTTTAAATTTTTTTTTTTTAACATCTTTATTGGGGTATAATTGCTTTACAATGGTGTGTTAGTTTCTGCTTTATAACAAAGTGAATCAGTCATACATAAACGTATGTTCCCATATGTCTTCCCTCTTGCATCTCCCTACCTCCCACCCTCCCTATCCCACCCCTCCAGGCTGTCACAAAGCACCGAGCCAATATCCCTGTGCCATGCGGCTGCTTCCCACTAGCTATCTACCTTACTACGTTTGTTAGTGTGTATATGCCCATGACTCTCTCTCGCCCTGTCACAGCTCACCCTTCCCCCTCCCCATAACCTAAAGTCCGTTCTCTAGGAGGTCTGCGTCTTTATTCCTGCTTTACCCCTAGGTTCTTCATGACATTTTTTTTCTTAAATTCCATATATATGTGTTAGCATACGGTATTTGTCTTTTTCTTTCTGACTTACTTCACTCTGTATGACAGACTCTAGGTCTATCCACCTCATTACAAATAGCTCAGTTTCGTTTCTTTTTATGGCTGAGTAATATTCCATTGTATATATGTGCTACATCTTCTTTATCCATTCATCCGATGATGGGCACTTAGGTTGTTTCCATCTCCGGGCTATTGTAGATAGAGCTGCAATGAACATTTTGGTACATGACTCTTTTTGAATTTTGGTTTTCTCAGGGTATATGCCCAGTAGTGGGATTGCTGGGTCATATGGTAGTTCTATTTGTAGTTTTTTAAGGAACCTCCATACTGTTCTCCATAGTGGCTGAACCAATTCACATTCCCACCAGCAGTGCAAGAGTGTTCCCTTTTCTCCACACCCTCTCCAGCATTTATTGTTTCTAGATTTTTTGATGATGGCCATTCTGACTGGTGTGAGATGATATCTCATTGTAGTTTTGATTTGCATTTCTCTAATGATTAGTGATGTTGAGCATTCTTTCATGTGTTTGTTGGTAGTCTGTATATCTTCTTTGGAGAAATGTCTATTTAGGTCTTCTGCCCATTTTTGGATTGGGTTGTTTGTTTTCTTGTTATTGAGCTGCATGAGCTGTTTGTAAATTTTGGAGATTAATCCTTTGTCGGTTGCTTCATTTGCAAATATTTTCTCCCATTCTGAGGGTTGTCTTTTGGTCTTGTTTATGGTTTCCTTTGCTGTGCAAAAGCTTTGAAGTTTCATTAGGTCCCATTTGTTTATTTTTGTTTTTATTTCCATTACTCTAGGAGGTGGGTCAGAAAGGATCTTGCTGTGATTTATGTCATAGAGTGTTCTGCCTATGTTTTCCTCTAAGAGTTTGATAGTTTCTGGCCTTACATTTAGGTCTTTAATCCATTTTGAGCTTATTTTTCTGTATGGTGTTAGGGAGTGATCTAATCTCATACTTTTACATGTACCTGTCCAGTTTTCCCAGCACCACTTATTGAAGAGGCTGTCCTTTCTCCACTGTACATTACTGCCACCTTTATCAAAGATAAGGTGTCCATATGTGCATGGGTTTATCTCTGGGCTTTCTATCCTGTTCCATTGATCTATCTTTCTGTTTTTGTGCCAGTACCATACCGTCTTGATAACTGTAGCTTTCTAGTATAGTCTGAAGTCAGGGAGCCTGATTCCTCCAGTTCCTTCTTTCGTTCTCAAGATTGCTTTGGCTATTCGGGGTCTTTTGTGTTTCCATACAAATTGCAAAATTTTTTGTTCTAGTTCTGTGAAAAATGCCAGTGGTAGTTTGATAGGGATTGCATTGAATCTATAGATTGCTTTGGGTAGTAGAGTCATTTTCACAATGTTGATTCTTCCAATCCAAGAACATGGTATATCTCTCCATCTATTTGTATCATCTTTAATTTCTTTCATCAGTGTCTTATAATTTTCTGCATACAGGTCTTTTGTCTCCTTAGGTAGGTTTATTCCTAGATATTTTATTCTTTTTGTTGCAATGGTAAATGGGAGTGTTTTCTTGATTTCACTTTCAGATTTTTCATCATTAGTGTATAGGAATGCCAGAGATTTCTGTGCATTAATTTTGTATCCTGCCACTTTACCAAATTCATTGATTAGCTCTAGTAGTTTTCTGGTAGCATCTTTAGGGTTCTCTATGTATAGGATCATGTCATCTGCAAACAGTGACAGGTTTACTTCTTCTTTTCCGATTTGGATTCCTTTTATTTCCTTTTCTTCTCTGACTGCTGTGGCTAAAACTTCCAAAACTATGTTGAATAAGAGTGGTGAGAGTGGGCAACCTTGTCTTGTTCCTGATCTTAGTGGAAATGCTTTCAGTTTTTCACCATTGAGGATGATGTTTGCTGTGGGCTTGTCATATATGGCCTTTATTATGTTGAGGAAAGTTCCCTCTATGCCTACTTTCTGCAGGGTTTTTATCATAAATGGGTGTTGAATTTTGTCAAAAGCTTTCTCTGCATCTATTGAGATGATCATATGGTTTTTCTCCTTCAATTTGTTAATATGGTTTATCACATTGATAGATTTGCGTATATTGAAGAATCCTTGCATTCCTGGAATAAACCCCACTTGATCATGGTGTATGATCCTTTTAATGTGCTGTTGGATTCTGTTTGCTAGTATTTTGTTGAGGATTTTTGCATCTATGTTCATCAGTGATATTGGCCTGTAGTTTTCTTTCTTTGTGACATCCTTGTCTGGTTTTGGTATCAAGGTGATGGTGGCCTCGTAGAAGGAGTTTGGGAGTGTTCCTCCCTCTGCTATATTTTGGAAGAGTTTGAGAAGGATAGGTGTTAGCTCTTCTCTAAATGTTTGATAGAATTCGCCTGTGAAGCCATCTGGTCCTGGGCTTTTCTTTGTTGGAAGATTTTTAATCACAGTTTCAATTTCAGTGCTTGTGATTGGTCTGTTCATATTTTCTATTTCTTCCTGATTCAGTCTTGGCAGGTTGTGCATTTCTAAGAATTTGTCCATTTCTTCCAGATTGTCCATTTTATTGGCATAGAGTTGCTTGTAGTAATCTCTCATGATCTCTTTTATTTCTGCAGTGTCAGTTGTTACCTCTCCTTTTTCATTTCTAATTCTATTGATTTGAGTCTTCTCCCTTTTTTTCTTGATGAGTCTGGCTAGTGGTTTATCTATTTTGTTTATCTTCTCAAAGAACCAGCTTTTAGTTTTATTGATCTTTGCTATTGTTTCCTTCATTTCTTTTTCATTTATTTCTGATCTGATTTTTATGATTTCTTTCCTTCTGCTAGCTTTGGGGTTTTTTGTTCTTCTTTCTCTAATTGCTTGAGGTGCAAGGTTAGGTTGTTTATTCGAGATGTTTCCTGCTTCTTAAGGTGGGCTTGTATTGCTATAAACTTCCCCCTTAGAACTGCTTTTGCTGCATCCCACACGTTTTGGGTCGTTGTGTCTCCATTGTCATTTGTTTCTAGGTATTTTTTGATTTCCTCTTTGAATTCTTCAGTGATCACTTCATTATTAAGTAGTGTATTGTTTAGCCTCCATGTGTTTGTATTTTTTACAGATCTTTTCCTGTAATTGATATCTAGTCTCATGGCCTTGTGGTCAGAAAAGATACTTGATACAATTTCAATTTTCTTAAATTTACCAAGGCTTGATTTGTGACCTAAGATATGATCTATCCTGGAGAATGTTCCATGAGCACTTGAGAAAAATGTGTATTCTGTTGTTTTTGGATGGAGTGTCCTATAAATATCAATTAAGTCCATCTTGTTTAATGTATCATTTAAAGCTTGTGTTTCCTTATTTATTTTCATTTTGGATGATCTGTCCATGGGTGAAAGTGGGGTGTTTAAGTCCCCTACTATGAATGTGTTACTGTCGATTTCCCCTTTTATGGCTGTTAGTATTTGCCTTATGTATTGAGGTGCTCCTATGTTGGGTGCATAAATATTTACAATTGTTATATCTTCTTCTTGGATCGATCCCGTGATCATTATGTAGTGCCCTTCTTTGTCTCTTTTAATAGTCCTTATTTTAAAGTCTATTTTGTCTGATATAAGAATTGCTACTCCAGCTTTCTTTTGGTTTCCATTTGCATGGAATATCTTTTTCCATCCCCTTACTTTCAGTCTGTATGTGTCTCTAGGTCTGAAGTGGGTCTCTTGTAGACAGCATATATAAGGGTCTTGTTTTTGTATCCATTCAGCTAATCTGTGTCTTTTGGTGGGAGCATTTAGTCCATTTACATTTAAGGTAATTATCAATATGTATGTTCCTATTCCCATTTTCTAAATTGTTTTGGGTTCGTTATTATAGGTCTTTTCCTTCTCTTGTGTTTCTTGCCTAGAGAAGATCCTTTAGCATTTGTTGTAAAGCTGGTTTGGTGGTGCTGAACTCTCTCAGCTTTTGCTTGTCTGTAAAGGTTTTAATTTCTCCATCAAATCTGAATGAGATCCTTGCTGGGTAGAGTAGTCTTGGCTGCAGGTTTTTCTCCTTCATCACTTTCAGTATGTCCTGCCACTCCCTTCTGGCTTGTAGGGTTTCTGCTGAGAGATCAGCTGTTAACCTTATGGGGATTCCCTTATGTGTTATTTGTTGTTTTTCCCTTGCTGCTTTTAATATGCTTTCTTTGTATTTAATTTTTGACAGTTTGATTAATATGTGTCTTGGCGTATTTCTCCTTGTGTTTATCCTGTATGGGACTCTCTGTGCTTCCTGGACTTGATTAACTATTTCCTTTCCCATATTAGGGAAGTTTTCAACTATAATCTCTTCAAATATTTTCTCAGTCCCTTTCTTTTTCTCTTCTTCTTCTGGAACCCCTATAATTCGAATGTTGGTGCGTTTAATGTTGTCCCAGAGGTCTCTGAGACTGTCCTCAGTTCTTTTCATTCCTTTTTCTTTATTCTGCTCTGCAGTAGTTATTTCCACTATTTTATCTTCCAGGTCACTTATCCGTTCTTCTGCCTCAGTTATTCTGCTATTGATCCCATCTAGAGTACTTTTAATTTCATTTATTGTGGTGTTCATCGTTGCTTGTTTCATCTTTAGTTCTTCTAGGTCCTTGTTAACTGATTCTTGCATTTTGTCCATTCTATTGTCCATTCTATCTCCAAGATTTCAGATCAACCTTACTATTGTTATTCTGAATTCTTTTTCAGGTAGACTGCCTATTTCCTCTTCATTTGTTAGGTCTGGTGCATTTTTATCTTGCTCCTTTATCTGCTGTGTGTTTTTCTGTCTTCTCATTTTGCTTATCTTACTGTGTTTGGGGTCTCCTTTTTGCAGACTGCAGGTTCGTAGTTCCTCCTGTTTTTGATGTCTGTCTCCAGTGGCTAAGGTTGGTTCAGTGGGTTTTGTAGGCTTCCTGGTGGAGGGGACTAGTGCCTGTGCTGTGGTGGATGAGGCTGGATCTTGTCTCTCTAGTGGGCAGGTTCACGTCTGGTGGTGTGTTTTGGGGTGTCTGTGGCCTTATTATGATTTTAGGCAGCCTCTCTGCTAATGGGTGGGGTTGTGTTCCTGTTTTGCTAGTTGTTTGGCATAGGTTTTCCAGCACTGTGGCTTGCTGGTCGTTGAGTGAAGCTGGGTGCTGGTGTTAAGATGGAGGTCTCTGGGAGATTTTCGCCATTTGATATTATGTGGAGCTGGGAGGTCTCTTGTTGACCAGTGTCCTGAAGTTGGCTCTCCTACCTCAGAGGCAGAGCCCTGCCTCCTGGCTGGAGCACCAAGAGCTTTTCATCCACACGGCTCAGGATAAAAGGGAGAAAAAGTAGAGGGAATTAGTAGAAGTATGAGGAAAGAAAGAAGGAAAGGAGGGTAGGAAGGAAGGAAGAAAGAAAGAAAGAAGCAAAGAAGGAAAGAAGGCAAGAAGGAAAGAAAGGAGGGAGGGAGGGAGGGAGGAAGGAAGGAGGGAAAGAAGGAAAAAAGACAGAAAGAAAGAAGATACAGTAAAAATAAAATAAAGTATAATAAAGTTATTGAGTTAAAAAATTCTTATTTAGAAGGAAAAAAAAAAGGGACGGATAGAACCTTAGGACAAATGTTGGAAGCAAAGCTATACTGACAAAATCTTACACAGAAGCATACACATACACCCTCACTAAAAGAGGTAAATGGGGAAAAATCATAAATCTTGCTGTCAGAGACCACCTCCTCAATTTGGGATGATTCGTTGTCTAAAGGAGGGAAGGAAGGAAGGAAAGAAAGAAAGAAAGAAAGAAAGAACGAAGGTAAATATAATAACGTTATTAAAATTAATTATTAAGAGAAAAAAAATTAAAAAAAAAAAACAAACATGGACGGATAGAACCCTAAGACAAATGGTGGAAGCAAGACTATACAGACAAGATCTCACACAGAAGCATACACATACACATTCACAAAAAGAGGAAAAGGGAAAAAATCATAGATCTTGCTCCTAAAGTCCACTTCCTTAATTTGGGATGATTGGTTGTCTATTCAGGTATTCCACAGATGCAGGGTATATCAAGTTGATTGTGGAGCTTTAATCCGCTGCTTCTGAGGCTGCTGGGAGAGATTTCCCTTTCTCTTCTTTGTTCTCACAGCTCCCAGGGCTCAGCTTTGGATTTGGCCCTGCCACTGCGTGTAGGTCGCTGGAGGGCGTCTGTTTTTTGCTCAGACAGGATGGGGTTAAAAGAGCCGCTGATTCGGGGGCTCTGGCGCACTCAGGCCGGCGCGGAGGCAGGGGCACGGAGTGCGGGGCGGGCCTGCGGTGGCAAAGGCCGGCGTGACTTTGCACCAGCCTGAGGCGCGCTGTGCGTTCTCCCGGGGAAGTTGTCCCTGGATCCCGGGAACCTGGCAGTGGCGGGCTGCACAGGCTCCGCGGAAGAGGGGTGTGGAGAGTGACCTGTGCTCGCACACAGGCCCCTTGGTGGCGGCAGCAGCAGCCTTAACGTCTCCCGCCCGCCTCTGGGGTCCGCGCTTTTAGCCGCGATTTGCGCCCGTCTCTGGATTCCGCGCTTTCAGCCGCGGCTCGCGCCCGTCTCTGGGGTCCGCGCTTTCAGCCGCGGCTCGCGCCCGTCTCTGGGGTCCGCGCTTTCAGCCGCGGCTCGCGTCCGTCTCTGGGATTCGCGCTTTTAGCCGCGGCTCGCGCCCGTCTCTGGAGTTCCTTTAAGCAGCGTTCTTAAACCCCTCTCCTCACGCCCCAGGAAACAAAGAGGGAAGGAAAAGTCTCCTGCCTCTTCGGCAGGTGCAGACTTTTCCCCGGACTCCCTCCCGGCTAGCTGTGGTGCACTAACCCTTTCAGGCTGTGTTCAAGCCGCCAACCCCAGTCCTCTGCCTGCGCTCCGTCCGAAACCGAAACCCGAGCCTCAGAGCCTCAGCTCGCAGCCCCGCCCGCCCCCGGCGGGTGAGCAGACAAGCCTCTCGGGCTGGTGAGTGCCGGTCGGCACCGATCCTCTGTGCGGGAATCTCCCCGCTTTGCCCTCCGCACCCGTTGCTGTGCTCTCCTCCGCGGCTTCGAAGCTCCCCCCTCCGCCTCCCGCAGTCTCCGCCCGCGAAGGGGCTTCCTAGTGTGTGGACACTTTTCCTCCTTCACAGCTCCCTCCCACTGGTGCAGGTGCCGTCCCTATTCTTTTGTCTCTGTTTATTCTTTTTTCTTTTGCCCTACCCAGGTATGTGGGGGAGTTTCTTGCCTTTTGGGAGGTCTGAGGTCTTCTGCCAGCCTTCAGTAGGTGTTCTGTAGGAGTTGTTCCACGTGTAGATGTATTTCTGGTGTATCTGTGAGGAGGAAGGTGATCTCCGCGTCTTACTCTTCCGCCTTCTTCCCTAAAGCCTTGCATTGTCCTATGTTGAATGTCCTCTCAAAATTATTGTTTCAACTTTTCAACAAGAGTATATCCACCAATATGGTTCCACAGAGATATGACATCAGATATGACACACAGAAACAGCATTATTAGGGTAATTTTTGACGTAGGAATTTCTAAATCAAAGTCTTTTTTTCCTATATCGACAAAGGCTCGAAAACTTCCCAGCTTATCCAAGTTCAGTCTCCTTCAGCGAATTTCAAACTTATTTTTCCTAGCTCCTTCTCCTTTCACTTACTACTAGAAAACCTAAGTATATGCTATGTAGTTAGAAGGCACTATTCTCCTTAACAACAATTTTTCTCTTAAAATACTTTCCACAAATTGTCTTAAACAAAGCGTCTCCCAGACAAGCAGTAAGACAACATCTAAGTCAGTATATCTACGTAGGTCCGCATTTAAATTTTGATGCTTTACCTAATCTTGAAATTTCATGGACTACCCACATTAGGTAAAGTTTATTTTAATTACTATTCTATTCTTCCTTCCTTCTTTCTGTTTCTTCTTTTTATCCTTTCAGGATCAGGCTGGCAGCTGTAGAAGAAAATTAATAGGGTTGCTCTTTCTTGAAGGGCTTTCCTTCTGATACTAGCTATACAACAGGACTGACTAGAAACATAATTATATTCAGTAATTTCTGCATTCCTACTCAGTTTCAATCTCAGCTGACAATGTTATAGGTAAATTTCTTATGCGCACTAGTCTGGTCCTTTTCAGTTCCTTCCACAGCTGCTAGTGCCATTTGATACCATGTGGAGAAGACTGAATATTGGTATTTTCATCCCACTGTAATGTTTCTCACATTATAATCCCAATATGTGATAAACTATACTTTGAGGGTGGGGTAGGCAGTACCCATTTCACTTTGTCTAGTGATGTTAATATGTGTTTTATTGATCCTTACCTCTTTTGTCTTCCGAAAGAATATGGGTACAGCGTTCTTCAAAGCAGTTGTAATAAAGTTGTTTCTTTCTCATCCAAAGAATCTATATAAATAATAAACAGTTTCTTTTATAAAAAATGAGCACCATGCTGGTTTCTACCTGTTGTTTTGGATCCTGGATGTCCGGTGTTTTAGATCTTTTGATATCCACAGGATACTTTTAGTTTGCCACTGTAATACGAGTATTGTGTTTTTTTTAATAATTGGTAGAATTAAATAATGTATATATGGTATTTCCTTTTGTTAATATGTCCAAATTGTGTCACTGTTACAGGCATTAGTCAATAATCCCAAAATTGAAGTAATAGATGGAAAGTATGCCTTCAAGCCCAAGTACAACTTGAAAGATAAGAAGGCCCTACTTCGGCTTTTAGATAAGCATGACCAGCGAGGCTTAGGAGGAATTCTTTTAGAAGACATTGAGGAAGGACTGCCCAATTCCCAGAAAGCTGTCAAGGTAACCTCTCTTTTCTTTCTATGCCTTAATATAATTTGAATTAATAATATCTTTTGGTTTTAAAAAATATCATGACTTAAAAAAAAGTTATTTTTAAAACCTCCTCCATCATATATACTTGGGGTTGTTACGAGCCAGTTAGAGATTTGAAATTTGTGTTTTGTGCTGTAGAGCAGGACAGAGCATAACCATTTTTGTGGAACTTTTGACAGTTCCCTTTTGTGTTGTTGTGTATGATTGATTCTTCAAAATATTTCTGGAAAGATTTCCTCAAAGACAGTCTTTTTCTTATAAGTTGTTATGTTTGTATTTAAGAACTCCTTCAACAACGCTTGTGCATATTGCTAACCTGAGGGAATCAGAGGCATTAAAACACAAGAACATTTATAATTTGGTTGTTTCGAATTCCTAAAGGGGCTATTAGTAAAAGTGATAGAGTCTACATTTCCTGTTTAAATTTTCAACTCTCTTGGGAAGGCTGCGAGTCTCTGTTATTCAACATTGCTAGCGATTGATGTTAACCTGTAAGCAGGTTCATTCTTTTTGCTACCTGTGGAGAAAACATGCTTCTTTCTCTACTTCTTGGTAATTCAGTTACACACGTTAGCTTTTTTGGTATTGTCCCACAAGTCCCTTAGACTGTGTGTGTGTGTGTGTGTGTGTGCGCGCGCGCACGCACGCGTGCTTTTGGACTTTGTTGTTGTATTGATCTGTTGTTAATTGTACTGACTTTTTTTACCTCCAATTTGTTATTAAGCCCAATTGGTTAATTCTTTATAGATTGTATTTTCAGTTCTAGACCTTTCTTTTTTTTTTAACAATCCCCTCAAGAGAGGTTTTTTGGTTTTTTTGTTTTTTTTTTTTTAATATTTATTTGGCTGCACCAGGGTCTTATTTGTGGCATGTGGGATCTAGTTCCCTGACCAGGGATTGAGCGTGGAGTCTTAACCACTGGACCACCAGGGAAGTTCCATCTAGACTTTTCTTTTCATTCTTTCTTAGGTTTCTGTTTCTTTTCTGAGATTTTGTTTTTTTTCCATTCATTACAAGCATATTTTACATTACATCCTGCGTGTAATTTCTTGTAGCTGCTTTAAAATTCTCCTAATTTCAAGAGCTGGGTCATCTTGGGGATGGTCTGCTCTGAGACTTCGTCTCTTGAGTACGGGTCATGTTTTCTTTCTTCATATACCTAATTTCTGTTGAGTCTTGAACACTGAATTATATGGCTCAGGATTCTGTTATATTCCTCCAAGGAGTGTTTTTGTTTGTTTATTTTGTTTTTAAGTGGGCATTTGTCTTGACTAGAGTCAAACTTCAAACTTTGTATTCTCTGTGGTGGAAGGCATACGACACATCTGTTTTGTTCTTTTAGCTCTATTCTTTTTAAAATGTCTTGTCCAGAGATTAGTATAGTAGTTTTCTTCCGGTGGGCTGATCCCTTAGGAGCTACTTGGCCATTACCAGATGAAGAACTGTTTTTAAGATTTTCACTTAAGTGTCTAAACTTAACCTGCACAAATGTTGCAAATAATATGTGACCGAAGTTGATAAATTGTGCACTATTTATAGCATGTTGAAAGGTAGAACTACTGAATCCTAGCTTAACAGTTGGGAGTGCTAGGTACATTTCCTGCTCTATTCTTTTTCCCATTTTGATACAGGCTAGTATTGTTACTCTTTGGTAGGCTTTATATTACATTCTAAAGTAGAATAGTAACGTAAACTGATAATTGCTTTTTCTATTTTAAATAATTTTGTGATGTAAAGTCACATTGTCACCCTATTTTTTTTTTTTTTAACATTTGGCTTCCACTTTTTTTCTTTTTCTTTTTTTTTTTTTTGGCTGCGTTGGGTCTTCATTTCTGCACGTGGGCTTTCTCTGGTTGCGGCGAGTGGGGGCTACTCTTGGTTGCAGTGTGTGGGCTTCTCATTGTGGTGGCTTCTCTTGTTGCAGAGCATGGGCTCTAGGTGTGCAGGCTTCAGTAGTTGTGGCATGTGGGCTCAGTAGTTGTGGCTTGTGGGCTCTAGAACACAGCCTCAGTAGCTGTGGCACACGGGCTTAGTTGCTCCGCAGAATGTGGAATCTTCCCGGACCAGGGATCGAACCTGTGTCCCCTGCGTTGGCAAGTAGATTCTTAACCAGGGAAGTCCCTGTTACCCTGTTTTTAATGGCTCTCTTCCTTAAGGAGTAGAGCTGAAAAGGGGTCATGAAAAGCACACAGTCTGTCATTTGCAAGCAGTATTATTTCTAAATTGTTCGAAGCCCCAAGTTTTTAAAAATCCTCACATTTTAAATATGTGAAGATATGTTCTAAGTAATTTCTCAAGGGAGAAATTTGGCCTAATTAAGTTAAATCCCTTCTGTGTTGTTTCCTTTTCTTCAATTCTTGGTGGAGATAGAAGATAACTTTTACTGTCATTTTGTTGACCATATAGACAATGAGAAAAACCAGTGGCTGTTCCAGATTATTCATCTCTCAGTAGTTATTTTTTGGGGGTTTTCTAATAATTAAATTAACTTCCAGAATAATTTTAATAACTCTGTGTTTGTGATATGGTTTAATTTTAAGATGGTGTATTGAATGAACTAAGGGTTTTTTTAATTAAAAATTCTTTTTAATTGTAAAAAATGATCATAGTAAGTCTGGTTAAATGCGTCACATACATAGTTATCAAAAAATTATTTTGTGATAAGAACTTTTAAGATCTCTCAGCAACTTTCAAATATGCAATACAGTATTATTAACTATAGTCATCATAATGTATAGTGCATCTCTATGACTTACTTTACAACTGGAAGTTTGTACCTTTTGACCCCTTTCTTGCATTTTGCCCACCCCTTGACCCACTCACTGCCTCTTGGGACCATCAATCTGTTCTCTGTATCTGTGAGCATATATATATATATATATATATATATATATTTATTTATTTATTTATTTATTTAAGATTTCACATATAAGTGAGCTCATACAGTATTTGTCTTTCTCAGTCTGACCTACTTGACTTAGCATAATGCCCTCAAGGTCCATCCATGTTGTCGCAAATGGCAAGATTTCATTCTTTTTTATGGCTGCGTAATATTCCATTGTTTATATATAACACATTTTCCTTATCCATTCATACATCATTGGGCACTTAGGTTGTTTCCATATCTTGGCTACTGTAAATAATGCTGCACTGAACAAGGTGGTGCATATATCTTTTTAAGTTAGTGTTTTCATTTTCTTTGGATAAAAATACCCAGAAGTGGTATTGCTGAATCATATGGTAGTTTTATTTTTAATTTTTTGAGGAACGTCCATACTGTTTTCCAAGGTGCCTACATCAGTTTACATTCATACCAACAGTGCAGTAGGGTTCCCTTTTCTCCATATCCTCACCAAGACTCATACCTTTATTATGTTGAGGTATGTTACCTTGGTATCCACATTGTGGAGAGTTATCATAAGTGGATGTTGAGTTTTGCCAAATGCTTTTTCTGCATTTACTGAAATGATCATATGATTTTTATCTTTCATTTTGTTAATGTGCTGTATCACATTGATTGATTTGCAGATATTGAACCATCCTTGCATGCCTGGAATAAATCCCACTTGATTGTGGTGTGTGATTCTTTCAGTGTATTGTTAAATTTGGTGTGTTGACTATTTGGTTGAGGATTTTTTGCATCTATGTTCATTAGGGATATTGGCCTGTAATTTTCTTTTCTTGTAGCATACTTTATCTGGTTTTGGTATCAGGGTAATGCTGGCCTCGAAAAATGAGTTTGATGAACTGCTTCAGTTTTTTGGACGAGTTTGAGAAGGATTGATATTCTTCTTTGTTCAGTAGAGTTCACTAGTGAAGTTATCTGGTCCTGGACTTTTGTTTGTTGGGAGATTTTTGATTACTTATTCAATTTCTTTATTAGTAACTGATCTGTTCAGAATTCCTATTTCTTCATGATTCAGTCTTGATAGCTTATATGTTTCTAGAAATTCATCCATTTCCTCTAGGTTGTCCAATTTTGTTGGTGTACGTTCATAGTAGTCTCTTATTCTTTGTATTCTGTGGTATTATTTGTAATGCCTTTCATTTCATTTCTGATTTAATTGAGTTTTCTGTCCTTTTTTCTTGGATAGTTGAGCTAAAGGTTTGTCAATTTTGTTTATCTTTTCAAAGAACCCGCTCATAGTTTCATTACTCTTTTCTGTTGTCTTTTTAGTCTCTATTTAACTTTATTTCTACTCTAATCTTTGTTAGTTCCTTCCTTCTACTAACTTCATGCTTCATTTGTTCTTTTTCTAGTTCTTTGAGGTGTAAATTTAGGTTATCCGATATTGTTCTTGTTTTTCGATGTAGGCATTTATACCTATGAACTTTCTCTTAGAATTGCTTTTTTTTTTTAACCTCTCATAAGTTTTGGTATGTTGTATTTCCATTTTCATTTTTTTCAAGGTATGTTTAAATTTCTTCTTTGACCCAGTGATTAGCAGCATATTGCTTAATTTCTGCATATTGCTTAATCTCTGCATATTTGTGAATTTTCCATCTTGTAATTGATTTTTAGTTTTACGTACCATTGTGGTCAGAAAAGGTGCTTGATGTGATTTGTTAAGGCTCGTTTTGTGGCTTAACATATTAACTATCCTGGAGAATGTCAAGTGTGTACTTGAGAATAATGTGTATTCTATTGCTTTTGGATGGAATGTTCTTTATATATCTGTTAAGTCCATGTAGTTCACACATTGATGCCTAAGGCTGAGATTATTGTTATCTAAAGGCTCATAGATTGAGACTTTATTTCTGTGATGAATTTTACCATCATCATTATAGTCCAGATTACTGCTATCAGGCTTTCTGCATTCTTGTTCTCATTAATTAATAATAATGAAATATCTTATATCAATTTTCTTGTCATTGCTAGAGTAGTAGAAAATGAAAAATTTTTAATTGTCAACTGTGCTCAGTGAAAGCTAAAAGATAGTAAAGACTACTCAAGTCTTTATATTTTCTTTAAAGATGATGCAGTATTTTGGGCAGTGCAGGAAGAAAACTGAAGGATGGCTATTTATCTCATAGTTGCACACACATTTTTAGGTGATTTAATCATTCTTCCATTTTCTTACTGTTCTAGCTTTTCAAAGCATAATTGGAAATGATAGATGGATAATGATGAATAACAAAATATTTCAAGGTAAAGGAAAAGTAAGAACAATGAGTTTCCACAGTTTTTCTCACAGATTAATGAAAGGGTCCAGTAGACCCAAATTGTAATTGCAACATAGATTGAATTTTCTATTTAAAACAATTTTTTTCTTTATGTACTTTGGATGATCTCTAAGAATAAAAGTCTCAAAATATCAATTCTTAAAAATAGAACTGCTCAAGAAAGAAACTCAAGAATTAAAATTTGGTCTAGTGGACCCTAATGGTGTACTGAGGGTTAAAGGAAGTGGGAGTCCTTTGTTGTTTTTTAAAAAAAAAAATGTTTTTGTCTTGGGTGATGTAATTTGGAGGTAACTGAAAATTTTTTCTTTATCTTTAAGGCTTTAGGGGACCAGATACTATTTGTAAACCGTCCTGATAAGAAGAAAATTCTTTTCTTCAATGATAAGAGCTGTCAGTTTTCTGTGGATGAAGGTGAGCCTTTCTGTATAGATACTTTCTTTAATTTGCAGACATGTTACAAATTTAGGGTGACAGAATTTATAATATTATAATACAATTATAACTTAAATTTTATAATACTGCTTTTTTAGCATTATCGTCTCAACGCTAATAACTTCTATGTCTAATGTATTGTTTCTCACAATGCAGTTTGAAATGTGTAATTTGAAAGATTTTAGGTACAGTCATAGTATAGCAGTTCATGATTTCTTATGCTCATAGCTCAGCTGTACCAAACAGCAGTTTATTTATTTCTGTTGTTTTACAAATATTACTTCATATCTTGATATGAAAGCTTGTTTCAGGATGGGAAAAAGAATAAACTTTTTGTGGAGACTGATATTCTCTTAAATAACTTAGAATTTTTTGATTATGAAATTGGATAAGAAAGGAGATTAATTTTTTCTTTCTGGCAATTTTAGAGTTGTATGCTAAGCTATATGTTGTCTTGTACTAAATGTGTGATACTTACATTTTGGATTTTAGTTTAAAATATTTCATCAATATTTTCCAGTAAAATAGTAATTAAACAAGGGTTTAGTCACAAGAAATTTCTTTTCTATACAAGTAGATATTCTCATGTAAGCAATTATGTTTTACTCTAAATTTGTATTAATTTTGAAGTTTTATCAAAAGGCAAGAAAAGGATTGAATGTCATTTTAATTATAAAATTTCAAAAGTGATACAAACTCCCAGCAAAATATTCTAAAAATATAGAGGGACATATAGTACGATAGTAGTATAGACTGCAAACAGTGAAACTATTGCTGTGTCAACCTGGTAGTCATATTGACTTTTTTTTATGACATTAAATGAAAGAGTTTCTGTTGAATGAGTAATTTTGTATAAGAAGTGCATTTACAAATCTTGTCGCTATAGAGCCCAAACCTGTCTTGATTATGACTTGTAATTTGTACAGTAACCCTAAGGTTTTCTCTTATGTGTTATCTGGCTGTAGATAATCAGGCTTGTGGTGCTGTAGTTTAGTCAACCTAAGGTTACTTAGATGACCATGATTTTTTGTAGGAAATAGAATATTGTATTTTTGGGAAAATCTTCATCCAGAATACCTTGTATTGATATATAGTTGGTTCTCGATAAATGTTTGTTGATTAAATGAAATTTGCAAAGTATTCTGGCTCTTCTATAATGCCATTTCTAATAAATAAGGTAAGCTTCCTGTATGTAAACAAGATAGTAGTCAGCTCCTTCTGTACGTTGTAATGATAGGTGCTCATTTAAGAAAGATTTGGCTGAGCAATGTTTGTATTGCCTGAGTCTCTTTTACTTGGAATTTTGGTGTTATGTAAACTTTTATAATTGTCAAATTGATTTCTTCCTTTTAAAAACTTGATTTTTAAGTCCTTCTGAGTTTAAACAAAGAAACAACTGATTCCTTTATTCTTAAGCATAGTTAATCCATTTGAAGAAGATTTTCACAGTATTAAAAAAAACTTATCACAAGTATCACATGTTCAAATAGTAAGGAAGATCTTACAATAAACAGCAGATGTGCTTTTCCTTTCTCTAGTTCCAGTCCCTTTTTTTTCTGGCAAGTAACTTAACTGGTTTTATTTTAGATTCTTCTGGTGGTTTTTCCCATCTTGCTAAATAATATGCTCATACTGTTATTTTTTTAACTTGAAACATCGTCTAATGACTTATTCTTTATCATCTCTCTGATTCCAACACGTATTTCTCTTTTCTACTTCCCAATATAGTACATCGCTATTTTTAGTTTCTCTTTCATTTATCTTGGCACTTTCAACAACGTAAACCTTCTCAGTGGGAATTTTTAGTATTAAGTCTGTTCTGTAGATGGCAGCATAGTGTAGCATATCTGTTCTGGAAGTAGATGTTTAAATTGAGGCAAATGTTTGATAGGAGAGAGATTGCAGTAGCTCTGTAAGAGTAGCATGAAACTGTAGGATTTCTTGATGGTATTTCATTGGAGAAATTTTAGGAGTACACTTGGATTTAGCAGTAACCCTCATAGTACTCCTTACACGAAGCCATTGTGATTTTTGTGTGCCTTGTGTGTGCTTTCTGTGGATACTGTTGTTTTAACTTTGGTCAGTGTTTTCCTGTTTATTTTTATTTTTTTTGCAGTACGCGGGCCTCTCACTGCTGTGGCCTCTCCCTTGCAGAGCACAGGCTCTGGACGCGCAGGCTCAGTGGGCATGGCTCACGGGCCCAGCCGCTCCGTGGCATGTGGGATCGGGCCCAGCCGCTCCGTGGCATGTGGGATCTTCCCGGACCAGGGCACGAACCCGTGTCCCCTGCATTGGCAGGTGGACCCTCAACCACTGCGCCACCAGGGAAGCCCCTGTTTGTGTATTTTTTACCTACAGTTCTGTTCCTTAGTATTACCTGATTTCATTTGCCATGTTATATGGCCTTTCGCAAGGCTTAAACTCCTCCCATCTCCTCATTACTTGGCTATAAAGACAAAACGAGGATTTTCACTTTTTGCACCTCAGATTATAAAAGTAATCATATATGCTTTTTAGTAAAATCCCACACATCTAGAAATAAGTGCTGTAAATAGTTTAGTGTTTATTTCTCTAGTTTACTTTCTGTATACTACAGGTATTCAGTGATGCTGTGTGGCTATTTATTTATTTTTAGGATATTATTTATTTTATTATTTATTTATTTATTTGGGTTGTGCCAGTCTTAGTTGCGGCACATGGGATGTTTGTTGTGGCATGTGGACTTCTTAGTTGCAGCATGCGGGATCTTTAGTTGCGGCATGCCTGGGGAATCTCGTTCCCTGATCAGGGATCAAACCTGGGCACGCTGCATTGGGACCGCAGAGTCTTACCCACTGGACCACAGGGGAAGTCCCCCTGTGTGGCTATTTAGTATTCTGTTTCATAGGTGTCTCTGATGCATGGATTTTTAAACACTTAACATTGCTGCAGCAAATATCCTTACAGACCTGATACGGTGGATATATGTATATGTATTTTTTATGTTAATGAAACAGCCATATAAATCAGGAAAATATTGGGAAGGTAAACAATAAATTATTTTTGCATCTTTTAAAGATCTTTACTGCTATTGGTGAAATACGTTCCTAGATTTCTCAATATTGAACCATCCTTTTAGTCCTAGAATAACCCTTCTTTGGCGCCTGTATTTCTGCGTTCCTTTTACTAATGTATTTAAGGATTTTTGCCTTTTTCTTTTTTTGTGTGCTTTCTCAGGATTTGGTATGGGTGTATGCTGGATTCATAAAAAGAGAAGTGCAGATTTATATTTTTAAAATTTATTTCGATATTTGTAATTGTTGAAGCACATTATACATACTCAGATATAAATGGAATATAAATGAAATAGCTGTTTACATTTTTATATAGAATTACCATTGAATGTGGTAGCTACAAGTGAACTAATGAAGGTGTGATTCATTGGCAACTTATATACCATAATTGGTGTTTTCCTTAAGTGATAAAGAATTCTTGGTAAAGTTCTAAAAAACAAAAGGTGTAGCTTTTCTGTGATTACAAAGGTTAATCATACTGTATTCATATACATTATACACTTTATATTTTTAGAAAATCAAGTGTGTATTAAACCAGTATAAGAAATACTTTGTTTATATACATAAAACAGAATTGGGTTCTAGGCTCAGTTTATTATAAATTGGTATTTATCATTAATCTGTATACTTTCTAATAAAGATAGTTGGGAGGATGCAGGTTTTTCAGTCTTGGCAGTATTGATATTTGGAGCTGGATAATTTTTTTGATAGGGTTGTCACAGTGCATTTTGGGATGATTAGCAGTATCCCTTGCTGCTTTAGATGCCATTAGCATACCTTTCCCCACAGTGTGACACCCAAAAATTCCCTGGGGAGCAGAATTGCCCAGGTTGAGAGTTATATTAAAGGTACAGTTTATGTTCATAAAACAGAAATATTACGATATGTTGTCTTCAAGCTTCTTTTCCTGCGTTCCTTCATTCAGCACATTCAGTGATATGAGGGATAGCAAAGTGAATGAGATTTCTGTCCTTGAGCCCAGGCGGAGGGTGGAATGACATGGGTACACATATGGTACAACATGTCGCTGTGGTGTTCATACAGTGCTGTAGAGACCCTGGGGCTCACAGCCACCCACAGGATCCTCAGGGGTAAGATGCTGTTCTTTTAGTTGAAAGTGTCGGTATTGCGTAAGTCACTAATTTTAAAAACGGAGGTTTTTTGTTAATGATTAAATTATGTGTTTCCAGAGAAAACCTATTGAAAACAGATGCACATCTTTTTATATATATATAAATTTATTTATTTATTTATTTATGGCTGTGTTGGGTCTTTGTTGCTGCTCATGGGCTTTCTCTAGTTGTGGCGAGCGGGGGATACTCTTCATTGTGGTGTGGTGGCTTCTCTTGTTGCAGAGCACGGGCTCTAGGCTTGCGTGCTCAGTAGTTGTGGCTTGCAGGGTCTAGAGCGCAGGCTCAGTAGTTGTGGCGCATGGACTTAGTTGCTCCGCGGCCTGTGGGATTTTCCTGGACCAGGGCTTGACCCGTGTCCCCTGCATTGGCAGGCGGATTCCTAACCACTGCGCCACCAGGCAAGCCCACAGATGCATATCTTAACATTTGTCTTTCTCACTGTCCACCTGTCTGTCTTTTTTTGTATTTTATTTCTCAAAATAATTACGCTGATCAAGTTATTTGTTTTAGCTCACTAGGTGGCAGTCTTAGCTCTAGAGAGGAAATGTTGAGTGGGCAAGCTTTCAGTCACACTGAAGATTCACCCTTCATTCTATCTGTGATAGAAGCAAATGTCCAAAAATGAGATATAGCATAAGTAAGGAGAAAGTCTATTGTGTAGTAATTTAAAAAAATTAAATAGGTAAGTGAACCCAGAGTAGTTGGACCTAGGTATGTGTTTTATTTCAGAGGTATTTATTTTCTTAAATCAGAATCTTATTCATTAGAGGCAGTATAAATGCAGTGGTCAAGAGGATGGTCTGAGTAGTTGATCTGTAGGTTTAACTCTTGGCTCTGCTCCTTACTAGCTTAGTCAAGATACTGCCTAGTAATACTTAACCCCTCTCTGTCTTAGATTCCTCACCTATAAAATAGGAATAGTGGTATCTGTACTTCAGTGGTCCTTATGGGGATTAAATGAGCTAATATAAGTAAAAATGCTTAGAGCTTGGAACGGAGCCTGGCACATAGTAAGAATAGTAGTATCAGCAGGTTAACTATTATTAGTAACATTAAAAATATAAAATAGTACCAAAATATTAGGTGTTTTAATCTTACTCATCTGGTTACTTTATTCCGCTATCTGGTTATTAACTCAGTGGATCTGTGGTTTTGCAGTTGGTTAGACAGGTAGCAGAGAAGCAGAGTCAGTTCAGTCGGAGTGCTGATGTGTGGCAGTGACATACTGTTAGGTGGTGTTTCTGTATGAAGTCCGATGACAATCTGACTGTCCCCCCATTGCTGGTAACTTGTTCTTTTCTGCCTGGAAGCTTCAGCGATTTCAGCTTTATCCTTAAAATCTAGGACTCCTCCCAGTAGCTACTCCCCTGGGGCCCTGATACTGTTTTAGGTCATTTTTTAATAGCTATGTGGTATTCCGGTTAGGGACATACTTTAAAACACTTTTTCTTATGCTCCACAAAGAGAAACTTAGTGTTTGTTTTATTTTTTTGCTATATGCTATTATAAATAATGCTCAGTCCTTGCACATAAATATATGTACACTTGCTTGGTTATCTCCTTATTGTAGTTTTCTTAAAGTATAATTGGTGGGTCAAAAGATAAGGCATGTTTGAAAAAAATTTCAGTAGCCTGCCTAATGCCCATCCTAAAGTTTGCACCAATTTTTGGGACCAATTTATATGCGAAGGTATCCATTTCTTTACCCTCACTAGATGTTTTCAGTTGACTTTGCCGGCCTCACAGAAAATACAGATTATCTTGATTTTAATTTATATTTTCTTGCCGTGATTTTTATAAAATTTACACCAGTTTATTTCTCTTTGTACCTCTGTCAGAAAATCTGAGCATTTTCTGTCCCTACAAACATTAACAAGTAATTAAATTTGGGATCTTGTGAGATCCTGTTTCTAAAATTAGGCCCTGCCTTCCAGTGTTCATCTTAAGTATTTATGCAACTGTAATACATTTACACAATAGATGTATTATTTAAGTACTGCAACAGCATTGAGCTAAGGAAAGCCATGGATTAAAGTAGAAATGTTTCATTGAAACAAAGACATTGAAGAGTTTTTATTCAGGTATTTCCCTCCGAATACAGCTCAAGTGATGTTTCTTTTAGCAAAAGGAGGTAGTTAAATTTTGTTTTAATGTCCTTTCAATTCCACTGTACTATGAAAATATATAGTGTTGTATATTCTTTTTGGTGGTACAGTAACACAGACTGGCTTTCCAGACCATTCCTGTCACATTGGCTCTGTCCTTGTGTCGTAAGTGGCCTGAGGTATATAAGCTCTGTACACATCAGGTACAAAGTGAAAGTAGTTTCAGTCTTCAAGGAACTGAAATTTTGCAATGCTGGTAACACAGAGGTTTGGTAAAAAGTGAACTGAGTGAAGTTTAACACTGAATGAAAGGTGTTTTTATTACATGTATTTTTTTCTCCTTACCTTTTTGTTATACAGAGAGAAGTACACAGTATAGTTGTTATACAGTTACATCATGTATTACTTATTCTAAATAGTGAGTACAATTTTTACACGTTGATAGTTAGAATTTAACGTCATATTTAAAACGTCAGAACTATTGTGTGTGACATAATTCCTTCAGCAGCTATGTAAATCTGACATGTAAATTCCCTGATACGGTGTACATTTTAAGATAATTTGTGTGCCTTTTTGGGATTAGATGTTTTTGTTGCTGACGTGGAAGTTTGACCTGAAGCTATTTTCTCTCATATATGCCTGATGTGAGCAGAGCTAGCCATGTTAGTCACATTGTTCTCAAAGCTTGGCTAAGAAGTAGATAGTTGGGGGCTTGTAGCTTTCACTTAGAGAAAGCTGGAGAGAGCACTGTTCCCACTCTTGCAGCAACAACAAACCCTGGGCAGCTGCAAAGTTGCAGTTTTCTTGACTCCATCAGAGAGCTGAGGTTGCAGGGCAACCACCTAACCTGAAATGGAAGGAAAGGCAGGCACTTCCAAGAAAAAGGTGGGATGGAAACACTTGTTTACCTGGCACAGGGAACATGACCACTGCTCAGAAGAATTCAGTTAAAATGTTTAATGACCTGCTAAACGCTTAGTGTGGACTAGCAAGCGAGTATAGAACCCCTGGGGGCCACAGACACATGAGAGTTCGCACCCACTCACAGGCTCTTCTCCGCAGACTGCCCTCGCTGCTTACAAAGCAGAGGCCAGGGTGGGGGGAACTGGCATTATAGGGCAGGTCTGGAGGAGGGGAGCAGTAGACGCTTCCGAAAAGACATGAAGCCCTATCTGGCTTCTCCTTCCTCCCTGTCTCCTATGAGACAGAAGCCTTCAACTCCTCTGAGAAGAAAAGAAAGAAAAACCCTCTACCTGGGGGAAGGGAGGAATATATGCTGGGCCCAGAACTTTGGCAGAGGGGGCAGGGCAGGAACACTGAGAAGGCTATCCCCAGACACCTCGGAACATAGGGCTTGTCTAAATAAAGCTGAGGCTTAATCGGAATATCAGAGAACTCCCACCCACCCCCATACAGGCTGACAGATTTGGAGTAATAGGTAGCAGTGGAATTCCATGAGAGTCGCAAGAGCATGGAGGCTGACAGACCATCCCGGGTGCAGCATAGGGAAGACCTAAAAAAGCAGGTTGAGCAGACACTGAGGAAAAACCCTCTGGCAAAGCAGGCTCTACCCTAAACACCCTTAGGTATGGCTAGAGGCATTCGGAGCCTGTGGTGCATTGTGGGTAACCATAGCAGCAACAAATTCCAAACCAAGTTCACATTCTGACAATAGAATGCCTCTACCTCCACACGCTGAAGGCCTAACAGAAGGAAAGGCGTGCCCATTTCCCAGCACAGAAACTATTTACCTCAGTCTCAGCTGTCCTACAGAGGATATCCTGCTTTCAAAAAAATTATGAGGCATAGAAAGAAGCAAGGAAAAGCAAAGCACTTTTGAGACAAGGGAATTTACAGAACCAAATTCTTAGGGCACAGATATTGGAACTGTCAGACATGGAATTTAAAATAACACTGGTTGATATGTTAAGGCCTACAGTAGAAAAGGCAGACAGCGTGCGTGCTCAGGTAGGATATTTCATCAGAGAGATAGACATTATAAGAAAATCAAATGAAAAGTCTAGAAATGAAAAGCACAGTAACAGAGACAAGAAAGCTCATTAGTCAACTTGGCATAACCAAGGAAAGAATCTGTAAACTGCAAGATAGGCCAGTACAAATTAAACTGAAATGCAGAGACAAATGCGAAGAAATGCAGCAGAGTCTCCAGGAGCTGTGAGATGACATCAAATGGTCTGAATTTCTAATTAAAATCTCAGAAGGAGAAGAGAAAGAGAATGGGAGAGAAGAAATAATGGCTAAGTATTCTGTAAAATTAATGATAAACACCAAATCAGAGGTCCAGGAAGCTCAGAGAACATGAGGCAAGATAATCCCCCAAAAGAAACAAATGACAGAAAAAGCACCTAAGCATATCATTTTCAAACTGCCAAAAACTGAAGGTGAAGAGAAAATATTGAAGTAGAGGAAAAAGCTCATTACAGAGGAAAAAAGAATTACAGCAGACTTGTCATTTGACCCTGTGCAAACCAAAACACAGTGCAGTGACATCTTTAAAGCACTAAAAGGGAAGAAGTTTTCAGTACAGAATTCTGTACCCAGCAAAAGTAATCTTTAAAAAACGAAGGATAAATATTCTCTCAGAGGAATATTCTCTCAGTATCACAGAAACTGAGAGAATTCACTGTCATCAGACCTGCATTATCAGAAATCCCTTAAGGAAGTTCTTAAGGCAGAGGGTATGTGATACTAGACAGAAAGTTGGATCTATACAAGAAAGTAAGTGTGCTGTAATGGAATAAATGAAAGTAAATATAAAATTCATTTGTCTAATTAAAATTTTTAATTAAAGATTTTTAATCATTTTGAAAGATAGCTGACTATAATGCAGAAATATTAGACATGAATTTGTGTTTAGAGCATATGTAAAAGTAACATTTATGGGCTTCCCTGGTGGTGCAGTGGTTGAGAGTCCGCCTGCCGATGCAGGGGATGCGGGTTCGTGCCCTGGCCGGGAGGATCCCACATGCCGCGGAGCGGCTGGGCCCGTGAGCCATGGCCACTGAGCCTGCGCATCCGGAGCCTGTGCTCCGCAACGGGAGAGGCCACAACAGTGAGAGGCCCACGTACAGCAAAAAAAAAAAAAAAAAAAAAGTAAAATTTATGACAGTAGCTCAAAGGTGAGGAGGGAATATACTATTATAGCATCTTTACATATGATCTGGTATAATTTACTTGAAGTTAGGCTCTGGTTAGCTAAAGATGTGTATTGTAAACTCTAGGACAACCACTGAAACCATTAAAAAGAAAAAGTATAGTTAACAGTACTATATTGTATAGTTGCAAGCTGCTAAGAGAGTAGGTTCTCATCACAAGAAAAAGGATTATGACTATGTGAGGCGATTTATGTTAACTGAACTTACTGTGGTAATCTCTTCACAATATATACATGTATCAAATCATTATGTTATACATCTAAAATTAATACAGTGTTATGTATCAATTATATATAGCTCCATAAATAAAACTATAAGTAATAAGACAATAATAGAGAGAAAATGGAATCATAAAAATATATTTAGTTAATCCAGATGAACACAGGAACAGAAGGAAAAAGGGAGGAGACAAAACATAGAAACAGTGAGCAAGATGATAGATTTTATTCCAACCACATTAAGTGATAATTATGTTAAATGTAAATCATCTAAACATACTAAGACAGATTTTCATCTGTCTAAACATACAAAATCATATAACATACTTTTCACTGTAAAATCATCTAAACATACTAATTGAGATAGATGTAAATTGCCTAAACATACTAAGACAAATTTTCACATTGGATGCAAATGCAAGACCATAGTATACGCTGTCTATGAGAAACTTTGTAAAAATGTGGGTTAAAAGTAGAAGGATAGGACTTCCCTGGTGGCGCAGTGGTTGAGAGTCTGCCTGCTGATGCGGGGGACGCGGGTTTGTGCCCCGGTCCAGGAGGATCCCACATACCGTGGAGCGGCTGGGCCCATGAGCCATGGCCGTTGAGCCTGCGCGTCCAGAGCCTGTGCTCCGCAACGGGAGAGGCCACAACGGTGAGAGGCCTGCGTACCACCAAAAAAAAAAAAAAAAAAGTACAAGGATATAAAATGATGAATCATGCAAACACTAATCAAAAGAAAGCTAGAGTATTAGTATCAGGCAAAGTAGTCTTCAGAACAGAGAAAATTACCAAGAATAAAGAGGAATATTACATAATGATAAAGGGTTCACTTCTCCAAAGTTATATAATAGTCCTAAATATATGTATATTTAACAACAGAGCTTTAAAATACATGAGTTAAAAATAGATACAGGACTTCCCTGGTAGTCCAGTGGGTGAGACTCCGCACTCCCAATGGCGGGGACCCAGGTTCGATCCCTGGTGGGGGAACTAGGTCCCGCATGCATGCCGCAACTAAAGATCCCACGTGCTGCAGCTAAGACCTGGCACAGCCAAAATAAGTAAATAAATTTATTAAAAATACAGCTATAACTGAAAGGATAAATAGACAAACCCACAATTAAGATTGAATTTCACAGCACTCCTCTCTCAGTAATTGATTGAACAAATAGATGGAAAATTAGTAAGGATATGAAAGTCTTAAACAATACTATCAACCAACTTGACCTCATTGACATTTGTAAAACAAGACTACCCAAAAACAGGATACATGTTTTCCATTGTACATGGGATATTCACCAAGACAGATGGTATTCTAGGCCACAAAACTTTAATGAATTTAAAAGAATTGAAAGCATATAAAAGATGTGTTTGGATCATAATGGAATTAGACTAGAAATCAGAGATATATTTGGAAATGCTCCAAAGTATTTGGAAATTAAATAACACTCTTAAATAACTCGTGGTTTGAGGAGGAAATCACAGGGAAGTAAAAAAGTATGTTGAATTAAATGAAAGTGAAAGCAGAAGATATCAAAATTCATGGGATGCAGCTACAGCAGTGCTTAAAGGGAAACAGAGCATTAAATGCGTACATTAAAAAAGGACATTACATTATGGATATACAACATTTTATTCATCCATTCATCAGTTGATGGGCATTTGAGTTGTTTCTACTTTTTGGCCATTGTGAATAATGGTACTATGAACGTTCATGTACAAGTTTTTGTGTGGAAATAATTTTTCATTTCTCTTAAGTACATACCTAGGAGTGGAATTGCTGGATAATATGGTAATTCCGATGGCTAACTTTTGAGCAATTGCCATACTGTTTTGCAAAGTGGCTACATCATTTTACATTCCTAGCAGCAGTGCGTGAGGGTTCCAATTTCTCCACATCATTGCCAACACTGATTTTAGCTGTCATACTGGGTGTGAAATGGTATCTTATCATAGTTTTGATTTACATTTCTCTAATAATGAGCATCTTTTTGCTTAATGGCCATTTGTATGTTGTTTTATTTTTTAAATTTTTATTTATTAAAAAAATGTTTATTTTTATATTGGAGAATAGTTGATTTACCCTGTTGTGTTAGTTTCAGGTGTACAGCAAAGTGATTCAGTTATACATGTATATTATCTTTTGAGAAATGTCTGATTAAATTCTTTACCTATTAAAAAAAATTTTTTTTCTTTTTTTTTTGTGGTACGCGGGCCTCTCACTGTTGTGACCTCTCCCGTTGCGGAGCACAGGCTCCGGACGCGCAGGCCCAGCGGCCATGGCTTACGGGCCCAGCCGCTCCGCGGCATGTGGGATCCTCCCGGACCGGGGCACGAACCCGTGTCCCCTGCATCGGCAGGCGGACTCTCAACCACTGCACCACCAGGGAAGCCCTAAAAAAATTTTGTTATTATAGAATTTTTTTCTGTGCTACACTACATACCCTTGTTGCTTATCTATTTTATATGTCGTAGTTTTTGTATCTCTTAATCCCATCCCCCCAACTTGCCCTTCTCCTCTTCCCTCCCCCCACTGGTAACCACTAGTTTGCTTGCTACATCTGTGGGTCTGTTTCTGTTTTCTTATATTCATTTGTTTTATTGTTTTAGATTTCACATATAAGTGATATCATACAGTCTTTATCTTTCTCTTTGTCTTACTTCATTTAGCACAATACCCTCCAGGTCCACCCATGTGGTTGCAAATGGCATTATTTCATTCTTTTTATGGCTGAGTAGTATTCCATTGTATATATGTACCACATCTTCTTTATTTATCTGCTGATGGACACTTAGGTTGCTTCCATATCTTGGCTACTGTAAATAGTGCTGCTGTGACTATCGGGGTGCACATATCTTTTTGAATTAGTGTTTCATTTTCCTTGGATATATACCCAGGAGTGGAATTGTTGGGTCACATGGTAGTTATATTTTTAGTTTTTTGAGGAACCTCCATACTGTTTTCCTTAGTGGCTGTGCCAAGTTACATTCTCACAAACACTGTACAAGGGTTCCCTTTTCTCCACATCCTTAACAACATTTGTTATTTGTCATCTTTTGATGACAGCCATTCTGACAGGTGTGAGGTTATGTCTTATTGTATTTTCCTGACGATTAGAGATGTTGAGCATCTTTTCATGTGCCTGTTGGCCACCTGTATGTCTTCTTTGGAAAAATGTCTATTCAAGCTTCTGGTCATTTTTTAATCAGGTTGTTTATTCTTTTGATATTGAGTTGATAGAGTTGTATGAACCATTTATATATTTTGGATGTTAACCCCTTATCTGTCATATTATTTGCAAGTATTTTCTCCCACTTGGTATGTTGTCTTTTCATTTTGTCAGTGGTTTCCTTGGCTGTACAAAATCTTTTAAGTTTAATTAGGTATCATTTGTTTATTATTTATTTATTTTTTTAACATCTTTATTGGAGTATAATTGCTTTACATTGTTGTGTTAGTTGCTGCTGTATATAACAAAGTGAATCAGGAGGGCAGACAGCAGAAGCAAGAAGAACTATAATCCTGCATCCTGTGGAACAAAAACCACATTCACAGAAAGATAGACAAGATAAAAAGGCAGAGGGCTATGTACCAGATGAAGGAACAAGATAAACCCCCAGAAAAACAACTAAATGAAGTGGAGATAGGAAACCTTCCAGAAAAAGAATTCAGAATAATGATAGTGAAGATGATCCAGGACCTTGGAAAAAGAGTGGAGGCAAAGATCAAGAAGTTGCAAGAAATGTTTAACAAAGACCTAGAACAATTAAAGAACAGGGCTTTCCTGGTGGCACAATGGTTGAGAGTCTGCCTGCCGATGCAGGGGACGTGGGTTTGTGCCCCAGTCTGGGAAGATCCCACATGCCATGGAGCGGCTGGGCCCGTGACTCGTGGCCACTGAGCCTGCGCGTCCGAAGCCTGTGCTCCGAACGGGAGAGGCCACAGCAGTGAGAGGCCTGCATACTGAAAAAAAAAAACAAACAAACACCTAGAAGAATTAAAGAACAAACAAAGACGAACAGTACAATAACTGAAATGAAAAAGGCACGAGAAGGAATCAATAGCAGAAGAACGGATAAGTGACCTGGAAGGCAGAATGGTGGAATTCACTGACGTGGAACAGGATAAAGAAAAAAGAATGAAAAGAAATGAAGACAGCCTGAGAGACCTTTGGGACAACATTAAATGCAACAGCATTCGCATTATAGGGGTCCCAGAAGGAGAAGAGAGAGAGAAAGGACCCGAGAAAATATTTGAAGAGATTATAGTCGAACACTCCCCTAACATGGGAAAGGAAATAGCCACCCAAGTCCAGGAAGCACAGAGAGGCCCAGGCAGTAGAAACCCAAGGAGAAACACGCCGGGACACATAGTAATCAAATTGACAAAAATTAAAGACAAAAATTATTGAAAGCAGCAAGGGAGAAACGACAAATAATGTACAAGGGAACTCCTATAACGTTAACAGTTGAGTTCTCAGCAGAAACTCTACAAGCCAGAAGGGAGTGGCATGATATATTTAAAGTGATGAAAAGGAAGAACCTACAACCAAGATTACTCTACCTGGCAAGGATCTCATTCAGATTCAACAAAATCGAAAGCTTTACAGACAAGCAAAAGCTAAGAGAATTCAGCACCACCAAACGAGCTCTACAGCAAATGCTAAAGGAACTTCTCTAAGTGAGAAACACAAGGGAAGAAAAGGACCTACAAAAACAAACCCGTAACAACTAAGAAAATGGTAATAGGAACATACATACCGATGATTACCTTAAACGTGAATGGATTAAATGCTCCAACCAAAAGACACAGGCTCACTGAATGGATACAAAAGCAAGACCCATATATGAGACCCACTTCAGACCTAGGGACACATACAGACTGAAAGTGAGGGAATGGAAAAAGATATTCCATGCAAATGGAAATCAAAAGAAAGCTGGAGTAGCAATACTTCTATCAGATAAAATAGACTTTAAAGAATGTTACAAGAGACAAGGACACTACATAATGATCAAGGGATCAATCCAAGAAGAAGATATAACAATTATAAATATATATGCACCCAACGTAGGAGCGATACATAAGGCAACTGCTAACAGCTATAAAAGAGGAAATCAACAGTGACACAGTAATAGTGGGGGACTTTAACACCTTACTTACACCAATGGACAGATCATCCAAACAGAAAAGTAATAAGAAAAGAGAAGCTTTAAATGACACAATAGACCAGATAGATATAATTGATATTTATACGACATTCCATCCAAAAACAGCAGAATACACTTTCTCCTCAAGTTCGCATGGAACATTCTCCAGGATAGATCACATCTTGGGTCACAAATCAAGCCTCAGTCAATTTAAGAAAATTCAAATCATATCAAGCATCTTTTCTGACTACAACACTATGAGAGTAGAAATGAATTACAGGGAAAAAAATGTAAAAAACACAATCACATGGAGGCTTAACAATACATTAATAAATAACCAAGAGATCATTGAAGAAATCAAAGAGAAAATCAAAAAATACCTAGAGACAAATGACAGTGAAAACATGACGATCCAAAACCTATGGGATGCAGCAAAAGCAGTTCTAAGAGGGAAGTTTATAGCAATACAAGCCTACCTCAAGAAACAAGAAAAATCTCAAACATTCTAACCTTACACATAAAGGAACTAGAGAAAGAAGAACAAACAAAACCCAAAGTTAGGAGAAGGAAAGAAATCATAAATATCAGACCAGAAATAAATGAAATAAAAACAAAGAAAACAATAGCAAAGATAAATAAAACTAAAACCTGGTTCTTTGAGAAGATAAACAAAATTGATAAACCATTAGCCAGACTCATCAAGAAAAAGAGGGAGAGGACTCAATAGAATTAGAAATGAAAAAGGAGAAGTTACAACAGACATACAGAAATACAAAGCATCCTAAGAGACTACTACAAGCAACTCTATGCCAATAAAATGGACAACCTGGAAGAAATGGACAAATTCTTAGAAAGGTATAACCTTCCAAGACTGAACCAGGAAGAAACAAAATATCAACAGACCAATCACAAGTAATGAAATTGACACTGTGATTAGAAATCTTCCAACAAACAAGTCCAGGATCAGGTGGCTTCACAGGTGAATTCTTTCAGACATTTAGAGAAGAGCTAACACCCATCCTTCTCAAACTCTTCCAAAAAATTGCAGAGGAAGGAACACTCCCAAACTCATTCTCTGAGGCCACCATCACCCTGATACCAAAAGCAGACAAAGATACTACAAAAAAAGAAAATTACAGACCAATATCACTGATGAACTTAGAAGCAAAAATCCTCAGCAGAATACTAGCAAACAGAATCCAACAACACATTAAAAGGATCATACACTATGATCAAGTAGGATTTATCCCAGGGATGCAAGGATTCTTCAACGTATGCAAATCAATCAATGTGATACACCATATTAACAAATTGAAGAATAAAAGCCATATGATCATCTCAATAGATGCAGAAAAAGCTTTTGACAAAATTCAACACCCATTTATGATAAAAACTCTCCAGAAAGTGGACATAGAGGTAACCTACCTCAACATGATAAAGGCCACATACGACAAACCCACAGCAAACATCATTCTCAGTTGTGAAAAACTGAAAGCATTTCCTCTAAGACCAGGAATAAGACAAGGATGTCCACTCTCGCCACTTATTCAACATAGTTGTGGAAGTCCTAGCCACAGCAATCAGAGAAGAAAAATAAAAGGAATCCAACTTGGAAAAGAAGTAAAACTGTCGTTGTTTGCAGATGACATGATACTATACATAGAGAATCCTAAACATGCCACCAGAACGCTACTAGAGCTAATCAATGAATCTGGTAAAGCAGCAGGATACAAAATTAATGCACAGCAATTTCTTGCATTCCTAAACACTAATGATGAAAACTCTGAAAGAGAAATTAAGGAAACACTCCCATTTACCACTGCAACAAAAATAATAAAATACCAAGGAATAAACCTACCTAAGGAGATGAAAGACTTGTATGCAGAAAACAGTAAGACACTGATGAAAGAAATTAAAGATGATACCAACAGATAGAGAGATATACCATGTTCTTGGATTGGAAGAATCAACATTGTGAAAATGACTATACTACCCAAAGCAATCTACAGATTTCAATGCAATCCCTATCAAATTACCAGTGGCATTTTTTTTTTTTTTTTTTACAGACCTAGAACAAAAAATCTTAAAATTTGTATGGAGACACAAAAGAACCCGAATAGCCAAAGCAGTCTTGAGGGAAAAAAACAGACCTGGAGGAATCAGACTCCCTGACTTCAGACTATACTACAAAGCTACCATAATCAAGACAATATGGTACTGGCACAAAACCAGAAACATAGATCAATGGAACAGGATAGAAAGCCCAGAGATAAGCACCTGTGGTCAACTAGTCTATGACAAAGGAGGCAAGGATATAGGAGAAAAAACAGTCTCTTCAATAAGTGGTGCTGGGAAAACTGGACAGCTACCTGTAAAAGAATGAAATTAGAACACTCTCTAACACTGTACACAATAATAAAGTCAAAATGGATTAGAGACCTAAATGTAAGACTGGACACTATAAAACTTAGAGGAAAACATAGGAAGAACACTCTTTGACATAAATCACAGCAAGATCTTTTTTGATCCACCTCCTAGAGTAATGAAATAAAAACAAAATAAATGGGACCTAATGAAACTTAAAAGCTTTTGCAAAGCAAAGGAAACTACAAACAAGATGAAAAGATAACCCTCGGAATGGGAGAAAATATTTGCAAATGAATCAATGGACAAAGGATTAATCTCCAAAGTATAAACAGCTCATGCAGCTCAATATTTAAAAAGCAACCCAATTGAAAAATGGGCAGAAGACCTAAATAGACATTTCTCCAAAGAAGACATACATATGGCCAAGAAGCACATGAAAAGCTGCTCAACATCACTAATTATTAGAGAAATGCAAATCAAAAGTGCAATGAGGTATCACCTCACATCAGGTAGAACGGACATCATCAGAAAATGTACAAACAAATGCTGGAGAGGGTGTGGCAAAAAGGGAATCCTCCTGCACTCTCGGTAGGAATGTAAATTGATACAGCCACTATGGAGAACAGTATGGAGGTTCCTTAAAAAACTAAAAATAGAACTACCATATGACCCAGCAATCCCACTACTGGGCATATACCCAGAGAAAACCATAATTCAAAAAGACACATGCACCCCAATGTTCATTGCAACACTATTTACAATAGCCAGGTCATGGAAGCAACCTAAATGCCCATTGACAGACGAATGGATAAAGAAGATGTGGTACATATCTACAATGGAATATTACTCAGCCATAAAAAGGAATGAAATTAGGTCATTTTTAGAGATGTGGATGGATTTAGAGACTGTCATACAGAGTGAAGTAAGTCAGAAAGAGAACAACAAATATTGTATATTAACTCATATATGTGGAACCTTGAAAAATGTTACAGATGAACTGGTTTGCAGGGCAGAAATAGAGACACAGATGTAGAGAACAAACGTGTGGACACCAAGGGGGGAAAGTGGTGGTGGTGGTAGGGGGTTGGTGATGGGATGAATTGGGAGATCGCGCTTGACATGTATACACTAATATGTATAAAATGGGTAACTAATAAGAACCTGCTGTATAAAGAAATAAATGAAATTCAAAAATTCAAAAAAAAGTGAATCAGCTATATGTATACATATATCCCCATGTCCCCTCTCTCTCGTATCTCCCTCCCAACCTCCCTACCCCACCCGTCTAGGTGGTCACAAAGTACCAAGTTGATCTCCCTGTGCTATGCGGCTGCTTCCCACTAGCTATCTGTTTTACATTTGGTAGTGTATATATGTCAGTGCTACTCTTTCACTTCGTCTCAGCTTACCCTTCCCCCTCCCCGTGTCCTCAAGTCCATTCTCTACGTCTGCATCTTTATTTCTGTCTTGTCCCTAGGTTCTTCAGAACCTTTTTTTTTTTTAAAGATTCCATATATATGTATTAGCATATGCTCTTCGTTTTTCTCTTTCTGGCTTACTTCACTCTGTATGACAGAATCTAGGTCCATCCACCTGACTACAGATAACTCAGTTTTGTTTGTTTTTATGGCTGAGTAGTATTCTACTGTATATATGTGCCACATCTTCTTTATCCATTCATCTGTCAGTGGACACTTAGTTTTCTTCCATGTCCTGGCTGTTGTAAATAGAGCTGCAATGAACATTGTGGTACATGACTCTTTGAATTATGGTTTTCTCAGGGTATATGCCCAGTATTGGGATTGCTGGGGCATATGGCACTTCTATATTTAGTTTTTTAAGGAACCTCCATACTGTTCTCCATAGTGGCTGTATCAATTTACATTCCCACCAACAGTGCAAGAGGGTTCCTTTTTCTCCACACCCTCTCCAGCATTTATTGTCTGTAGATTTTTTGATGATGGTCATTCTGACTGGTGTGAGGTGATACCTCATTGTAGTTTTGATTTGCATTTCTCTAATGATTAGTGATGTTGAGCATCCTTTCATGTGTTTGCTGGCAATCTGTATATCTTCTTTGGAGAAGCATCTATTTAGGTCTTCTGCCCATTTTTGGATTGGGGTGTTTGTATTTTTGGTATTGAGCTGTATGAGCTGCTTGTAAATTTTGGATATTAATCCTTTGTCAGTTGCTTCATTTGCAAATATTTTCTCCCATTTTGAGGGTTGTCTTTTCATCTTGTTTATGGTTTCCTTTGCTGTGCAAAAGCTGTTAAGTTTCATTAGGTCCCATTTATTTTTGTTTTTATTTCCGTTTCTCTAGGAGGTGGGTCAAAAAAGACTCTTGCTGTGATTTATGTCATAGAGTGTTCTGCCTCTGTCTTCCTCTAAAAGTTTTATAGTGTTTGGTCTTACATTTAGGTCTTTAATCCGTTTTGAGTTTATTTTTGTGTATGGTGTTAGGGAGTGTTCTAATTTCATTCTTTTACAGGTAGCTGTCCAGTTTTCCCAGCACCACTTATTGAAGAGGCTGCCTTTTCTCCACTGTATATTCTTCCCTCCTTTATCAAAAATAAAGTGACCATATGTGCGTGGGTTTATCTCTGGGCTTTCTGTCCTGTTCCATTGATCTGTATTCCTGTTTTTTGTTCCAGTACCATATTGTTTTGATTATTGTCACTTTGTAGTATAGTCTGAAGTCCGGGAGCCTGATTCCTGCAGCTCCATTTTTCTTTCTCAAGATTGCTTTGGCCATTTGGGGTCTTTTGTGTTTTCTTAGAAATTGTGAAATTTTTTGTTCTAGTGCTGTGAAAAATGCCATTGGTAGTTTGATAGGGATTGCATTGAATCTGGTTATTGCTTTGCGTAGTATAGTCATTTTCACAGTGTTGATTCTTCCAGTCCAAGAACATGGTATATCTCTCCATCTGTTGGTATCATCTTTAATTTCTTTCATCAGTGTCTTATAGTTTTCTGCATACAGGTCCTTTTTGTCTCCTTAGGTAGGTTTATTCCTAGTATTTAATTTTTTTTGTTGCAGTGGTAAATGGGAGTGTTTCCTTAATTTCTCAGAGTTTTCAGCATTAGTGTATAGGAATGCAAGAGATTTCTGTTCATTAATTTTGTATCCTGCTGCTTTACCAAATTCATTGATTAGCTCTAGTAGTGTTCTGGTGGCATGTTTAGGATTCTCTATGTATAGTATCATGTCATCTGCATTGACCGTTTTACTTCTTCTTTTCTGATTTGTATTCCTTTTATTTCTTTTTCTTCTCTGATTGCTGTGGCTAAAACTTCCAAAACTATGTTGAATAATAGTTGTGATAGTGGACAACCTTGTCTTTTTCCTGATATTAGAGGAAATGGTTTCAGTTTTTCACCATTGTGAACCATTTTGCTGTGGGTTTGTCATATATGGCCTTTATTATGTTGAGGAAAGTTCCCTTTATGCCTACTTTCTGGAGGGTTTTTATCATAAATGGCTGTTGAATTTTGTCAAAAGCTTTTTCTGCATCTATTGAGATGATCATATGGTTTTTTTCCTTCAGTTTGTTAATGTGATTATAGCATTGATTGATTTGCATATATTCAAGAATCCTTGCCTTCCTGGGATAAACCCCACTTGATCATGGTGTATGATCCTTTTAATGTGCTGTTGGATTCTGTTTGCTAGTATTTTGTTGAGGATTTTTGCATCTATGTTCATCAGTGATATTGGCCTGTAGTTTTCTTTCTTTGTGACATCTTTGTCTGATTTTGGTATCGGGGATAGTGGCCTCGTAGAATGAGTTTGGGAGTGTCCCTTCCTCTGTTATATTTTGGAAGAGTTTGAGAAGGATGGGTGTTAGATCTTCTGTAAATGTTTGAGAGAATTCACATGTGAAGCCATCTGGTCCTGGGCTTTTGTGTTTTGGAAGATTTTTAATGACAGTTTCAATTTCAGTGCTTGTGATTGGTCTGTTTATGTTTTCTGTTTTTTCCTGGTTCAGTCTCGGGATTTTGTGCTTTTCTAAGAATTTGTCCATTTCTTCCAGGTTGTCCATTTTACTGGCATATAGTTGCTTGTGGTAATCTCTCATGATCCTTTGTATTTCTGCAATGTCAGTTGGTACTTATCCTTTTTCATTTCTAATTCTGTCTTCTCCCTTTTTTTCTTGATGAGTCTGGCTAATCGTTTATCAATTTTGTTTATCTTCTCAAGCAACCAGATTTTAGTTTTATTGATCTTTGCTATCATTTCCTTCATTTCTTTTTCATTTATTTCTGCTCTGATCTTTATGATTTCTTTCCTTCTGCTATCTTTGGGTTTTTTTGTTCTTTCTGTAATTGCTTTAGGTGTAAGTTTAGGTTGTTTATTTAAGATTTTTCTTGTTTCTTGAGGTGTGATTGTATTGCTATCAGCTTCCCTTTTAGAACTGCTTTTGCTGCATTCCATAGATTTTGGGTTGTCATTGTCATTTTTTTCTAGGTATTTTTTGATTTCCTCTTTGATTTCTTCAGTGATCACTTGGTTATTTAGTAGCATAATGTTTAGCCTCCATGTGTTTGTATTTATTACAGTTTTTTTTCCTGTAATGGATATCTAGTCTCATAGCGTTGTGGTGGGAAAAGATACTTGATAAGATTTCAGTTTTCTTACATTTACTAAGGCTTGATTTGTGACCCAAGATATGATCTGTCCTGGAGAATGTTCCATGAGAACTTGAGAAGAAAGTGTATTCAGTTGTTTTTGGATGGAATGTCCTATAAATATCAATTTAGTCTATCTGGTCTATTGTGTCATTTAAAGCTTGTGTTTCCTTATTTATTTTCTGTCTGGATGATCTGCCTATTGGTGTAAGTGGGGTGTTAAAGTTCCCCACTGTTTTTGTGTTACTGTCGATTTCTCCTTTTATGGCTGTGAACATTTGCCTTATGTTTTGTGGTGCTCCTATGTTGGCTGCATAAATATTTATAATTGTTATTTTTTTCTTCTTGGATTGATCCTTTGATCATTATGTCATGTCCTTATCTCTTGTAACATTCTTTATTTTAAAGTATTTTATCTGATACGAGTATTGCTACTCCAGCTTTCTTGTGATTTCCATTTGCATAGAATATCTTTTTCCATCCCCTCACTTTCAGTCTGTATGTGTCGCTAGGTCTGAAGCAGGTTTCTTGTAGACAGCATATTTAAATGTCTTGTTTTTGTATCCATTCAAACAGTCTTTGTCTTTCGGTTGGAGCATTTAATTCATTTACATATAAGGTGTTCGGTGATATGTATGTTCCTATTACCATTTTCTTAATTGATTTGGGTTTGTTTTTGTTGGTCTTTTTCTTTTGCGTTTCCTGCTTAGAGAAGTTCCTTTAGCATTTGTTGTAAAGCTGGTTTTGTGGTGCTGAATTCTCGTAGTTTTTGCTTGTCTGTAAAGCTTTTTATTTCTCCATTGAATCTGAATGAGATCCTTGCTGGGTACAGTAATCTTGGTTGTAGGTTTTTCCCTTTCATCACTTTAAGTATATTCTGCCACTCCCTTCCGGCTTGCAGAGTTTCTCCTGAAAGATCAGCTGTTAACCTATTGGGGGTTCCCTTATATGTTATTTGTTGGTTTTCCATTGCTGCTTTTAATATTTTTTCTTTGTAGTTAGTTTTTCATAGTTTGATTAATATGTCTCTTGGTGTATTTCTCCTTGGATTTTTCCTGTATGGGACTCTCTGCACTTCCTGACTTGATTGACTATTTCCTTTCCCATGTTAGGGAAGTTTTCAACTATAATCTCTTCAGATATTTTCTCAGTCCCTTTCTTTTTCTCTTCTTCTTCTGGGGCCCTTATAATTTGAATGTTGGTGCATTTTATGTCCCAGAGGTCTCTGTGACTGTCCTCAATTCTTTTCATTCTTTTTTGTTTATTGTGCTCTGCAGTAGTTATTTCCACTATTTTATCTTCCAGGTCACTTATCCGTTCTTCTGCCTCAGTTATTCTACTATTGATTCCTTCTAGAGAATTTTTAATTTTATTGTTCATCATTGTTTGTTTGCTCTTTAGTACTTCTGGGTCCTTGTTAAGAGTTTCTTGTATTTTCTCCATTCTGTTTCCAAGATTTTGGATCATCTTTACTATCATTACTCTGAATTCTTTTTTAGGTAGACTGCCTATTTCCTCTTCATTTGTTTGGTCTGGTTGGTTTTACTTTGTTCCTTCATCTGCTGTGTATTTCTCTGTCTTCTCATTTTGCTTAACTTACTGTGTTAGGGGTCTGCTTTTTGCAAACTGCAGGTTCATAGTTCCCATTGTTTTTGGTGTCTGTCCCCAGTGGGTAAGGTTGGTTCAGTGGGTTGTGTAGGCTTCCTGGTGGATGGGACTGGTACCTGTGTTCTGGTGGATGAGGCTGGATCTTGTCTTTCTGGTGGGCAGGACCGTGTCCGGTGGTGTGTTTTGGGGTGTCTGTGAACTTAGTATGATTTTAGGCAGCCTCTCTGCTAATGGGTGGGGTTGTGTTCCTGTCTTGCTAGTTGTTTGGCATGGGGTGTCCAGTACTGGAGCTTGCTGGTCGTTGAGTAGAGCTGGGTCTTAGCGTTGAGATGGAGATCTCTGGGAGAGCTCTCTCCCATATTATGAGAGGCCAGGAGGTCTCTGGTGGACCAGTGTTCTGAACTTGGCTTTCTGACCTCAGAGGCTCAGGCCTGGCACCTGGCCAGAGCACCAAGACCCTGTCAGCCACACAGCTCAGAAGAAAAGGGAGAAAAGAAAAAACAGGAAGAAACAGAAGTTATTAAAATAAAATAATTAAAAAAAGAGCAATTAAACAAATAAATCCACCAATGATAGCAAGTGCTAAAAACTATACTAAAAAAACCTGGACACACAGAACCCTAGGACAAATAGTAAAAGCAAACCTATACAGACAGAATCACACAAAGAAGCATATACATACACACTCACAAAAAGAGAAAAAGAAAAATATATAAAAAAAGGAAGAGAGCACCCAAATAAATAAACAAATCTACCAATGATAATCTCTAAATACTGAACTAAGATAAACATAAAACTAGAAACAAATTAGATGCAGAAAGCAAACCCCAAGTCTACAGTTGCTCCCAAAGTCCACCGCCTCAGTTTTGGGATGACTCGTTGTCTATTCAGGTATTCCACAGTTGCAGGGTACAGCAAGTTGATTGTGGAGATTTAATCTGCTGCTCCTGAGGCTGCTCGGAGAGATTTCCCTTTCTCCTGTTTGTTCGCACAGCTCCCGGGGTTCAGCTTTGGATTTGACCCGCCTCTGCATGTAGGTCGCCTGAGGGCATCTGTTCTTCGCTCAGACAGGACGGGGTTAAAGGTGCAGCTGATTCGGGGGCTCTGGCTCACTCAGGCCAGGGTGAGGGAGGCATACGGAATGCAGGGCAAGCCTGTGGTGGCAGAGGCCAGTGTGATGCTGCAATAGCCTGTGGCGCGCCTTGTGTTCTTCTGGGGAAGTTGTCCGTGGATCATGGGACCCTGGCAGTGGTGGGCTGCACAGGCTCCCGGGAGGGGAGGTGTGGATAGTAACCTGTGCTTGCACACAGGCTTCTTGGTGGCTGCAACAGTAACTTTAGCGTTTCATGCCCGTCTCTGGTGTCCACGCTGATAGCTGTGGCTTGTGCCCGTCTCTGAAGCTTGTTTAGGCGGTGCCCCTCTCCTTATGCACCCTTTTAGGAAGTATGAGGTCTTCTGCCAGCATTCAGTAGGTGTTCTGTAGGAGTTGTGCCACATGTAGATCTATTTTTGGTGTATTTGTGGGGAGGAAGGTGATCTCCACATCTTACTCCTCTGCCATCTTGAAGGTCATATTATAGAATTTTAAAGAGTTCTTTATTCTGGATACAGGTCTGTTAAAAGAGTTATGTTTTGTGAATATTGTCCATTCTATGAGTTGTCTTTTCAGTTTCTTGTTGGTGTGCTTTGAGATACAAACGTTTTTAATCTTGATGAGGTACAATTTATGTATTTGTCTTTTTGTTGCTTGTGTTTCTGTCATATCTAAGAAACCATTCCCTATTCCAACAACACCAATATTTACTTCTGTTTTTTCTTCAAAGAGTTTCCGTTTTAGCTCTTATATTTAGATCTTTGATCATTTTGAATTAATTTTTGCATATAGTGTGAGGTGTAGGTCGTCATATTTATTAGTATGCTGTAATACGTATACTGTATGTATGACCCAGCCGTACCACTTTTAGGTTTTTACCCAAGTTCACTCAAAATCCATGTACATATCAGCTTTATTCATAACAGCCAAAACATGGAAACAACTCAGATGTCCTTTAACAGTTCTTTCATCGCCCCCAAGTGGTACATCCTTACAATGGAATACAGCTTCGCAATAAGAAGGAACGAAGTACTGACATGCCCAACAACATGGATAAATCTCAGATGAGTCATGCTTATTGAAAGCAGCCAGATTCATCTGCCTTCCTTAAAGGCATTAGCACTCAGAAATAAGAGATGATAGACCTCAGAGGATGATGGTAACTATGACAGATATAGATAGTGCTTTTTCCTTTGCAGGCATTATTCTCAGTGCCTTATAGATATTAACTCATTTTATACCCACATCTTTATGAAATACATATTATTATCCCAATTTTACAGGTCAGGAAACTGAGCTAGAGAGGTTAAGTAACTTCTCCCATGTGACATAGTTAGTAAATAGTGTCACTGGGTTCCACATCCAGGCCCTCTTTTGCCACAGTCTGTACTATTCTACTAGTTTTGTATTTCATAGGAAAGCTCTGGGTGTAGCCAAAATATGAATGAGTTATTTGGGAACTTAAGCAAAGCCTTATTAATGAATTTGCTTATTTTCTTTCCTTCTCAGGCATACTTTCTGTTACACAGTTTTCATTCTTAGCTCAAGTAGGACAGGGTTCCCTTCAGTTGAAAGGGTCAAATCTGAGTTTTAAAATTCTAGCCTTTCTTTTCTGTTAAAAGACAGCAGATTTTTAAACAATTCCTATTTTATTTACCCTTATAATTTAGAGCCTGACTGACTTTCATGATACTTGGAGATAATCTCCTAAAACAAATCATTTGTCTTTAAATTTCATGTCCCCTAATCATTTGCTGTTTTCAAAAAAAGAAAAGTGATTGCTAGAAAAAGAGACTAGGATGCCTAGATCTTGGTTTCGAAATACCATTCTCCAGTAAAAGGAGTCAGGACTCCTTGGTGAAGAGTTGATTCCAAGTTTGGGGAAATGCAAGATGAGCTTGGAACATGTTTTGGTACCAGAAAGTAAGAAAATGCTCAAAAAACCCCCAAACAACAAAAAAGGGAAGCAAGTCAAAAAGAGCCAGGGACAATTTGAAGGGACTCAATGACCAAAGCCAGGATATTTGAACAAGAAAATAAATAATGATAGTAATGAGTTATAATCCATGAAATAAAATAAATATCCATGAATCCATACTAAGTTAACAATTGAATAGATAGATTGGATCGAGAATCAGATCCATTTATTCAGTAGTCTTCCTTATAGAATCCTAATCCATACGCATGAAAGGAATGACGGAAGTAACATGCCGTTAGGCAAACCCACAAGGATCAGTTGTTGTAGGCACGAGCCATCAATGGATGCTGAAATTAGTGAGCTAACGTGTGCTGAGAAACAGGGTGTTTAGGCATAGTCTCAGTAGATCTCCCCACAGGGTGCTTATTAATTACAAAGGGAAAAATAATAGCTTCATGGTGGAGAAATCTGACAGACACCACCTTAACCAGTGATCGTCTGACAGCCCCAGTAATAAGCCATGTGAACATCATGGACCCTTGATGTTAGGTCCTGAGAAGGGCACAATGTCTTCTCTGTGATGTTCTTGCCCAAAATGTATAGCCTCAATTTAATCACAAGGAAATAGCAGACAACCACACATTGAGGGCCGTTGTATAAAATAACTACAGAAACTCCTCAGAAGTGTCATGGTCCTGAGAGATGAGGAGACACTGGGCACACTTAAAGCCTGGAGCAAGGAGACACGGCAGCTAAACACAGTGGGATCCCAGGTGTGGTGCCGGACCATGACGACCAGGATGAGGATGCAAGTGCTAAAACTGGTGACATGTGAATAAGATCTGTGGATTAGTTAATAGGCTTGTATTATTAGTTTAGATAATTTTACTAAGATCATATACAGTGTTAACATTAGGGAAAGCTGGGCAAAACCTGTACTGGAGTTCTGTGTACTAATGTTGCAACTCTTCTGTTAATGTAAAATTATTTTAAAATAAAAAAGTTTAAAAAATGTAAAAAGAAAACAGATACTCTGTGATGCCCAGAGAATAACATACGTTCAGTGATCAGATTGTTGAGGATGTGCTAAATTCAGTGCCAACCATAGTAGGAAACTTAAAAAAAATATCCGCTCCCGAGGAGCTTATAGCCCTTCAAGGGGCTGAGAAAGTCATGTAAACAATTGATTGTCATCTGCTAACTGATTTCTGTAATCTATGCAGATGAAAGTTCAGGGAGCATATAGGAAAAAGAACTCTTAATGTATTGAAAGAAATAAAAAAAAAATTTTTTTCTTTTTAATTTTATTTTTGCGGTACGCGGGCCTCGCACTGCTGTGGCCTCTCCCGTTGCAGAGCACAGGCTCCGGACGCGCAGGCTCAGCGGCCATGGCTCACGGGCCCAGCCGCTCTGCGGCATGTGGGATCCTCCTGGACTGGGGCACGAACCTGCATCCCCTGCATCGGCAGGCGGACTCTCAACCACTGTGCCACCAGGGAAGCCCTAAAAATTTTTTTATTTAGAGATGTTTTGGATTGAAATAACTTTGTGCCCAGGTTGAATTCTTTGTAGTAGATTGTCATTTTTGCATTTGGTCACCATCAGCAAAAGCCTTTCCGTGTGTGGCAGAAAACGGATTTCCTAAGTATCACTGGAGCCCCAGCTGTTAGAGCATCATTTGCTTCTTGTAATACGTATTGAAATAGGAAAGAGGAGAACAGTCTGGTTCAGCACAGTATCTCATGCCTACTTTGTTTACAGCTTGTGAATGGACCCCTCTCCATTGTCACTTTTTACCTGAAAGTAAGGCAGGGGGCGGTGCCGGCGCCACCTGGATTAGGCCTCCAGGATGCCATGCCAAGGAGGAGGGTGGGGATGGGGGTAGGTGGTGTTGCAATGTGAGTGGGCGTGCGCATGCACATGCGAGAGAGGTCTCTGGTGAGCAGGGGCCCAGCCCCCAGCCTCAGGGCACCCAGCGAACTTGCCTCTTTTACCATCCAGAGTACAAATGTCTTATGATTTGCCATCATAAGACATTTTTTGTGTGTTGGAATGTAGATGTTAATAATGAAGTGAAACCTGGTTATTTGAGCCTCTCTTTAGGGACAGAATTTAAGATGCATTCGAGTTTCATTCTGGACATGTCCCAATTGTGATCTCTTTTGGTTGCAGAAATGGTGGTGTGGCAAAGGGGCCGGGGTCTCTGAGAACAAGGAGTAGGCTGGATGGAGGGCCTTTCTCCTTTGTCTTCCAGGGCATGTGAGACAGTGTTACTCAGTATTCCTCCCCTCACTTTTATCACCTCTTAGTCACCCATCCCCCATTTGTTTGATTTCAAAAGGCCTTTTTTGCAAATAGGCTGTTGTAACTCCTCCGTATAAAACTTTGGTTCCTCATCTCCCTGTTTCTCTTTTCCTGTAGGAGAGGAAGTGGGCTATACTGAGCTCATGAGAGATGATCAGGAATTTGAACTATTTCAATGGAGAACTGATTTCTGGGATTAAAGGAGAGGGTCAACTGCCTTTCTTCCCAGGAAAGCTGGGAGGCTCAATCACATGGCCTTCATTTACAGGCTCTAAAAATAGAGCAGTGCTGATCTGGTCTGTAGGGATGCAGTTCGTGCTCCCAGGCCCTTCTGCTGCTGTGTCCAGCATCTGAATGTTCCTGTCTTCCTTTGTTTTTATAATGAAATCTCAGATGTGCTCATTGAGATCAGAGGAGATAATATCGAAGCCTGATTTCGATCACACTGAGATGTTATAGCTTGTAAACATCTATTGTACAGTAACTACTGTCTTGTTGGCACAGAGTTTCAGAAACTGTGGAGGAGTGTCACTGTGGATTCAATGGATGAGGAGAAAATTGAAGAGTATCTGAAGCGACAGGGTATTTCTTCCATGCAGGAATCTGGACCAAAGAAAGTGGTACGTACTCTCTAGAAGAAAATGTAATCCTCTGCTCTTTGAACTGTTAGCCTGTGTCCTGTGCAGCTCTCGGAAGAGCAGGTAGGTAGGTAGTTCTCCCTTCCAGTTTTTTCTGTGTCCTAATCCTGTGACCTTGGTCAGATGCATTCAGATCACGTCTGGTGTACTGAGGGCCAACGGATCTCTTTGCCCTTAGGGGCTGCTCGCCAGGTATGTGAGAGCCTCCCCGGCAGTCAGTGCCTGCCCTTAAGCTCCAGCCATAGGGCGTGCAGTGCCCACGTGTTGTGCTCCCAGTTTCTGCCAGGGGCTTGCTTCATCGTTCTGGCCTTTATGGTCTTCACCGCACCCCCCACCCCTCTTGCTCCCGGAGCCCGGTGGTCTCGGTGCCTGGCTTTGCCTTAGCCCTGATCACACTGAATTATCCTTGTTGACTTTCAGATCCCTTAGGAACCAGATATTACTGTCTTTATAGCCCCCAAATCCTGCTCATTGGAGGGATTTGTAATTGAATGAAGACCTGTGAATTCCTTTACCAGCTAACCAGCTCTCTGCAGCCCAGGGTCAAAGCCAGGATGAAAACTATTTCACTAACACCCTCCTTCCCTGTCCACCATCGTGCCTTTGTAGCTTGACTTGTTTGTGGCTTAGTGTTTTATTCAGTGAAGTTTTAGGACTCCTTTAAAAGGGGAAATTTATTGCCAGTGATCTCCAAGAATTAGCGTGATTGCAGCACTTCATGGTTTCCCGTCATTGCTTAGTTTGTTAATATTATGTGATATTAGTATTTCAGGTATACAGTGAAGAAAAGAGGATAATATTTAACAAATCTTTCTGTGTTCATCCACTTCCCAATTTGCCCATATCTCTATATTTTGCTGTATTTGCTTCAGGTCTTTGTTTTATTGGTAATTAATGGTGGATAAAATTTTAAACCTGATAATAGAGATGAAAAACAAGAGAGATTTACTGTCTCTCTTTTTACCCACTTCATGCCTACAATAGTTCTGGTTAGTTTTCATGCCAGCCCATTTATTCCAGGTGGAGGTATGCACTTCACTGTAACAGAAAGCCCTGGTCTGTGTTTTCGAACAAGGATTGTGTGGATTGGTGTGTGTGAGGCTGGGCTGCAGAACAGAAAAAAGGTCACAAACCCTGCATCTCTTTGCTGCTGGTTTTTGGGGCATCTTTTGTAAATCCTCCCCATATTACCGCTCTGAGTAGCCATTGTTTCTAACTTTCTTTACCTTTTCCTGTAGGCTCCTATTCAGAGAAGGAAAAAGCCAGCTTCACAGAAAAAGCGACGGTTTAAAACTCACAATGAGCACTTGGCCGGGGTGCTGAAGGACTACTCTGACATCACTCCTGGCAAGTAGTGGACAGTTTTGTCTGAGAGCAAAGAGTTACAAAGTCAAGATCTTCCTTGTTGACGCTGGGATCTGAAGACTGACCGTCTTCCCATTCTACTTCTTAGGACCGAGGACAGGAGCAGTTCAGTTTACAGAACTAGTGCAAATTACCAAACTTGAAGCTTATTTTCATTAATGGGCTAATGAGAAATGTTATGTCCCCTGTTAACCTCCTTCTTGGGGGAAAGGCGCTCAGCATGGCATACAGGTGACTTTGCTATTTATCTCTACTTCTAAGTGGTTCCTGGTTCCATTTTCCTTTTCATTACCTTAGAACAGGTTTGCCGATAGTCTTGAATGCAGTATTTGTTTATTCCAAAAGAGCATATTTATAATAAAATCGTTGTAGAAGGAGCTCTGAGATGTCAGTGAGTTCAGTTTGCTTCTTTCCATTCTTGGCAGTGACGGGTGGCAGCTTGTCTTTGACTCCCACAGGTGGTGTCTGGAATGCTGTTGGAGACCGAGGTCTGGGCTGCATTGCTGAGTGTGTGGATTTCACAGTTGGAACCCAAGGTGTGCCTCTTGGTAGCAGGTGAAGCAGTAAAGGTTCACTACATGTGATTTTTTAATGCTTGCTTTTAAAAGGGTAAATCAGTATTTAGCCTCTTGGAGTTTGCACGTCATGTTCTCATGCCATCTCCAGCAAGGATGAAGACGTGACTGTGTCCCAGCCCTGATGGGGCTTGGCCCTGAGGTTCTTCTTTCAGAGACTCCCTCTGTCTCCCAATCACTGGCTGAGCTCAGGAGAGCTGCTGTCACACATGTGGGTTAAGAGTTGTGGTGACTTTTGGGGAAATCTGTGGTCATTCCATCATTCTATGGTAAACTACCCATTTTCCTTATCTGTGCTTGTTTTATGGTCTGTGGTGGCCCTTCGGGGTGATAGTTATGGTTCTCATATCACATTGTGGTAGATTATAAAAGCAAGGTTTGGTGTTCTCAGAAAAGGTATGATGATAGTCCAAAGCAGTCAGTACTTTGTGCAGATGACAAGGAGCCTTTTTGCTGTTTTAGTTTTTATCCTTTTTGTTTACTTCTCATCCATTATCAGTGTCATCCTATTTCAGTGTCATCTTACCTCCTTATATCCAAGCCCCAAAATATGGCATGAAAAGATGTAAAACTGAGACTCCTCAGGATAATTTAGAAAATGGGAAACTCAATCTGTCTTGCTTTGTAGAGGATTTTTGCTAGTAAGGAAGAGCTTTAATATTTTATGGCATAAACTAGCTCTCTTTTTTAAAAAAAAAAAAATCTGGAGCTGGCTTATCTCCAAGTATACCTACTTTTTCTGGTCTATACATACCCACCCCCACCAGTTTTAGTGAGATACAGTTGACATACAGCACTGTGTAAGTTTTAAGATGCACAGCATAAGATTTGACTTACATACATCATAAAATGATTACCACAGTAAGTTTAATGTCACTCATTTCATATACATACCAAAAACAAGCAATGAGAACTCCTTGGGATTTACTTTTAACAATTTTCACATGTATCATACAGCAGTGCTATCTGTAGTCCTCTTGCTGTACATTACATCCCTAGTACTTATTTATCTTAAAACTGGAAGTTTGTACCTTTTGACCACCTTTGTCCAATTTCCCCTCACCCTGGCCCACACCTCTGGTAACCACAAATCTGATCTTTTTCTGTGAGGTTTTTCTTTTAAGAATCTACATATAAATGAGATCATTTGGTATTTGCTTAGTCTGTATGACTTACTTAGCATAATGCCATTAAGGCCCATCCATGTTGTTGCAAGTGACAGGATTTCCTCCTTTTATGGCTGAATAAGGTTTTATTTGTGTGTGTGTGTGTGTATGTATGTATGTGTATCTGCGTGTATCCATTCATCCACTAGGGAACACGTCTTGGTTATTGTAAATAATGCTGCTGTGAACATGGGGGTTCAGACATCTCTTTTTTGACTTGTGTTTTTGTTTCCTTCAGATATATTCCCAGAAGTAAAATTGCAATATCATATGGTAGTTTCTGTTAACTTTTGGAGGAACTTCCGCCCACAGTGGCTGTACCAGTTTACAACCCCATCAACAGTGCGCAAGGATTCCATTTTCTCTACATCTTCACCAGCACTTGTTATCTCTTGTCTTTTTGATACTAGCCATTCTGACAGGTGTGAGGTGATAGCTTATTGTGCTTTTGATTTGCATCACTAATGATTATATTAATGATGTTGAGCATTTTTTCAGGTACCTGTTGGTCATTTGTATATCTTACTTGGATGAAGGTCTATTCGGGTCCTTTGTCCATCTTTTAATTGGATTATTTTTTATTTATTTTTTTGTTATTGAGTTGTATGAGTTCTTTATATATTTTGGATAGTGACCCTCTTATCATAAATGGTTTGCAAATATTTTCTCCAATTCCATAGATTGTCTTTTCATTTTATTATTTCTTCTGATGTTCAGAAGCTTTTTAGTTTGATATAGTCCTACTTGTCTATTTGCGATTTTGTTGCTTGTGCTTTAGTTGTATCCAAAAGTTTATTGCCAAGACTCGTGTCAAGGAGCTTTTTTCCTGTGTTTTCTTCTAGGAGTTATATGCATTTTGGTCTTACATTTAAGTCTTTAATCCACTGATTTAATTTTTGTGAGTGGTGTAAGTTAGGGGTCTAGTTTCATACTTGTACATGTGAATGTCCAGTTTTCCCATCACCATTTAGCTGTGGACTTATATGTCTTTTATTATGTTAAGATATGTTCCTTCTGTACCTAATTTGTTAAGAGTGTTTTATCATGAATGGATGTTGAATTTTTTGGAAAGCTTTTTCTGCATCTTTTGAGATGATCATATGATTTTTTTCTTTCTATCAATGTGACATACCAAATTGATTTATGTATGTTGAACCATTCTTGCATCCCAAGGATAAATCTTACTTGATGATGGTGAATGATCTTTTTACTGTACTGCTGAATTCAATTTGCTAGTATTTTATTGAGAAGTTTTGCATCTATATTCATCAGGGATATGGACCTTTAGTTTTCTTTTCTGGTAGTGTACTTTTTTGGCTTTGATATTAGGGTAATGCTAGCCTTATAAAATGAGTTTGGGAATATTCCCTCCTCTTCAGTTTTTTGGAAGAGTTTGATAAGGATTGGCATGAACTCTTCTTTAAATGTTTGATGAAGTTCCCCTGTGAAGCCATCTGGGCCTGGGCTTTTCTTCATTAGGAGACTTTTTTTAAAAATTTATTTATTTGGCTACACTGGGTCTTAGTTGCGGTGTGCGGGATCTTTAATTGCAGCATGTGGGATCTAGTTCTCTGACCAGGGATCAAACCTGGGCCCCCTTCATTGGGAGCACGGAGTCTTAACCACTGGACCACCAGGGAAGTCCCTGGTGGAAGATTTTTGATTATTGACTGTTTCTAGCAATTGGTATTTTCAGATTTTCTATATCTTCTGATTTGGTCTTGGTAGGTTATATGTTTCTAATAATTTTTCCATTTCTTCTAGGTTGTCTGGTTTGTTGTATATAGTTGTTCATAGTAGCTGTTTATGATTCTTTGTGTGTCACTTGGAATGTCTCCTTTTTCGTTTATAGTTTTGTTGATTTGGATCCTCTCTTTTCCTTAGTGTAGCTAGAGGTTTATCAGTTTTGTTTATCTCTTCAAAAAACCAACTCTTAGTTTGGTTAATCTTTTCTACTGCTTTTCTGTTTTATTTATTTCTGTTCTAGTCTTTTTTATTTCCTTCCTTCTGCTAACTTTGGGCTCAGTTTGTACTTTTTCTGTTTTCTAAAGGTGTAGAGTTAAGTTGTTTGAGATTTTTCTTGTTTCTTAATGTAGGTGTTTATTGCTATGAACTTCCTTCTTTGAACTGCTTTTGCTGTATCCCATAAGTTTTGATGTGTTGTGTTTCCATTTTCATTTGTCTCAAGATACTTTTAAATTTCTCCTTTAATTTCATTTTTGATCCATTGGTTGTTCAGGTGAGCATTATTTTCATATGTTCAAGAATTTTCCAGTTTTCCTCCTTTTATTATTTCTAGTTTCATCCCATCTGGTTGGAGAAGATACTTGGTATGATTTCAGTCTTTTTGAATTTGCTAAGGCTTGTTTTGTGGCCTGACGTATGGTCTGTCATAGATTATATTCCATGTGTGCTTGAGAAGAATGCCTATTCTGTTGTTGGGTAGAATGTTCTGTACAGTTGACCTTTGAAAAACATGGGGGATAGGGGTGTGGAAGCCCCACACAGTCAAAATTCTGCATGTAACTTTACAGTTGGCCCTTGTATCTGTGGTTTCAACCAACCATGAATTGTATAGTACTGTAGTGTGTATTTATTGAAAAAAAATCCACATATAAGTGGACCCATGTAGTTCAAGAGTCAACTGTATATGTCTATTAGGTACATTTAGTCTCTAGTGTTGTTCAAATCCTGTTTCCTTACTGATCCTCTGTCTGGATGATCTGTCTATTGTAGAGAGTGGGATATTAAAGTCCCCAACTATTACTTTATTGCAGGTTATTTCTCCTTTTAGTTCTATTAGGTTTGGTTATATGTGTGGGTGCTCTGATTGGGTGCATAAGTATTTACAATTGTCATGTATTCTTTTTTGTTGTTGTTTTTTGGCTGCGCCACACGGCTTGAAGGATCTTGGGTCCCTGACCAGGGATTGAATCTGGGTCCTGGCAGTGAAGGTGCCATGTCCTAACCACAGGACTGCCAGGGAATTTCCAACAATTGTTATATATTCTTGATTGATTGATCCTTTTATCATTGTATAATGACCTTCTTTGTCTCTTTTTACCATTCTTAAAGTCTATTTTGTCTTACATAAGTATAGCTATGCCTGCTTTTCTTTTGAATACCATTTGCCTGAAATATCTTATTCCCTTTGCTCTCAGTCTGTGTCTTTAAAGCTAAAGTGAGTCTCTGATAGGCAGCATATCATTGGATCTTGTTTTTTAATCCATTCAGCAGTTCTGGGTATTTTGATTGGAGGATTTAATCCACTTACGTTTAAAGTAATTATTGTTAGGTGAGGACTTTACTGTTTCCATTTTGTTAATTGTTTTCTGGCTGTTTTGACATGCAGGGAGGGATATAGTCTTTGTGGGAAATTGTGATACGAACCCAGTTGTATTTGAGGGTTGTAATAAAAAGAAAGAAGTTCTTTACCAGTTTTTCTGGGCACCTAGAAACATATCCACCAGAAATTCAAGTTAAAGTCAAAGTCACGTTCTTACCTCTGCCCGTTTCTGCTGGGTCTGTGGCCTGTTTAACAGAAGGAAGTTGGAATGGGCGTGTCTGGGTGTGTTGAAAGTTTAAGACAGTCTGTAGTGCATTTGATCTATAATTCATCACTGTAAGCCGAGGCTTTTAGGGGATAGCTAAAATATATTTGAGCCCAAAAGTGTAAAAAATGACATTTGATTGTTGCTGTTACATCCTCTAAGTGTGGCGAGATGATGGTGGGACTCGGGGGTTGGAGCAGCGCTTGATACGTGTGGAGCAGAGTCTCAGCGAGAAGGCAGTGCAGCTACTTCCCGTTCCATTGTTTATAGCAAGGGCACTGCAGACATACAGCCCTTGGTTCTTTTGTGAGCTGACTGAAGTCACTAGCAGAAAAAACGTTTTGGATGTGGGAATGGGGCATTTGGATTTATAAGTTCCCCAGTTCATATCAGCTAATAATGGTTTTCTGAGGCATAGAAAATGAGACTTGGTGTCCCCTCTTCCTCCTAGCTACTGTTTTTACTTGCAAAAATGATTTATTTATGGGGAAGATAATTTTGTGTTTTTTAAGGTTTTATTGACTGTTCTTAACAAGCTGGGTCCAGCACTGTTGCTGTGTAGCGAAGCTGGGGTGCTGTGTGTGGAGACAGCGCGATGACCTGTATCACGTGTTGCCGCCCTTAGAGCTTCACGTAGGACAGTCCATCCTCTCCTCGGGTGTGTTTTTTGGGCTTGTTCTGAGAGACTAGATGTTCTGTGGGGAGCAGAGGGTGGGGGAGGCCCAAGGACCTCTTGGAAACCACTTCTCAGATGAACCGGACTTTGGAATCCCTGTCCTGTGAGCGTCATGTTGAATGAGCACTTTGGAAACACAGAGCTAGAATAGGCCCTGGCATTGTGCTGTCGACCTTCCTTCTGGCCACAGTTCAAAAAGCAAAAGTGCATTTTCCTTCATAATGGGATTTCCATTAGAGATGTGCTGGTGCTCTCAGGCGAAGTGGCAAGGCTGCTGCCATGGGCCCTTTGGACAGTTAGGCCTGTAGCACTTGTCCAGCTCTCCTGGTTTGGAGATGGGCCAGCACGTTCCTGTGACTCAAACCATGTGGTCTCAAGACCCTGTGAGAACCCAGTGACTTTCAGCCACCCAGAACTTTGCAGGGGTTAAAGGACGTTCAGTGCAGACTTACCTTAATTTTTTAAAAAAATACGTGAAAACACAGAAGGATACTAATAGGAGACACTGCTGTAAGTCATAGCCTGACCTTGGCAGGATCAGCTTCAGAAACACCAAAGTCAGGTTTACCTTGCACTTGACTTGTCATGAGATTTTGGACTTTTCTGCATTCTAGTTTTAGGGGAAAAGTGCTCTTTTGTCCAGGTAAATATTTTAACCTGAGCATCATTTCCTATTCCATGTAGGTGTGTCCTTTTGCCCAGAGAAGAAGTTTGGGTTTAATTTAATCTAGCCTAAGTAAATTTCTAATTTACTGTTAGTTAGCATGGTGAGAGTTTCACTTCAAATGAGAGACGGGTGTGAGCAGTGGGGAGTGGAAGGCTTCCCTGGGTCTTGATTTATGGGCACGTTGTTACGGTTCATGGTCACAGGGCCCTTTCCCCTCATAAAGCAGGGAAGTGTGGTTTGTACTGTGGAAGCCCTGGTGAAGCAGCACCTGAGGAAGGTCAGGAAGGTTCCTCACGGCATATTGGCATCTGGGGGCTTGGGGTGGTTAGAGCCAGGCCAGTCTAGGGGAGTTGGGTACCAGCCAGGACATTCTGCAGCAGTAGACAGAGCTTCACTGTGGCAGTTAAATGTTTTCCTGTTTAGAGGGCCTTATCAGTTAGCTGACTCAGTATGGTTTTTCAGCATCACAGTCATGAGTTTCAGTGCAGGCGTTTTGAGGACCAACATTTCAGATAACACATCACTAGTAACACACTCTTCTGCCTTCTCAGAATGTTGTCCAGTTGTTTGATGTCATGAGGAGGTGTGATAGAACAGGGATGACGTTGGAAGAGTGAGAGAGCAACTGCGTGCTGAAAATTCTCTTCACACTGGGTAAGAATACACTTTTCACCTAACAGTTGGACGTCCCAGTGATAAGTGGGGGATACAGTAGGAAGTCTGCTTGTATTCCTTGAGCTAAGCATGCCTTGCCCAAAGCACTCAGAAATAACTAGTTGATTCCTATATGTCACCGTGACACAGACACCAAGAGTTCTTGGGGTGTCCAGCCATGCTTCCTCTCCTATGAAAGTAGGTTTGGACATGTATTCAGGTACTGGGAATTTGAAGCCTTTATGATTATACTGTAACTTTCATTTTGCAAGTTTTAAGGTTCTTTTCTAGATTCCTTTAATTTGTAATTTTGTTATAGAGGTAGAAGGCATAGTACTTAATTTTAGTACTTAATGCCAGTTTTATGACATTAGTCCTGTGTTCTAAGCAGCACATCTCCCCTCCCAGTGGAGGGTTTACTTGGTAACAACGGATGGCTTAGTTATCATCTTGCTGGAGTCTACAGACTGGGACATTATGCGCAGAAGTAAGAGGGAACAGACAGACCTGCCCTTTTCTTATCGCGAATTCCCAGTTCCAGTGTTTGTGCTCCATGGGGTGACACAAAATGAAGCTGGTGGTCAAGTGTTCAAGTGGGGTTGTGTCTGGAGCTCATGCTAGACAGGTAGGTCCTGTCCAGACTTGTTACTTGCACAGCAGTGGTGACCCAGGCACTCATCCACCCCAAGGCCCTTTGTGCAAAAACCTATGGCAGTGACTGTGTTCAGCCTTTCCGTGGGAGGCACCCTCAATTCCTAGGCTGTCTGGCTCGTCTCTGGTGCCTTGGAGTTGGGAGGTCCCAGATGGGCGGAAGGCAAAGCGCATCATCAAGCCTGTCCCAGAGCCATGATCCCGGAGCCATGGCAGATGTGGCCTGCAGAGCCTGGGCAGGGCGCTGAGCCGTGTGGTCCTCTTCTGCCTTCACCCACTTTTGGTGGCTAGTCTTCTCTGTAAAAGGAACGTGAGATCCAAACCACAGAACCAATAACGTCAGTGCCCAGCGAGACGAACAGCTGCTCGTGGTGGTTGGTTGCCATTAGTTGGAATTGAGTGCTATGGCCCCCTCCCCCTTTTGGGGGAAGAGGAGTTGGTGAGAATATATTTATATAAAGCACTTTATGGTCTTGGCTATCAAGGCCTGGCTTCTCAATAGAATATATTTCTTACTCTAGGTCCGTAGAAAACCACAAATACAGATTTCAGATAGGCCTGAGCTCAAGCTTTGTAGCCTGAGGAGGATGTGGGGTCTGCTGAGTGCAGTAAAAGGCATCAAGAAAGGTGTGTGACTCTCCCTGGCGACCCTCCTGTGGGTCGGGAGGCTCTGGTCACAGCCGCTGCGTCCGTCAGTTAGCAGGTGCCCCCAGTAGAGCCCTGGCATGGGCTGTCCAGACTCTCCCATCCCTGCCCCTTTCTTCCCTTAGCCCCTCTGTCCTGGGCTCGAGGGCCAGTGCTTAGCTCTGTCCAGACCTGAAAATGGGAGCAAAAACGCTCCCTGGTCTGCAGTGTGGATGCACTGGGTTGCTCTTACAAAAAGGAATATGGCAAGCAGTGGTGTGACAGCTGGAATTAGCACTTTATTCTTAAAAATGACAATAGAAAAGTACCTTTAAACAGTTTATAAAAGCATAATAGACTGGGTGGAAGTTGCCGTTTTCCTTAGAAACAAGAGTACAGAACTGTCACCACGAACCAGGAGGCGATGAAGGCCTAAGCAGGGCTTGGGTGTGGCAGGGACGTACCTTCCTGTCATTTATTGTGAGGGTGAGTGCCCCTCACCCCTGGCTCCTTTCGTTTTTTTTGTGATGAGCTTCTAAAAGTGTGTTGATCTCTTTACTTCTGATGGAAAATAATGAAACTAGAAAACCTGACACCAACCATGTATATATACTATAGTCATTAAAACATCGAAATCTTCAGCACAGCGTGAGCAGATCAGTAAGAAAGCTTGTGGTCATGTTTAGCTATATCAGCAGTTAAAAATTCTTAGGTCATTGTATTTTTACACCCGGCTCTTCTCCAACAAGGGGGAGAGTGAGCTGCCACAGACTCTGGAAGTGTCGGCTTACCACGCTAGACTGACCGGCTTTGACGGAGTCTTGAAGCAAGCTGATGAGTACTCATTCCAGACGCCAGGTAGTGTCACGGTGAGCACATGGGATTCAAGATCATGTTTTAAGTGGTGTGTCTGGCCTGCTGCTGCCAAGGCTCAGGAACACCAGCTCAGTTCAACCCATGTTTTGCAAAATCACTTGGGAGATGGGAGCTGCCCATTGCAGCCAGGTGGGCCGGGCAAAGGTGGCTGCCTCCTGGGCCCAGGCTGGCCTCCCAAGCCAAGGCTTCCCCTTAGACTCAGCACGTTCACCGGGGGAGTCGCGTGTCAGCTGGGCACACACAGGAGCGTGCTGGTAGAAGAAAAACATAAGAAAACGGCAAAACCCAACACTCAGCCCACAGTTTGTATAGTTACCTCGGGAGCTGCCGGGCTCTTCTAAGTGAGGAATGTGCTCCAAGGAAAGGCTGCTTTGCCCCGCTGGGAACCTGCCGCCGTTAGGATAGAAGCTCCTGGAGGCCTTTGATTGTCTTGCAGGGTGTCCTACTAGACCTGGAAGTAAACCCCGAGTACTGCACTAGCAGTTCTAACATCTAACGCTGCGTTACTCGTGGACTCAGGCCAGGGAAACAGATTTCTATACATTCACCATATGATTCTGGAAATTTTGATAATATTTAAAAACATGCCTTAAACATGCAGCTTCTTTTAGAGGAAAAAAATAGATATTTTAAATTACAAGCATTCAAAAGTCAAGCACAAAATCTGTGATCCAGCCCAGTGTAAGATCATCCATCCTGTCATACTTAAAATGTTTGGTATAAAAATACTCACTCTCTTGATTTTATCGTTGACATCTTTTATGTTTCATTCGAAAATATCTCCAAACTGTACAGAAATGGCAGACCATGCGTTCACAAATAACACGGTTTCTTACAAATTATACAGTGTAAAAGAGTAAAACATTTTTATTGTATTTTTTTCTTCGAGAAAAACAGATGTGTGATAGAGGCTGTGGCAGAGTCTTGAAGGGACCAAAACTGGGCGGGTTCCAGCCTGAAACAGAAAGAAAGCATGTAAGGGCAGTGGGTCTCACAAGCGCGTGGTCTTCCTCTGAGCCACGGGGCTGTTTCGGGACACCAGTGTATAGAAGCCACGGCTCAGAGACTCCTGGTGATTCCCCACAACGGCGCATGTGTACACCTTTCTGTAAACACGGAGTATCCTCACTGACCCTCCCGCTGAAGACCACTCACAAGCCAGATGCTCAGTGGTCTGGCTTTACAGACACGGGCAGCGGGTATTTAATTTCTGTTTATCTTTCTCTTACTAGAATCTTTTCAAGCCCTCCCTCCCCTGCAAGGAAACGTTCATATTTGTTTTGCTTCGTGGCAGAATAAAGGGCCTTTGGACAATCATCTAGACTTCGTCCCTGGCAGACCCCCGCCCTGGTCCCAGGAGTTTCGTAAACACTTCTCAGCTCCTTTGTGTCTGGATTTACTCACTTACGTGAAGGCTCTATTGTAGGTGCTCTACTCTTATTCTGTCGCTCATTTTACTTTCATCTCTCCAACTCCCCAGTCCCTTGTTTTCTTGCCATCTTACCAACAGGTCAGACTCACATAAATCTGTGATTGCCGGAAAGGTATACGTAGAAGTAATCAGCATATACTACTAGAATTTTGTATGTGGGAGGAAGCCGTCCTTGCTGTTAACAGCCCCTGTCCTGCCCTGAGTTAAACTCTTTCAGACACAGCTAATTGGACGATCTTAATGAACACTCCTCTCCCACCCAGATCCGTCCAGTGCCAGCTGGATCTAAACTATGTCCCAGTATATCTTGTCAGAGCCTAGTTTTTGGTTGACAGTACAAATGGGTAAAACTAATGAGCCACAAGTCAGAAGACCAAATACAATAACCACAAACCTGTGGCTCCTGGAAAACTCCATGGGGAGAAGGTAGGACACTGCTCTCAAGAGTAGGGATCTGGACATCCAGAACCTCTTCTCTGAGGTTCGGTTAACACTTACCTGTCTCTTCAGCTTGTTGTAACTATTAAATTAGTCCTCGCCTATCATTTAGTTACGATTATAGAAAGAATAAGGAGCGTCCCCTTCGGTTTAGAAACGTTCCCAACTCGAGCTCTGGGAGCCAGGTCCCCGTGTCCTCCCTGCAGTTTCTCCGAGTTCTCTGGGAGCCAGGTCCCCGTGTCCTCCCTGCAGTTTCTCCGAGTTCTCTGGTACAGGATTTGTCCAGCAGGAGGTGATCACCTCCTTTAGGAAAATTCCTTTGCTTCCCCTGGTGCCCAGCACAGCAGTGGGGATCAGCCCCCCAGACTCACTCAATGCCGGAGGAATCGAAGCGGGCCAGGACCCTTCACTCCCCATCTTTGGTGCAGGTCACACGTACTGTGACACTCAGCAGGGCCAGCAGAAGGACCCCCCCCTCGTGAAAGCTACATCTCTTCTCCTGCCTGATTTCTACCCAGCAGGGGGTGGGGCACCAGGACCCCCGATCCAGCCCAGGTGTGCACGGCCTGAAGCAGGCCCGGGTGGGTGGCAGGAATGCACGTGCCCAGGGTTATGGGGGGGTCACAGGGCCGGGCCTGGTCCTTGGTGCTGTAGCAGCTGACGTCCTCTAATGAACTCACGAGCCTCGGTCCCCACGAGCGTCTGATCTGCGGCCCTCTGGCTGCCAAAGGGGCCTCCCCCACCTGCCAGTCTCTGTCCGTCCACGGAGGAGGGAAACCAGCTTTGGGGACCCGGAGACGAGGCCAGCTTCCTTCCTCCTCAGTCTTGGCTTGTCAGGCCTGGAATGACAAGTCCCACGTCATTCCAAACTTGACCCCATGCCAGCAACCCAAGCCGTGGATGTCGTCGATTCCAGGAAACCAGGGCCAAGGAACAGCAGTTCCCACTTCGGAACAACTCACAGGGGACAGCAGCGGGCAGCCCGTAGGCTCTGGGAACCTGAGGGGCGTCTCACAGAGCATGGGCTTGGAGAGGGCCGCCCACTAGTTTAGGAAGGACAAAGCTCTTACAGCCCCTGGCTCGGTGAGGCAGGGCCTGCCTGGTCTAGGTCTGCTTGCTTCTCCGGAGCTCAAAGGCCACCTTCAGGCAAGTGCACATTGCCAGCTCCCGGGCAGTTCTCCCCATTCCCATCAGCTCTGCCCTGGGCGTTTCTGCCATGACCTCAAAGGCAACGCGTCTCTACCGAGACTCACCACTTGGCCTTCACACGGATGCGTCCCAGACACGCCCTGCACTCTCAGGTCACTCTGACACCGCCATCACCGGCTTGGTTCGCCTCTCCCGGTACGTGTTTCCACTAGACCATGCATTTTGCTTTGGGCAGTAAGGTGACAATTCCTAAAGCACCTCCCGCTACCTGGCTCAGATCTCCGCTGCCTCTCCAAGACCCTCAAAACCTTGATCAAAATCCATTTTCCACAAGACCACACAGTCATTCTTACGTGCCCCGCTTCTGTTAGTGTATTTCCGCATACACAAACCCTACTATCTGTCAAAACTCAGTTTAAGCACCACTTCCTCCAGCCTTTCCTGATCCCTTCAGGCTGCAGGGCTTTCTCATCTCCTGGCTGGAGCTCTCACGGTCCAGGCCACTTACTTGGCTTTCACAAGGATTACTTCCCTCCCTGAGACCGTCTCCACCATCCTCTACTCCAGACGTAGTCACTTGCATGTAGCAAAAATGCAGACACCTGGACTCTAGGACAAATGAAACGGGAACGATGGGCTATTAATGGGACGTGGCCCCCAGCCTTGATCATGCCCAGGCTAGGCTGAGAGCCAGGAGACTGTGCCTGGGGCCCACGTGGGGCTCTGCACACCGGCCCTGACAGGGCCTCTACAGAAAGCTGATGCGGGGACTGGGAAGGCGCCCCAGCTTTCTGAGGCGATAAGCAACACACCCGACTTAAGGGTCCTCTGTCCCCTTCCTGGGCCCCTGAGCAGGAAGAAAGATGGACGGGGCTGGTTAATCTAAGGCTGCGTAGAAAGTCGGATCTTTTGAAGTGAAAAAGAACAGGGAGGGAAGAAACAAAGGGGTGAGAGTCGATAGTTTCCTGAGCTTTTCTGCTTTTCCATAACTGTGTTGGGTAAATGCAGTTCTCACATGGGAAAAGAATGCGTCCGCATTGCCATAGATGTTCCAGACTGAATAGAAGGTCAGAATGTGGCTATTTCAATCCCTGTAAACAAGGAAAGGGGTTTAGCTAGGAACGGAGTTCAAACCTTGGAATGTATTAACAAGGACATTTTAAACAGAAAGCAAAGACATCCGGGAACACAGAGCACCATGGGGGGTGGGAGAGAGTCAGGCTCTGTTTACAGAGCAGACTCTCCTCACAGAACCTTTCCGGAAAGGGGGTCAACTATGACATGCATGTGATGGGATAAACAAGGGAAGAAAATGTGTATAAAATCTTGTCTGAAGCAGGTCACCACTGTCTCTTATTTGAAGGCAATGGAGCGTCTCCCTGTGTCTTAAGGAATATTACACAATTCTAAACCAGTTCATTTCAGCTGTCCTCGATGGAGATCACTGTGTGTCCCTCAGTGCTTGGGGACAGCTGCCGATGGGTATGGGTCATGGTGCTGGCTGCCCTGGTGGGGTTAGGGGTGGCCAACGCCGAGACCCACGGGAGAGGCTGCTCTTCCCCGAGGCAGCTTGGTAGGTTGGTAAGTTAGAGTGTGTTGATCCAAGCGCCTTGTGAGTGTTTTCTCCCAGCAAGAAGAAAATCCTCTTTCTGTTTCCTCCCAATCCATTTGTATCTATACTTGGCCTATTTACTAATGATTTTTTCCCCAAGAGTTTTTCTAACATTTATTCATTTTTACTATAAGGTAAGAAATATTCCCTTCCATCCAAATCCCAACATCATATGACTAAGGTTTTTAATAAGAGTGGTTTAGTTTTCATTTTATACCTGTCAGCTTGACTTTTGAAAAATCAAATGCTGGTACTAATTTGTAACACAAAGACTAACATTTTAAAAGCTTCACAGTCTATAGAGTCTCCAGGGAACAGTCATCTGTGGTTAGAAACTCCTCCCTATTCTAAAGATGCATGCCCTGCACCGGCGCACCACTGGCCACAGACACGAGCTCACGCTGGCCGCCCCCACTGTGGCCCTGGGTGGACGCCAGCCCTCACCCTCAGGAGGCCCGCCCTCGGGGCCAGAGATCCTCCCTCCTCACAGGCCAGGCCTATCTCTGCAGTGCTGGCTGACTTCAGAGCTGGGGAGGGGAAAGCCTCCTCCACACTCTTGTAACCGATGGGTGGCCTGGGGCTGGTAAGCCCCACTGTGAACACGGCTAGTGCTGAAGACCCCGTCCACGCGGGCCACCCAGGACCGAGCCGGTTCTCCTCCCCACTGTCACCAGGCCCTTCCACTGTCTGCAGAGAGTCACCACACGCTCCAGCTGCTGCTGCTTCCTGACGGGGCTCATCTGCTTGTGCCCGAATTACTGAGATATGGGCTGATTTACTACACTAAAAATAAATAATAATAAAAAATCCCTACTCTAAACCTGCTTCTAAAAAAATTGTATGGGTGGCTGCTAATTGGTCCTTAAATTTCCCCAGAGGAGAGAGAAAGCAAAGCAAGATCTTGCCTTTTTAAACAGTTTTACTGAGTGGTATTATCCATAAGAATACCGTGGACACTTCTGTTAAGGACCACGAGAAGAGGAAAACCTGATGGATTAGAAGGCTGTAGAACTAGTGGGACATCTCTTGGCTGCCCTGTGTGATGTGGAAAACTCTTTACCTGTCGGTCAGTTTCGTTAGTGTGAGAAACAGACGTCAGTGGGAAAAAAGACCCCAAGTGCCTGATGCCGGCTCCCCAACCAGGCAGGGTGGGCAGGCTGCACGCGCCCACTACACGTGCCTCTGGGGGGCACTGAGAGGCGGGCTTCTGAGCACGAGATGACTTATGCCCCGAATGTGGTAATGACCTCCTAGGCCCAGCTGCCTGGTTCTCTGCCCTTAGCAGGAATCCTGTTCTCTTTATGACTCATCCTTTCTTTATAGGCCCCTCACAGGGATGAAATCTGCCACCTTATTTGGGCTGGGACATAATTGCTGCTGGCCTGCCCCTGGCATTCCTGCTGTTCTAGGTCAAGCTTTCCAAAGAGACTGGAAGCCCCACGTGTGGTGCCCAGCAGGCAGGTCGCCTCCTGGAACCCTGCTGCACGACTGTTCTGAGACAACGCTTACTGCCCGCAGTGAAAGAACTGAGCAGTGACAGCTGGTAGTGACGGAGAAGACGGACAAATCACCCAAATCTTCACCACTAGAAAAGCCGCGCAGTTTAGGAGTCCACTTAGACTCCATTATAGTTCAGTCATGCCCAAGGGCAATCGCCCTGTTTCTTGAGAGGCTCAGAATGTCTCCAAGTCATCAAGAAAGGGCTGCACTATATTCAGTATAACTGGATTAATAGATCAAAAGGAATATACATACTACATCTGAAGATTTCCACCAAAATGGTTAATTAAAAAAAAAAAAAAGCCTTAGGGCTTCAAGGGAAAAACTTCATTCATATATATGTTCCCTTTGATGGAATACCTCATACCCGGATACTGCTGGAGGAGGTGTTGACAGCCTCACCCAGCAAGGCTGTGAGGACCAAGCACTGGGTGACGCGCTCTGAGAGCCCGCAGAGCTCACCTGCTACCCCGGGACGCCTTTCCCTCAGCAGACGGCAGCTGGAGGAGACGAGCGCACGCCGGTCCCGAACGCCCACCGCAGCCCCTGGAGGGGCCCCACCCACCGGGGATGCTGGTGGGATGGCCCCGACTACACCACTCCACGCGGTCGTGCCCTGCCCGGGACACGCTGCTTCTTGGGAGGAACTGTTCAGTCTCTAAGTTTGGAACTCACCAGCGTGCTCCAGTTTTGTAGAACAGCTCGAGAACAGGAGCCACTTGAAGATTGCGTTAATACCCACAAGACAGATTGCAGCCACCATCACACACCTGGAACCTGGGGTGGAGAAAGAGATGAGCCGTTAACACCCGCGGTGACAGCAACCCCGGCTGCCGGCTTCCCCGGGCCTGTTCCGAGGGTAAAGAGCTGCAAGGCAAAGGCACCAGCACCAAAGGCCTCCACTGCTGAGCTTGAGGACAAGCTCCAACTGGGAGTGCCACGAAGAGCTCTCACTGGGACGTGGTGCAGCCAGCGGGAGGCGGCTCTCGGGGGCCGGGGTGCCCGGCAGCAGAGGGTGGCTCCCAGGGACTCCCTGCAGCAAGCCCAGTGGGGAGGGCACCTGGAGAAAAGCGTGGCCCTTTAGGAGCACCAGGGCATAAGCCCCCCGGGGGCAGACAGGCAGGGCCTCTGCACACACGTCCCCCAGGACTAGACAGAGGAAAGGCACGGGATCTGAGGGCCCCCGAGAGCAGCCCGAAACCTAACCAACTCCAGGGGCCACCCCAGACCCCAGGGACAACTCTGGTCAGCCCAAGGCCACAGAAGCAACCCTCCAGGAGAACCCTGTGCTGTCATGTGCACCAATGAACTCGACTTTGCTCCGGGCACCTACTAGGAAACAAAACCCAAAAGCTAACACTTGTGAACATACCCTGCTATTCCCAGTGTCTGAGAATTCTGAGACAGGAAGAGGCAGACACTTCGAGAGCAACACATTTTTAATATTCTTCCTGCAGGCATGGCTGCCTCCGCGCTGGCTGGTTTCATCAAGAATTCCTGGTGCTGAGGAAGGAAGGCCTTCGCCCAGCACGTGGACACCGGTGCCCGATTCCCCGCTAACGTTCCTCAGGTCTTCAGCGCTGCTCTCCTTCCCAGGACAGAGAACCTGCTTCTGGCGCACAGGGCTTTGTGGACAGGAGCGCACGATGTGCTGTGGAAAGCTGCCCCGGGATGCTGCAGGGAGACCATGCCCTGCGCTCAGACGGCCTCTGGGGTGATGCGGCAGGCTGAAGGAAAGATCGCCTTCCCAGGGCATCTCTCTTCTCAGAGTCAGGAGAAAAAAAAAAAGTTTTCCCCAGAATTTCACTATAAAAACATTGAAAGATGAGTAGATGTGATTCTAGTCTCCTGGTAGAAGTTGGGTTGAGGACAGAAAAATAAATGTTCACCCCTGGAAACAAAACCTATCATCTGACCCAAGTTTCCCCGGCCGTGTCCACACTTGCCGGGCACAGGCAAGGAGGGAGGGAGGGTGTGCCTGCAGACCCAGGGTGCCTCCTGGGGCGGCCAGACCAAGGCTGCCTTTTTAGGATGGCTGTCATTTAGGAAATCACACTGATGACCAGATTCCTCTCAGCCTCTGGGCTGAAGCTAGTTGGGAGGACTGAGGACTGGTGGTTTAGGAGTCCTGGGACCCTGGCTTCTGGGCCCGGGTTCTGGGAGACCAGGGTTTTATCAGCAAGCCGCTCTTTGCAGTTACTGTATCAACAACACTTGTCCCCACGCCGGGCTCAGCGGGTCGGCAGAGAGAACACGTGGGCCAGAGTCTGCTTTGCAGAGACCCCGGGAGCGGACTCCCCAAAGAACACAAAACACCAGAGGGGAGTCCCAACGCGTTCACCTCTATGTAGAGCACGCGGCCTTCTGAAGCTCTCAGCCACTCAGAGAGCTGATGGCAGTGGACGGTCGGCTCCTGCAGGTGGCCCTGCCCTGCGACTGCGGAAACGCCGAGGCTCAGTGTCCTGATCTTAACATGCGGCCGCAATCTGTGACCTTCCTCCAGGGGCCGGGCAGGCAGCTCCCTGGTGCACGTGCTCGGGGGCCTCCGTGTCCCAGCCAGACTCACAGAATAGACCACGGGTGAAGGGGGAGCCACAGCTGACTGCGCTGGCTGTCACAAGAGTCCTGGTTGGCACATGGCTCGGCAGGTGCTAGGAGGTGGTTAGCAGAAAGCTAGAAGGGACGCCACCACCCCAGTACCTGGCAGGAGGCAGGTTCTCAGGCCCGTCCCTACTTTCTGACTCACACAGGAAGCAAAACAGACCCTGGGGCTCAGGGTGAGGGAATCAGAACCAGGGCACGTGGAGACCCCTGTCAGGGAAGGGCTCATCCACTCGGGCCGCCGGGCACCTTCTGCCAGCGCTGCCTTCAAGCCCCACCCAGCCCAAGCCTGTTCACTTGGATGTAGCAAAAGGGAGGGGAGAAGAGGAACAGAGAAGTTAAACTGTCCTCTAAGCTTGACTAAAGTGAGGTCTGTTCTGAAAAAAGAACCCCATATAAATCTGGGAGAGCTTTCATCTCTGCTCCCGTGTGCAGGGAAGCACCTGCTGACCCCTCACAGTCGCCGTCTTTCCTTGATTGGCATTTTTCCATTAGCCCTTCTCACCACCCGACCTACTGTTTACTTTAGTATTTTATTACTCTTCTCCCTGTTACAGAATGTCACCTCCACCAAGTCAAGGGTTTTGTCTGCTTCTGTCCACTGTTGTATCTGCAACACCCAGAACAGTACCTTATATCCCGCAGATGGTCACTGAATATGTATTGTGTCAATGACCTTACGTGTGACTGAAAGACCTTGGTTCATAGAAGACAACGGAAGGACCCTGGGGCCTCTTCTAGGCAGAAGGCAGGGGGTGAGTGCCTGAAGCCACAGCAGCTGTCTGGGCTTCCATGAAGACTCTGCCCTTCCCACCCTGCTAAGCTCTAAGTGCTGCCTGGACATCCAGCAGCTGGGGCTCTCCGGATCGTGGCCGCATCCCCAAGGCGCTTGTGCTCACAGCCAAAGACAGACTAGGCCATTCCTCCCCAAAACTAAACAAAAGGAACAAACAGGTTCAAATTCTTATCCCTTGCCATGTTCTCCTTTAGTTCGGTGAGGCCGTGACTACACGTGCTTATAATTTCTATGCTGTGGTCTCAGTCCCCGGCCAGGGAAATTTCATGAGTTCTTTAAGAACACCCTCCCACGTCCACTCCAACTCTAATTCTTTCTCCCCTCTTTTTTCTGATTTATTTAACTACATTTGGATACCCAACCAGGAAGACTGCATAACCCTTATTCCTTGTAAGGAGTGACTACAGAGCTGCTCATGCTTTTCTATCCTCAACCCATCTGGGAAATTGATCACTGCCAATCATTACTGTGTTTCCTGGGGTTCTCGGCCACATGGCTGACCCATTAGCAAAACTCTGTAGGGATGTGCACACGCTGTAACCAGACTGAACACCGTCTGTCAAGCAAGATGTTGAACAAATTAAAACGTAACACCCACCCCTCTGACGACCACCATTCTGATGGCCTTACTTACGCCGCTGATGGCGGTCCGCACGCACACCCACCTCCTTTGGAGCGCTCCTCTCTTTGGAGCATCCTGGGCAATAATTCTCCTTTCTCTTTAAAACTTGTGTCCATGGCTCTTGCCCCTTAGAACTGAAGCTCTTCAGGGGCACAGGCCTCGTTTCACACATTTTTTTTTTTTTTTTGCAGTATGCAGGCCTCTCACTGTTGTGGCCTCTCCCGTTGCGGAGCACAGGCTCCGGACATGCAGGCTCAGCGGCCATGGCTCACGGGCCCAGCCGCTCCGCGGCACGTGGGATCCTCCCGGACCGGGGCACGAACCCGTGTCCCCTCATCGGCAGGCGGACTCTCAACCACTGCGCCACCAGGGAAGCCCTCACACATTTTTATATCTACCATATAGTAGATAAATAACACATGTTTAAAGAATAAAGAGCTTATTTACTTTTCTAGTCTAGTCACTGATTTCCCTTTAGAAATAAGCGCTCAGACTGGGTCAATTAAAAATCCCTGAAGGACCTCCGGGAGAACAGGCCTGGAATGTTCAGGATCCAGGAGGAGGCAGCCCTGACGTTCCACACATCAGAAGTGACGCCGGTCTGCGTACAGGTCCTTATGTCTGATACCAGATGTCACTCCTGCCCCCATTCCGGTGCTGTCTTTCCGGGGGGGAAGAAAGCCCCTTCCAGTGAGTGCAGGAAGGCCATGTGGGCCAGTGGTTCCACTGGTGGCACTTTTGCCCTTTTCTGGAGACTCATCTTGCTCTAAAACGTTGGTTATTTCATCAGCACCACTGTTTTCAGTTCTCACTTACGTCTCCTTAAGATTACACAGCCTGGATTATTAGCTGTCTTGGAAAGGACTTGATCCAAGAGACGAGAAGGAGCCTGGGTAATGGAGCCATACTGAGCTGGTCTAACTTCAGGCAGGATGGGAGTCCCAACCCCAAGTGCAGTGCAATGAGTTCAGTGACCTATCCTCCTCCTGAACTACCTCCTCTCCCCCACTCCCTTCAGACCCCAAGGAAGGAGCCTGGCCCATGGCCCAAGTTTATCTCAGAACAATGATGCACCCACAGGAGACATCACATCTTTATGCAGATCCTACAGTGTTTCAGAAGCCATACTTCCAGGGCAGTGGGGAGCAACTGCTGGCCCTTCTCTGGTAGCCACGCCGCCTCTAGATCTCTGGGGAATGGAGCTAGATCTCTTCGACTGCTTACCAATCCTGCCTTCTCTCTCCTTGGGCCCTATGCCACCACCATCTTTTGCCAACTGGAACTGCCAAAATCTTACTCAGCTTTCCTACAGCATTTGACGCTGCAGACCAGGCAGCTCAACACTGCCCTCCCCGGGCGCCGTGCCGCCCCTGTCCCTGGTCACTCTTCACTCTCAACAAGCTGACCCCTTCCATCCAGGAGAGCCTCCAGGTTCTGTCCCACCGACCTCACCTCCGATTTCATTAATTTCCTCAACTATCAGCTTCTGCAAAAGATGCCAGATCTACATTTCACCCCATGAACTCTCTCATGAGCTTCAGAATTTCTGGTTTTCTTATCCTAGACGCCTCTAGGTGAATACCTACCAGCCTCCGAAAATTAAGAGATAAACACTGTCACAGAGAGGTACCTGGGAACAGTGCCTTCTGGAGCTGTATAACACGACAGCGCTAGACCAGTGTCATCCAGTAACGGAGAAGGTTCCCACACAACAAATGCCTAAGGCTTTTCGGAACAGAGAAACAATGGCCGGGGATATATAAATTAAATTTAAAAATTATGGGCACATGGATATGAAGCATGGATTCAGGAAATTCTGGACTTAAAGGGACTCCAGAATATACCTCAAAAGCTTAAAATTTATATTTTCAGGGAGAAAAAAGTCACCCTTAAATAGCAAACTAAGATTTCGCACAATAGTAAAACATTGTAAACATTTTAGGTGTCTAGCACGGACGGCTGACTTCACCTTTCTAAGAAAGGACATTGGAAACACACTGTCACTAACATTACCATTTCATTTTAAAAGGGTACTTTAACACACACAGAAGAACAATTTCAGAATAAGGGACAAATACAAGTAGCTTTAAGGAAAGAATCCTGGTTTTCCCCCTATAATCACATATTAGTGACAAGCGTTAACAGGTGACTCCTGGTCCAAGGGTTATACGTATGGGTGCCCCTGGTGTAGGTTCTGGATAAGAGGTGAGGGCACGGTTTCCCAAGGCGTGTGCTATGTAAAACATTAGTCTCCTAAGATGGTGCGAGAAAAGGGTTTCCTGGTCTCAAGTAAGTTTGAGAAATACTGCATCCTAAGTAAGTTTGAGAAATACTGCATCGTAGAGTTTCCTAATCTTCAAGATTCAGGATGCTCATAGTGTTATAAAGGCTCTGAGAATCGTTTGGTAAAAAATCTTTTTAACTCCGACCTTAGAAGCGTGTAAGTCTCTGTCCACGGTTACACCCAAGGCCAAGTGCTCTTTGACCACACTCAGAAATATGTCAGCTCAGGGGAAGAAAAGGTACAATCCTAACTTATTGAAGTTGATGTCTTAAAGCACAAAAGTGTCATCCTTTGACTGACTTATTGCCAGGGCCAGAGAAAGAATCCTGACTGGTCGGGGTGTGGGTTGACTGGCCCCTCCGACGCTCCTGTGTGGGATTTCTGGTACTCTGACACCCAACACTAATCCTTCTGTTTGGTGAGGCCCTTCCTTCTGACCTAGGACCAGAGCCCCCTGGAAGCGCTGACCTTTTACGGTGCTAAGAACTTCAGTAACTGAAATCTGCACTCAGCGGTTCCCCTGGTAATTGAAATGAAGGTGACATGAGCCACCAACTGAGACTTCAGGTCAACAGGGCAACTTGCCTGTGCAAAGTAAACCCCGGAACTCTCTGGGCCACAAGGAGTTTGCCAGGTGACTGTTAACGAGCACGGACAAGCCCAGGAGTAGGCACTGAGGCAGGATGACAGCCACCCAGTTATCAAACATCTGCTCTGGCCTGGGCTCATCCAGGCACTGGACACAGTTCTCATTGAAACCAAGTACTTACATGGGATTCAGCAGAACTGACGGGACTTCCAGCCCTGAGAAGTAGCCTCGGAGGGAGGGAGCCAGCGCATCTGGAAAGACACAAGGGGAGAAGGTGTGAACCAGGGCTCCCCCTGCCCGCCTGTACATCCACACTCCTCACAGGGCGTCCTGCTGGGCTGCTGCCCCCTTTACTGTCCCCAGGCAGTGCCCACTCATCCTTGCCCACGGGCAGCTCTCCCCCCAGGGGCTGGAAAGCATTGGAGCCGCATCCTGAGGAATCCTCCACAGGACCAAGCTCTCACGGAGCAGCCGGGGTCCAGCAGCTGCCCCGCTCCCAGCTTCCTTCTCCGCTAACAGCCACTGCGGGGCTGAAATCTGGCCCAGCGAGCCCCCTTTTCCATGCTCACTCAGCAGCACCTAGGCTGGGGGCCAGGCTGCCTAATGGCTTTCTGAGTAGCCTGTGGCAACACGTATCAGCTTTGATAAGGAAGGGATGCTTCCCGACACCATCCACGCCAGTGGTCTGGCCAGGAAGCCTTTTGAGATTCTGCTCCTATTCTTTTAGAAAGGGTCCTGGCCTCTTGGCCCTGCGGGGTGTCTGTCTGCTCACTCTGCTGAGCCCCACCTCCCCCATTAGGTTTCCAAAATGAAAGGCCAGCCCCAAACACAAACGGATGGCGATGCTCTGTGCAGTGGCAGGATGTTCCCATCCTGTAATGAGGAGAATGTGAAAAAACAAACAAAAGGGCGAGTGCACTATGGCTTTGACAGATGTCCATCTATTGGCACCGTCAGTTTTGACCCTAAGCCTTTGGACAGAGGCGAGAGATGCCCGTTTATCGCTGCGTCTGTTTACACCGAAGAGGGACGACCTCCCCACCGGCCTGTGAGCAACACAGGAAGCAGTGCTGGGCGTGGTGGCGGGAGAGCAGATTACAGTGAAGGGGGAGGCTGCCAGCACAGGGAGGTGGCATACTCCCAAGCATGGCAGGAGGAAGACTGCTCTTTACCTGGGTCTGGCCCAAACCAGTTCACGTGAGAACGTTTCTAGAGTGGAATGTGATGCTGGGAGGAATTTTACCCTGGCAAATCAACTTCCGTAGTTTAATGAAATAAAATCTGCAGCAGAACCCCTTTTTCATGTGGCATCTTATTCACATCTCCAAAGCATAAACAGATGAAGCAGCAGTCTGGCCGATACAGAGGTGCAGGGGGCCTAAGGCATTGATGGAGACCTTCCGCCTCATCTTACCTGACTTGTACAGGTGGGGAAATCAGCTGAGGGCTGGGTTTTCTGAATGATGTCCACCATGGTCACAGAGCCCAGTGGGCTCGGGGCTGGGTCAGAATCCAGGGCTCAGGCTCCACCAGCTCTAACTTGATTCCAAAACCTGGGCTGTCTAGGAATGGGCCCGGGAGAGCCCACATAGTACCCCTGGCCTCTCCCCCTGGTCCACATGCACAAGTGCGCGGAGTTCCCTTTGACCCCACGGGCCTCCTTCACAGAGCGGCTACTTCCCTCTGGCTGTCACTGCAGGGTGAGGGGCCACACTGGGGCACTCTGTCCCAGCTGGGAGGAGAGGTGTCTGGCCTCACTTACTCAGGAGGCTTCATAGGACCAGGGTGCAGCTTCTGCCTACACCAGGACTCCATTTCGGGGAAACCGCTGGGCCGGCTGTGCCTTAGAGACCCGCCGGAGCAGCACGTCAGATATGACTGGAAATCAGTTTACCAGCCAAAGTGGTCCCCCGCGTTGGCAGAGGGCAGAGCTGTATTCCTTCGGAGCCACCAGCTGGTACTGAAGCTCATTTAAGACAGAGCCAGAGTCCTTTCAACACTCATAGCAATTAAGGGGACGGGGACCAAAAACACTGCATGCAGGTAGGCTAAATACATGTCACGGGGGGAACTTAGGGGGGTAGGCAGGGCAAAGGGAGAGAAAGAAAGAGGGGACGTGTGGAGGCAGGAGGCCGGGAAGGGAGAGGGAGGGTAGAGTACAGGGGAGGAGGGGCAGAGGGCAGAAGGGAGGGAGGGGAGGAAGAGACTCAAAGAAAAAACTCATACCTACCCATGGCTTACGGCTTTGGGCATCTGAATCCACTTGCTCACTAAGCAAAGGGCAGAGGTGGAGCTGCCTTCCCGAGACAGGTGGTAAAGGATGGGGTGGGGACGTGGAACCTAAGCGCACACTGGAGGGGGCGGGGCCGTGCGCACCGGGGTCGGGGGAGCGCGGTGGTGACAGCTGGTGCTGCCCGGGTGCTGCCGGGTGCGGGGCGGGAGCGCTGAGCCCAAGGAGGCCAAGACGCGTTGGTGGTCAACGGAGGAGGCACGGGACAGGGGCTGCCCGAGGAGGGGAGAGCCGCAGAGTGGCTGGCAGGAGCCTCGCTTCGATGCAGGTGAAGCCCCTCCCGCCCTGCACGCCCGCTCGAGCCTCTCCACGCACACACGGCCTCGCACTCTCCCCGGCCGGCCGCGGGCGACGCGCGGGCCGGCGGAAGCTGAGCCCCGGGCTCCAGGGTAAGACGCGCTCGGCCGAGCAGAGGTGAAGTCGGCCCACTGGCTGATGCTCAGGGAGGGTGTGGCGGCCACGCAGCAGACGGGCCCCGAGATCCATCCCTCTCGTGCCCCACGGCTGGACACCACCGCGCCTGCCTGCGTCGGCTCTGTGAGGCCACTTCCTCAGAAGGCAGGTGGCCGAGCCCGCACTTCTCATCAGCACTGTCCCTGGGCCCGCAGAGCACAGAGCAGCAGAGCTCACTGGGCAAAACCCGAGCTCAGGCAGCCAGCCCCGAGGAACAAGCTGCTCTGTGCTAATTACCGCTGTCTGGGAAAACACGGTTCTTCCTTAACACCCACTCAGGCTGCTCTTCTGCTGTGGTTTTTGGCCCCGGGTCACTCGCGGCCACTCCTGCCCAGTGCCTAGGGGCTACTTAGATGCGTCACAAACACCGGGGAGACCCATGATTCCCCGACTCCAGCTCCAGGGACAATCCAGCAGGGATGCAGTCTACGCAGCTGACCACCCTCGTAAGGCAACGGTCCTGTCTGCAGAAAAATGCACGTGCGCTCAATCACACATACACAGCTGCACGCTCACAACCTTGTATGCAATTCCAGGGGCCTCAGAAATCCCTGCAGGAGCCTCTAACATCATTCCTACAATCCAAGCTAACACTGATCTTTACTCTGTGCCAGAGACTGCGAAGCACATCACAGAAACTGTGACATATAAATGAATAAGCAACACAGAAGACGCTGGGATCCTTCCCCCAGAGCTTCATAACGCCGACAGTTATTACTGTCACGATTCACCATCCAGGGCCCACACTGGGATGCCACCATGACACTTCTGCAGGAACGCTGCTCTCAAATGCAGTGGCCCTGCAAGGGTAACACTGAAGTCTCCATCACCTCAGCCTCGTACCAGCTCCTGTGACTGGGGACAGACAGGAGGGCAGCCAGAAGAAGAAATGACTCAGAGCAAAGATAAAGTGGAGCGCTAGAGAGAGGAGAAGGAACCCATAGAGATAATTTCCATCCTCTTCCATTTGTAGATGAGGAAACTAAGGCCCAGAGGATTAAAATACATAAACTTCACGTCCCCAGTAGTGTTGCCAAGGACAGGAAACCCTGACTGGGCTCCAGGGTGGGAGCCCTGCCTGAGGCACTGGCCCCCGTACAGTGGTTTGTGGGGAGCACAGTGTAAAGTACCGAAAGAGTCATCCTCTGCACTGTACTATCCCCGAGTAGTGATAACTCCCATCGTCCCACATGCCTTTGGAAACAGTCATGAGAGGTGCTCACCAGGCAGCTGGCTCAACTCACGGCAACTACCATTAACAGATACCCCTTGGTTCAGCAATGTTCTTCTCTGTGGAATAAAGGGACAAGTCTAGACCAGTGGTTCTCAAGAGTGTGGTCCCTTGACCCCCAGCATCACCTGGGACATATATCAGAGATGCAGAAACGGCAGGGGTAGGGCCCAAGCACCTGCATTTAACAAGTCCTCCAGGAGATGATGACGCATATGTATGCTACAGTTTGAGAGACACTGTGCTTGAACAGGTTTCCAAAAGTGTGTCCAGAAGAAGTGAGATGCTCTGCAGTCAAGTACATTTGAGAGAAAAATGCACAGTCTCAGCAGATTCTAGATACACGTTAGCACATCAAAGGCTCTCAGAAGTTTAAACAAACCTGTTTGACCTGATTTCATCCTGGGTTTCTCAAGTTTATCTGATCACGGAATCTTTTGAATTACATAGAAGTGCTGAGAAACGCTGGTCTGGAAGGCCCCTTCCAGTGGTGACATATGGTGGATCCAGGAGGCTGAGGCACGCTGACACAGCACCCAAGTTCCCAGCTCTTAACAAAACTAATCAGGGCTGGAAGATGATCACCAGACCAGCTGGTACCCTGGATGTCTAATCTATCGGGAGCAGTGAAGATCTTCTTACCTTTCCTAAGGCAGGTGCTGTACCTGAATGCAGATTTCCCAGCACCACAGTCAGAACGAAGCTTCCTCTCCTTTTTAAGGCATGGATATTCTTAGGCAGGTTTCCACCACTGTCCCCAAGAAGGAGCCCTGAATACCCTGCCAGGGCCTTCCCAGCATTGAGCCATTGGCCGCCAGCCACTCACACAGTTTAATTATAAGCAACTCTGCCCCACTGACTCCCAGCTCTAAGGATCCGCTCTTACGCAGCATCACCAAATAAAGCATGTCAGGGCCCACGGCAAACTTCGTTGCAGGCTGCCAGGCTGAGGAGAGGCTGCCAAGGCAGAAGCACACTCTGGTCCAAGAAACTCCAAACTCGCCACATAGACTGGAGTGGTAATTGCAATACAAAAGAGATGACCCTCTTTATGGGACCAATTATAGGGTTCTTTCAAGTAGCAATCCTCCATTTCTAATAAAGCATTCACCCACCCAAGCTGGAAGAACACTTTCCAGGAATTCCTCTGCTTCATGAAATGAGGCCCGTGAAGATCGCCCTCTAAAGGGACATCCGCACCCACCGGTCCCCTCTGCCCCCTCACGCTCTTTCTTAAGACAAGGAGGACACGAAATGCCATCAGCATTCTTTACGCTATTTGTTTAGCACCTAATACTCCTTGCCTAGGGCAATTAAACAAGTCGCCAACACCTAGACAAAATGTCAAGGTTTACAGGAACCGGTTCAAAGGTTTAAGTTTGCCATCTGACCCACCCGGAGAGCTGGGGAGAAGGCCACGCCCCAGCCCAACCCCGTGACCCCGCCTGATCTCCCAGTCTGAATGGTGGGACGGTGCTGAGGTCTGAGCCCAGGCAGCGACGAGGTCTAGACCTCAAAGGCAAGGTCCTAGGCCTGTGAGTACCTCCCGCTAAGAGCAATCAAGGCTGGGCTTAATTAAACATAAGCCTTCAGGGTTAATTTTCTCTCTTGGGCTTTTAGACTCTTTCCCCATCTGTCCCAAGCACAAACCAGGCTCTTGCTTCCCAACAGGCAGGTGAAATGTGCTCAGACATCCCAGAAATTCACTCAAGACGCCACTCGGGTCGAGGGCACCCAAGCATGTAACACCCTGTGTCAGATTAAGTCCACAGTGGTTGCCTGTCATCCATTTTTAATTTTGTCAGACTGTTAATTTTTAACTCTGTTTGCTATCAAGGGCCATTAGAGATCTCCAGGAGCCGAGCTCGGTGAAGCGAGAAGCACTTCGTGGCACAGTGGATGAGTCTTGAAGTTGGGTTGTCCCACTTTGCCATCCAAGTTCTGGCCTTGCCCGCTGGCAGCACAAATCTTGAATAAAACATGATCCCATTTGGAGCTGATTTTCCTTTTTACCCCTGTCACAATAGGTTTTCTTCACGGAGTTCACTTTCTTTTTACGGAGGCTACATTTTACATTTCCAAAGTTTCTCTGTAGCCTGGGTTTTGTTTCCGAAGCAGTTAGAATTCACGTGCTTTCAGATGGTATCTGGGTGACTATTCCCACCAAAGGAGGCCAAACACCCGGGTGGACGGCCAGCTGACCCCAGCCGAGCCTCCCCTCCGCTCACACCACAGCGACAGGCTGCCCTCCTGGCCCGGCCCCAGCTGCTTTTCTTCTTTACCGAAGAGTGAAGCCTGGACCCTTAGGCTTCTGCTGGCGGGGTACCAGTCCTGAGTCCCTGCAGCCTACCTGCTTCTTAAGCTACAGAGGTGCTCTGGAGCCTCCGGGTCACGCCTGAAGTTCTGACCCCCCACCCCCCCAAAAAAAGAAAGAAAAAGACATGAAAGAGCTATTTTAACAGTAATTACTCTATGCCAAGCGCTTTACTCTTTCCCTCAAAATAACTCTACAGAACAAGTGTTCATTCTTCCTACTTATAGATGAGGAAACTGAGGCTCAGGGAGGTTACAAACAAACAAACAAGCTTGCTTAAAATCCCAAAGTTAGCAGAACGGATGGAAATTGTCATTAAAATTCGACCTGCTGGATTTTAAACACTGAGGCCCCTATTAATTACATGCCAGGCCCTCGGCACATCCCGCTGTCTGGGCGGACGGCTCAGCAGTGAAGAATCCCGAAGGGGAGGCAGGCTCACAGACAGCACTTACAGGGGAGACTCACTGAGACTCGGGGACGGGCTCTCCCTGCTCGTGAGGTCGGGGAGAACACACAGCATCTAGGGAGCGTAGCTTTACAGGAGCAAACGGAACACGCTGAAGAAACCTGGAAAACACAGCGCACCAAACGAAGGCAATCCTGCTGCCGCCCCCCCAGTCAGGAAAGCCGCCCAGTATGGGGAAGGCTGGGCCTCAGCGGCGTAGCAGCAGCTCCGGCCAAAGGAACAACTAGACCCCACAACTCTGGAAGAATGGTTCTGCACTGCTTCTGGGAGGCCAGCGAGGACGGGGTCAAGGTTTGTGTCGCTGCTCTATTGAAAGGATCCTTAGTTCTTCAAATACCAGACAGCAAGAGGAGGGGAGGGGAGGGACGGATGGGACAGAGAGGGTAAAAAGGGACAGAGAATTTGCTTGGCCAGGAGTTGGCCCCCCTGGGGGTTGGTTCAGCCACGGGATTACGACGAGAATAATCTCCCCGAGACACAAAATGGAACCCCATCGCCTGGAAATGAGGCCGGGCAGAACCCCAGCGGAAGGACTGTAGGAAGAATGAGCTAGAAAGCCCAGCGACGAACAGACCGGGTGACCAGCAGCTGGAGAGTTCAGGGACAACAGCTCTGAGTGAAGCAACACACACGAACCACTTGGTCTCTCTGGGAATCCAGCTGTTTCCCACTCTTGATCTATTTCCTGTCAGGGACAGGTTTTCTTCCGACAGGCGTGTCCGGGCCTGGCTGTAGGGACTTCCTCCGGGGACAAGTTCTCCCAGTGCTGGCACAAGCTGCAGAGACCACACCGCTGGACGCAGGGCAGGTGCCGTTGCTCGGTGACGTCGGTGGCTGTCGTTCGATGCCTCATCTTGCTCGTCTATTCCTCATTCACTCTTTCCAGCCTCTGGTCTTTCATTTGGCTGCAGCCCTGAGGACCCTGCGGCCCCATGAGTGTCAAGACGTGCTCGATGTCCTTAGTGTTTCAACTAGCACAGCTTCGTGGGTAGCCAGTCCTGGGCTTTCTTCTCCTTGAAGATTCAAATGCTCCTTAAAAGGCTAACGCTTGCTAAGCCCTTACTGTGCGCCAGGCACCCTGTTAAGTGCTTTAACACGAGGGACGATTAGCCCCACTTCAGGTTGAGGAGCTTGTTCAGGGGAGGTCGTGTCAATGGCAGCGCCTGTATCTGACCGGGTAGCCCCAGCAGAGGCCAGGCCTCGAGGGGCAGGCAGAGGAAGAGGCCCCCCCTGGCAGGGGGGAGGGGCTGGGAGAAGAAAGGGGGGCCCTGTGCTCCCTGGAGGCTGGCGCTGGGAGCACCGTGCCTGCCCCGCCTGCCTTCAGGCTCTTATGGGAGTTAGGCCAGATGCTCCTAGGTGACCAGAAAGCCAAACAAAACAGGGAACTAGACAAGGCTGGTGCATGCAGGAGACGGAACACCAAGCAGCGGTTTCTCCCCACCCTCTGACCTTCACGGAGCTGCAGGTTTAGAGAGAAAAGTAAATGTCAGAGGATTAACAGTTTCATTTATGGCTGAAAACAGTTCAAAGCCTTGAGCTGAACGGCCTCAAAGTCAGCGCTGCGGTCCTTCGAAGCCGTGGTCTCTGTGCCGGCCGCAAGCCCCGGGCTGCAGGCAAGACAGTACACAATACCCGTTTGGGAAGGCCGGGCCTCCAGAATGAGGACGTCCGGGTTGAGCGTGGACGCCGCGCGGGAGGCGCACAAGCACGGCACGCAACTCCTGCCCCCGCCCTGCCCTCCGACAGGCTGGCCGTCTGGTGAGGGGCTCAAGCTGCCTCCCGTAGGCTCTGTTCACGGGCCCGCCCCTGCAGCATTGGCTACTGCCTTCTGAACAGGAGGGAGAAGCTGAGAAATCAAAGTCCTTCCCACACGCGCCTGGGTGGGAAGCACGGCCGCCCTGCCGCCGGGGCTGTGCTCCACCGAGTCCGCACTCACGCCCGCCCTGTTCCCTGCGCCCTCGACACGCTACCTCTCACTGGCTCCGTACTTAAATCAGACTGACGCCGGCCAGGACCTCCTTCTTCCTCTCAGTATTCGCTATGGGACGCAGGGACAGAGGAGATGCCTAATGAGATGTGCTTTAAGGAGAAGTTCACACACGCAGTTCTTAAACGCTGCACAGTCAACACCTGGCCGGGGGTCCCGCAGTCAGGCCACCCACACACCATCCTAGGCTTCTCTCTCCTCCACAATCTCGCTTCCCTATCTGCCTGTGTCTTCTCCCCCATGGTTCATTCTGGTATTTATTTTAGGTTTAGCCTTTAAATTTTTTCCAGTGTGTCACAAGGGACCTCCCTAGGGGCACGTCTTGCCCCAGGAAGTCCGTGGTATGATTTTAAAACCTTTTGTTTATGTGCAGGTGATGCGTTCCAGTTACAAGCTGCACAGCAGCCCTGAGAGAAGGTCTGCTGTTCCTCAGGGCCACTGAGGCCTCTGAGGAAGAGATGGGCAGTCAGGACTTGCTCTCTCAGTCCCACTTACCTGCAAAAGTTTCAGGCCCAACAGTATGATGCTGGTCAAGGGAAATAGTATTGTTTCTAGAGTGTCGTGAGGACAGTGCATTTTACTGGCTTTCTCTCAATCCCAGCAGCAACAAGACTAAAAGCAAAAATGAACCCAGACTTAAAAAGCTGAGATTGTGTGACTAGGAGGTGAGAGGAACTGTCTGGACCTTCTCTTCGGAGCATAACTTTCCTAAAAGTCATGAACGAAACCTTCCTCTGCTGTTCACAGTGACTCACATAATATATTTAATAAACTTCAAATACCAGTGACGGTGAAAGCAAGCAGGATGATCATTTCTTACAATGTTAACCATCTTCTTAGAAATCGGATGCTCTTAGAAATAGATGTTCTTTCATCCCTAAAAGTAAAAAGGCAGTACTGAAGCTTACAGTCCGATTACGTTATCCAATAATTCTTTAAAAAATGGGATTTGATGTCACATAAGCATCTTCAATTTAGAGATGGAGGTACACGACCACAGATGGAAGCTGGGCAGAAGTAGAAATATGACGCAACTCCTTTTCGATGACCATTTCTGTCTCTCCTGGGTCCTCCTTCTGGATCACACAGACTGAAAACACTTCTACCCTCGTTGAAGCGAGATCTCCTGGCAGATGTGACACATGGATGCTAGAATGAGAATCTTCCAATATGCAGCTCTTGAGGGTTCAGGAGCCCAAGAAGATATGAGCAGCAGTGAGGCCTCGGCTCTGGACCAAGTCTCCCTGGGATGCTGAGTCCTTCTCGCATATAAGGTATACTGAGTGTCACGGGCCCAGCTCTCCCAAAATCTGAGACAACATCTTAGCTCCAAAATCGCATCAGCATGAAAACAAAACGCTGCAGTCTACTTGAGATCGTTTTTTCTCTAATTAAAATTTTTATTGAAATCTCAAATGTTACCAAGAAATAGTTTTTGCAAAAGGGGGAAGAAAGAGCTAACAAGCAAATTCAACATGGGAGCTCCCTCTGCTGGTCTGCAGGAGGTTGATATGTTACAAACACATTCCCAGAGACAAATCTAATTTGCTGGAGAAGTGGACAAAAGACAGGTGTGTTGGGCTTTGCCTCAGGAGAGAAACACTAGAAGAAAAAAAAAATCCACGTCTCAAAACAGAGCACAACATCACTAAGAAAAGCAAAATTATTTAAAAGCTGATCTCCAAAGACATAATACGCTTTCCGAAACAAAAATGGAATTAGCCACTAAGAGGACGCTCCATTTTGGTCTCCCCTCTGCTCTACCTCCAGTTAATAACAATTCTCTCAGGCCCTCTGGGTGAAGGTTAAGTTCTGATTCCCTCGTCTCTGTCTCCAAGTCTCTTCTTACAGGCTTCCCATCTAGTTACAGGAGAAAGATCCAAGGAGTCACTGGAGCAAGGCCTTTCCAAAATTCCATCAAAGAATTAGTCTTTGGTGAGCCAGCACTGAGGTGTGGAAAGAGCTGGGAGTCAGGTGAGCTGGCTCTGGTCATGGCAGAGCACTTGCGACTCTGGACAGCTCTCTCCTCTTCTCCAGTCTGTTTCCTCATCTGTAAAATGGGTCAGACCAGCTGATCTGTCAAGCCTCTCCCAGTTCATTCTACGATTCTCACACTGGACAAAGACATTTAAATGACCGTATTTGTTCATCAGTCTTTAGGATACAGAACCCAAGCTTGCACTGGGAATGACCCCAAACAAGAAGTGGGGTTGAGCACAAGGATCTCACTGGTATCAGAAGAGAGTCCCACCAACCGTAGGACTGATGTGGCAGCACCAGGTGGATTCCTGGCTGGGAGAGCCTCAAGGTCAGGGAAGAGCTCACGGGGAAGGTGCCACCCTGGGCGATACGTCCCAGTAAAGCATAACGGTTGAGTCCATGTAATCTTGGCACTGTCTCTCCTCATCCTTTCTCACAATGGCCTGGGCTTTCTGATCTCTTAAGACTTTTTACCCTCCTTCTCCCACCGTATTCCCCAGAATGACTTTTGATTTCATCCGTTCTATGAATGAAGCAAGGGCAAATTACCCAGACATCACGGCCAAAAGCCGCCATTCGCAGTCCTTTCTGGCCACTGTCAACTCCTGCTTTTCCAGGACAGTGGTGAAAGGCTTTGGTGCCGATTAACCAAAGCCATGGGTATTTAGAAGACTAGGCAAACTTGGCACCATTTCATGGTATTATTAACATCTGCCTCAGTCGTCAATTGATCTGTATCTAGGCAGCACAGGAAGAGGTGGGTCACCTGTCCCCAGATGGCAGGGGAGGGCCACAAACACAGGGGCCTTTCTGAGTGGCTCCACGGCATCTACAAAATAATCTAAGGTCACTACGAGCATTCTGATGACTCAGCAGAAGGTATCAGCCCGTTTCCTTTCCCTCCGCCCTCCCCCGCTACCTGCCGCTGCAAGGGTGACCAAGCACTGACACAGACAAGGGTGGAAAACGCAACAGGGAAGGGAAAGCAGAAAGCACAGCGAATCCGGAAACTGGGTCATCAGTCTCGGAAGAACCCCCGTTACTTTGTTTTCGGTGCCAAACACTCTCCCCACCACCACCTTTCTCCTCACTACCTGTGCTCCTTTCTACCCACTTCTTCCAACACAAAGGGCGATCACTTCCGAGGCCCAGGTACCCAGGCCTTCTCCTTATAGTCTGCCTGCACGGTCCCTGGGAGGCTGGGCTGTCCGTGCACATACGGAGCATCAACAACTCAGCTGAGAGAGAATTTCCGGAAGGAGGTCCAGCTGAGAACACTCCCGACCCCATGGCCTGCCTGGGAGACCCTCGCTGGGGCCGCGTATAGGTGTCTTGCACAACACAGTAAGTTGTGTACAACATAAGACTTTTAATTATTTCATCCAGCCTGGTACACAAACACTAAGCAAAACAAACCAAAACCCCACCTGTTCAGGCTGGTAACTTTTTAAAAACAGGCTTTCCTGCTTTTAGAGGAGTTACACATGCAGTAAGACAAATGAGAGCTATATTCTTTCTATCTTATTTGTTATAATTGATCATCACGCTGAATCCTAACCTTGATTACTACTATTGGTACTAGAAGCAAAGCTAAAAGAAACATCGTTTCCAAGGGAAGAGAAAGGGTTGGTAGGTAGACAGTAATCTTTGTGAAGAAACAGCGGAGTTTGTTCATAAAGCCCAGGCTATTTTAACTAAGAAAGAAAGCTGGTCAGAAGAGATACCTCTACCTTGACCTATAATTACATTTAAGACACTATACTGTACCTCCTTTTCTACAGGGTCTCTTAAAAATGGAAAAAAGGAACCCTTAATCTCTTCTTTAACATATGTATCACAGCACATAACCTTCCTCCTGGAAGCTCCCAGCTTGCTCCTTCGTCCCTAGAGCTCCCAGAACACAAGAGAAGAGACCTCAGCACACAGGAGCACACGCAGACAGGTAGCTCTTGTAACAAGCGCACGCCTTCCTCTGCAGCCCTTCCCCACGGCAAGGCACACACATCTCTGCTCCCGTGACACCCTCTAGCTGGCTGGGGAGGTGACCTGGGCCCAAGTCTCTCGTGTGTGATATGAGGGTGAGATCATTAAGGAAGAGAGAGGTGTTGTTTGGGGCAAACATCAGGCAGTGGGTGATATCATTGCTGTCAGACGGTCCTCGGAAGTCCTGGAGGAGTGTCAGCTTGATTCAGAGGGGATCAGTAATCTCTTGAAGGCGGATCTGTTAGCTGGATAGGGGTTAGTTGTATGGTGTGCCCTGGGGAACCAGGTTTGAAAGGGCTGCTGGTGGAGTGAAGTCGTGGCCGATGGGTATGAATTACCTGGGCATGCAGTGAGGCGGGGTAGGTGAAAGCAGGAGGTAGAGCAGGCGCTAGCTCCGCTGGGTACAGAGGGTACGGGGCCCACACTTCAGGGCTACTGGGGTAAAGTGCAGGCACTGTGAGCTCATCTGCAAGAAAAGAATAAGGGAAGAGTTAGTGGTTACCAAACAGCTGGCTTCAAATCAGAAACAAAACACCCAGTGTAGCCCCGAGCCCCAATCAATGTCAGAAGTCAAGTCGCTCTCATTCTTTCAATAACCTGTTGGCTTCGGTCCCCCCAAACACTAAGCAAGAGAATGGTAAATACAAAATGGACCAAAAAAAAGCAAGAAATCTGCTTCCTGTCTGGCCTGCTGAGATCTCAGGCCCGGGCTCCACCCTGGACACTCTGATGTCTTTCCAACTGTAGCTCGGGGGAACCCACGAACAGTGGGGACTTCCTGCACCAAACAGCAAACGGGGTCCTCCGAGGAAAAGAGGAAGAAAGAACTAGGAGGCGATCTCCCATGAAGACTCCCTGCAGAGCCTTTGGGAGAACGGCGACAGACCAGAAGCACTGGAGGACTTTCCTGTGAATCAGCATAATTACTACGGACAAGTATCGGGATCACCAAACGGTTTCTGTTTAGAAGCACAAGGCCAGACACTGTGCCTATAGGGCACGTAAGGTGTTAAAAGTTCAGAGAATGGAAGTGCAAAGCCTGGGGTATGCCGATTAAAGTTAAGCCCCACGAAAATCCAAATAAGGACATTCACAATTGCTGTTTACACAGATTTTATTTTCTAGGGGAAAAAAGATGAGTCATGTTGCCAACTGACTGGTCTAAAGGGACCTCGTGGACCTCCGATTCCACTCAGGTCAAGCTGCAGTTTGCCGGGTTGAAGGGCAAGTACCGGGCCTCAGCATGGATCAGGAAGCAACCCATTAAAGTAACAGCAAACACACAAGGGAGCGTCTCAGCAAAGGCAAAAATAACCTCAGTCAATAGTTCTGAATCTGGAACCTGTGAAGCAGCCGTCTCAATACGTGCTTTTATCACCTGTCAAAGTCTGACATCAAGTAGGCCCGGATGCCCCCCAGGGCCACCGAGGAAGTCAGGAAAAGGTGACCCGGCGAAGCCATCAGTGCCTGTGCCATTCAGGACGTCCCACAAGGGTACAGTGCACGCGACCCAAGGTCAAGAGAGTCCCTTCACTCCCTCCCACCATCTAAAGCCAGCGCAGGCCTGCATTGTAGGTCTCCCCCATCTCCCCCGATTCTGACCCCGGGCAGGGTTTTCAGCGTGGGAAGGGGGTTAGACACAGAAAACCACTTTGCTGAGTGTGACGTCGGGACTGCTCTACAGAACCAGCGGAAGGCAGCTGAGGCCGTGTGCGCGTCTGCGCCAGCGGACAGGGTGTGCGCACGGCTCCTGCGTTCAAGAGCTTCCAACAGGCTGAGAGACGGTCCAGAGCTGACCAATCAGGACGCGTCAGGGGGCAGCCGGGGATGCCCGCAAGGTGGGGTTATATATGTGGCCGCCCCGACTCCCTCTCTCAACAAGGCAATTGAAACGACCTCAAGACTTGGTGATGGGAACACAGATGGCCTGTCTATCTAGGCTGGGAAGCCTAGGCCAAAACAGCAGACTAATAGTAATTATCTGAAGAGGAGAATACTAGCACCATAGCCCTCTTTAAAGTGATCAGGTCTATACCACCTACTTCCAGTTCTAGGGTGTGTAGGTGTCTGCAGTTTCTGTAAGGAAATTCCTTACAGAGGGGTTAAGAGAACGCTTCACAGACCCCCATGTTTCCTGTCGTGATGAGACCACATGATGTCCATTAGAGCAACAACTCCTGTGAGAGCCCAGCTCGTGGAAACCAAATAGCCCCAGAACCAATGCCTCAGATTTTTTTTTAAACAAACAACCATTCTCAGGAATGGCAAGCTATTACTGTTGCTGTTATTGTTATTTCAGCTACCATGCTATTTTAAGACACTGAGTCTTTTTTTTTTAAAGGCAAGAGTCTCAAGACCCAGCACACACTAATTTCTCAGCCCACGCTTGTCCAGCCCCACTGTGACGGCAGAAGTCTATCAACCAGCATCAGAGGGGCTGTGCCTGGCCTGCAGCCTGACGGGCTAAAGGTGAGGCTGGCTGCAGGGCACCCTGGGGCTTCCTTTAGAAAGGTTTTCAAATGTGTGTCTTTTAAGATATCTGATCCTAAAGAGACAGTCTGGGTTTCAATCTCAGCCTGATGGAATTTACGATTTCCATACATTTCCACATTTTACCCTAAAGCATGACTTCACACTGGGCCTATACAGATGCTTGGAGACAACTCACTGATTGATATTTGCATAAAACCTAGCCCAGCCGAACGGGGTGGGGGTGGGGGTTGCTTCCAAATCCTCTAAACCCAAAGTTGCAGAGTCATAAATAGTATATAGTCAGGTAGTGAAGCAGAGGCCTAAAAGAGACTAGGGGAAATGCACACGGGATAAATCCCTTCTTCCATCTCCTCTCAGGATGGATCTGGAGTTACGGTCCGGAGGAGGATGCACGCAAAATATGTCAGCGGTGACGCTCTGTGTCGCTGAGAACGGGGAGAGGACGGCAGGGAGGGGGTTACCGACGACACATTCTGCGGGCAGGAGCCAGGTCTCACTCAAGTCTGCACCCCTGGGCCAGCTCTGACCCCGGCATTTAGCCTGCAATGATGCTTGTTGTCCTGAATAGTCCCCGACAGAAAATTCTACAAGTTGTTTAAAGATACACCACTGTTTTCTTTGTTAAAGGAACTGAGGGAATATCCGTAGGAACTAGATCTAACATTTCTCAGTCCTTGCAGTATTTGTCACATCCACCAAAAAAAAAAAAAAAAAAAAAAAAAAGGAGCAAAGGCAGAGGCTCAAACAAGAGCAAGTGCTTTGGAGCAAGAATCTTGACAGTGAAAAATAAAAGCGATGGAACCTTTCTTCAAACGTGTTTCCCAGAAACTCTTGTTTACTAAGAGTGCAGCAGTTTGGGTTGACTTGCTGGTGGTCGTGGGGACGGCTGGAGGACCTCCACCCCTGTGGAGTCCCCAGAAAGTACACCAGGGTTCCAGAGAAAACAGCTTGAAAACCGCTCCTGCAGCTGCTGTCACCCAGGGACCGGTTTTTAAAGTAAGCTCCTCTTCAAAATCTCGGAAGTCTGAATTCATTCCTGTAGCTCCTGGAAGCCCAGCTGAGAGAGGACGGGCAGGTGGGCAATGAGTAGCCAGAGAGGGGTGGGGAAGAAAGAAGGAACAAGGAAACACCTGGGAGGGAACGAAATAGGCTCTCTTGACGAACTTCAGTGGCCAAGGTACCCTGAGCCCCTGGAGGGCCCGGGGGGGAGCTTGAGAGAGCTTTAATGGCCCCGCAAACTGAGGTGTTGATAAATCTGACCCAAGCCGTACAGCGGGTAAGATAACAGGAAGAAAGGTAAACAACCCAGGTGGAGCTGTTCACTCCCTCCCCCATGTCCCCAAGCCACAGCTTCCCGTCAGCACTGCAGCTCCCGCAGGTGGCTCCCTGGACCAGCAGAAACAGCAGCAGGGGGCACGGGGGGAATGCAAATTCTCGGCTCACCCCCAGACCTACAAAACCAGAAATTCTGCCCTCCAGGTGATTCCGATGCACGCCTAAGTATGAGAACCACTGCTATCTTCCTACTTGTCTTTCTTATTCTATTATTAGCTGCTTGAGTAAAGTGTTAGGCATTTTGCTTTCAAAGTGCCCGGGATAGTACCTGTTACACAGTATCTGTTGAATACATGAATGAAACACTCCAGGAGAGAAAATGCAAATGACAGCGATAATCCTGGACTTGTTTTGGGAGTGAAACTGGAGGGTCAAAGCTGACCCAGCCCGACATCCCTCGCTTGGCTCAGGGCCACCCACGAGTGACAGAACCGCACAGGCACAGCAGAGGCAGCCGGCCCCGGTCAGGATCACACTGGTGGGAGAGCAGCCCTCATGGACGCCTGCATTTCACCATGCGGCTGCAGACTCCCCGAAACGGCACACGCTCTCCTTTGATGGAAGAGGGCAGTGAGCTGCACAAGCTTTTAGCATCTGTATGCTCTTTTTTGTTGCTAATGTGGGCTTGAGAAAATTACAGCAGCTAGAGACAGGTTTTCCACAGCCCAAGCCCTTTGTACGACTCCCGGGTGGAAGGAGAGACGCCAGCACCGCTCAGGTGGGCTTCACCTTCCGGAGCCGCCGCGCAGCCTGCTCTGACTTAACAGGACGGGAAGGCTGAAAAAAGAAGATAAGTTTGCCGCCCTAGGCCCATTGGGATGAACTGGAGTCGGGGAGGGGGTTAAGGTCCCCTAACAAAAGAGGCTCTTGACCACCCAGAGTGAGCCAGGCCCCAGGGAGCAGAAAGAGATCAGAAGCCCAGGGCTTTTGTCTGGGCCTAATCTGACCCTCCTGAGAGGCTGGGTCAATCCTTTCCCTAGGCGCCAGATCTGGCTACATCCTTTTCTCCTTTGGCACCTCTGAGGATAACGTTGTTGAGGGCTCACAATATACATCTGAATAGGCCTTTTTCTTAGCATAAGAGTATGCAACCGGGAGAGTTCAAACTGAATTCTAACCAACAAAGACTAGAAACGTCCCCAATTCCAACCTCCAATCCCTTTGAAAAGAAAGAACTGCAAAGTCTGATGAATGTTTAAACCGAAAGAGCTCATGAAGATCACCTAGCCTGCCTTTCCATCTGGGTGAGGAAACAAGGATGCAGACAGGCGAGGCTTCCAGTCTAAGGTCACATTGAAACGGATAAAGATGAATGACTCTTAGAGACAACTGAGATAAAGAGGAACAAGGAGACTCTTTAATGGAGCGACCTTAGGATAGCTGTGAACACACGGCCCAAGAACTTTTAAGTCAGTATTTACTTTGTCTCTTGGATATTTCTATTTGGAAATATTCCACGGCAATCTCGTGCTCAACATGTCCCAAACGAAACACACTCCCTCCAGTGGCCTGTCTTCCTTGGTTCCAGATTTCAGTAAAAGATGCTGCTTAGTTGCCCAAGCCAGGGTGACCTGGAAGTCACCCCACCTTCCCTCACATTCGATCTTTCACCAAGGTCCTATTGAATCTATCCTATCATCACTGTGATCCTAACTCCCATCACTGGATTACCGAAAAGGGCCTCCTGGGCCGCCACACTGCACCTGGGTCAACTTTAAAAATACACAATTTAGTAATGTCACTCTCCTGCTTAAATAACCTATGATTTCTCTTTGCTCTCTGGACAGGATGTGACCATAGCCTAGAAGACCCCGCATGATCTTGCCATCACCACCCACCTCTCCAGCCCGGCTCTCACCTGGTCTTCCCTCCCGGTCTAGGATCCATCAGCCATTGTCCTGGCTTGACCATACATGGTTCCCTTCCCACTTCTAGGTCTAGTATACTCTTTTTCCCTCTGCTGGGAGTGTTCTTTCCTTTCACCTGGCTTAACTCTTATGCATTCTTCGAAGGATTCCACTTAGGTGTCACTTCTCCGGGGGTGGAGGTGAGGCGAGGCTGGCCTTCTGGGGAGCAGTCAGTACCCTCTGCTCTGCTGCATTCTGCATCTTCCAGGGCTCTAAGTGCTCACTCTTTGCTTACCCTGGTGCCTACCACCAGAAAGTATCAAGAAGTCAACCATTTGCTCATACTTGATAAAAGGAATGGAGAAAAAAAAAATACCTTGCCCTTCAGAAGGAAATGAACAAATTCTAGGTTCATTCAATTCCATGTGGGAGAGAAATAGGTACTGAAAGAGGATGAATGTGAGAGCGTGCCAATGCTACTTTTTAAATAAGATTACATTTCAATCCTGTTTTTTTTTTTTTTTTGCGGTACGCGGGCCGCTCACTGCTGTGGCCTCTCCTGTTGCGGAGCACAGGCTCCAGACGCGCAGGCTCAGCGGCCATGGCTCACGGACCCAGCCGCTCCGCGGCATGTGGGATCCTCCCGGACCGGGGCACGAACCCGTGGTCCCCTGCATTGGCAGGCGGACTCTCAACCACTGCGCCACCAGGGAAGCCCCTCAATCCTGTTTTAATAACGCCTATTTTCATACTTTTTATACACAGCTGCTGAGTGCTTGTACGTCATTATTCCGGATCCTCGTTAAAAGCTCTGGAGAAAGGGGCAGGAACGGCTGTCTCATTTTAATGATGAGAAAAGATCTATCCAAGGTCTCATAGTGTCTGAACTGGGATTAGAATCCAGGTCTCATGTCTCATGGTTCAGGCTCCCCGTCACATACCATCCTGTCCTCCCTGACATGGGGATGTCCCCACTACTGGTGGTGGTGACAGGCCCCTGGAGAGCAGGTGGTCTTCACCTCTAGCTTTTAGCATACTCGGTTTACTAGAACAAACTCAGGGACAGAGTCCTCCAGGAGAGCTTGCCTGAGAGATGAAGAATTTGGCCAGAAAAAACAGCAGTCATGACACAGAAGACCCAAGATTGATGAAAAATTCCAAAGAAAAATAAATCAAGGCTTCTGTGAAGCTATCAACTCCTACTCACATACCTCTGCAAGTAGTTGATCCAAGTTTGTTAAGTAAACCCTTGAAACACCAGCCTTAAGAGGCCCACTCTTTTGAGGACTACCCCATTAGGACGTGCTCTTCTGGTGTGAGGGCTAAAAATATAGCACATTCCCCGTTTCTGTGGCAGAGCAAAGTGCACACAGCTCCTGCAGAGGTTTGAACGGTGTCCCCCCCAAAATTCACATCTGCCCAGAACCTCAGAATGTAACTTTTTGAAAAGAGAAATTTTGGAAATGTAATTATTTAAGGATCTCAAGATGAAATCATCCTAGACTGGGGGGTCGGGTAAATCCAATGACTGATGTCCCTATAAGAAGAGGAGAGGGGAATTCTCTGGTGGTCCAGTGGTTAGGACTCTGCACTGTTACTGCCAAGGGCCCCGGTTCGATCCATGGTCGGGGAACTAAGATCGCACAAGCCACGCAACGGGGGTAGAAGAGGAGAGGACGTAGGGAAGAAGGTGAGGTGAAGATGGAGACAGAGGTTGGAATGATATATCTACAAGCCAAGGAACGCCAAGGACTGCCGGCACCACCAGAGGTTAGGAGAGAGGCATGGGGCGGTTTCTCTCTCAGAGCCTCTATAAGGAACCAACGCTGCGGATGCCTTGATTTCAGACTTCTGTCCTCCTAAACTGAGAGAATATATTTCTGTTGTTTTCAGCCACCCAATTGCTGGGAATCTGTTGTCACAGCCCTTTCGGTTCCCACAAAAGGTCACATACTTCATTAGCTCTCCAAGAAGGTAAGTGTAGGGGAAGAATCAAAAGATTTGGTGAACGTAGAGAATGGACTTGAGGACACGGGGAGGGGGAAAGGTAAGCTGGGACGAAGTGAGAGAGTGGCACTGACATATATACACTACCAAACGTAAAATAGCTAGCTAGTGGGAAGCAGCCGCATAGCACAGGGAGATCAGCTCGGTGCTTTGTGACCACCTAGAGGGATGCGATAGGGAGGGTGGGAGGGAGGAGATATGGGGATATATGTATATGTATAGCTGATTCATTTTGTCATAAAGCAGAAACTAACACACCACTGTAAAGCAATTATACTCCAGTAAAGATGTTTTAAAAAAAAAGATTCGGCGAAAATCTCAAAGGATATGTTCAGCACCACTCAGCGCAAATCACGACTGTAGTTTTTGTGTTCTGCACCGGGAACCAACCGTACGAAGTGCAGGAGACACCAGGAGAAATCGAGTCTGTGTTCAGTCCTCTTCCACTCTACCTGTTCTTTAATCCCATCCTGGGCCACTTTCTTTGCTTCAATTACTAATTCTGATTTCCACTCCAACGTAGACATCCTAAACACATCCAAGTCAACTCATACAAAAATGCACTCACAAATCAATTCCTCTTCTTACCTCCCCACATCCCTTTATCCCATTCATTCAGGTCCAAAGCCTCCTTCATTTCCCATATCCAAACCACTGCCAAGTGCTAATACAATAAAGGATAACAGCAGTAGTAAAGTAGCTAATGTTTACGGAGCATATCTTATATGCCACACACTGCGCTAATGACCCTTGTGGAAGGTACTAACACCAGCCCCTTTACATTATGAGGAAAGAGACGCACACAGGTTCAATACCTAGCCCACTGGCTCACAGCAACCGACAGAACCAGGGCGTGGATCAAAGTCATCTCCGTCCAGAATCCAGACCCTTCGCTTCTCTGCCTCTCCACACTGATGACATTCCCTCTGTGCCTTTCACGCTATCTTTTCCCTTCCATCCCTACTTCTACCACCCAAATGGCATGTTCCCACCTGGACTTCTAAACCGCCTTCCTAATAACTTCCGCTATCTCTCCACTCACATTTTTCTCTCGTAACACACATTCCTAGAGCAACCCTTGAAACCTGCAGGCAAACCCAGACCAACAAAATATGCCAAGGAAATTCCAGAAGCAAGCTGGTCTTTACTCAGCTGGCCCAGAGTCACCTCCCCCCCAGTTAATGATATTCTGCCATGCCTCCAAGCAGTCACTGCTCTCAAGGTCCTGTTCCTTCCTTACTGGGCAGCTGGCCCCATGCCAAAATACCTTCCAACCCGTGGTTTTAAAAGGATCTGACTCTTGATCTGAGAGCTGAAGGGAACCCAGAGAATAATAAACTGGAAGAAAACGGTACCTCTGGGGACCTGACTGAAGTCACCACTGTTATCTACGCTTGCTCATCACAATGGGGCATTTTCATAGCTCTTCCTTCCTGAGACCTGCAACTGCAGGGTTGAGGGTCACCCAGAGCTTCCCAGGCAATTCCCTTCCCAGACACGGCAACTGAACCTTGAGGTTCTCTCTCTGAGAGCTGGTCGTTAAGAAACTGACTGCAACCAAATCTGGATGTTTCCCAGGAGCTCTATTTCCAGGAAACATTGGTTTCATATTATATACACCACATAAAAACATTCGCCCAGCCCCACTCTGCTAGAGACCTAGGTAAGCTTCATGAGGGTAGAATACTCTCACGTATTCACTACTAGCTATTCCCTACTAGTGAACAACACTACTAGCTATATTCACTAATGTGCCCTTTCACAGTGTCTGGAGCAAAGGAGACACTCAATAAATATTCCCTGAAGGAATAAACCCTCCCTTTTACACAGCACACCCCCTTCTTCCTCTTTTCCAGTCCAGAACTGCACTGTCAGTTAAGATGTTTCTTCTGCCTCTTTTGCTGCCCAAAGAGCCTTTTCCATCTGTGGTAGGTAATTTAATTACAAAGGGATTTCAGAAGTGTACATAAGAGTGGCTGTGTGGCCATCTATGGGACTAGTCACATAACAAATGGTCATAATAAGGATATTTATACAGTGCATACTTTGTGCAAAATACTTCTCAGACTTTAACCTATTTATTCGCCAGAACATCCTTATGAGGACTGCTGTGATTACTCTGAGTCACAAAAGCAGGATGCTACCTAAGGGCTTAGAAATGAAGAGACAGGCCCAAGGCCACGCAACCGGGGGGAGTGGAGCCATGATCTGAATACAAGCGGTGCGGCTCCACAGCTCAGGCTCTCACCCACTGTTAAGATGGTGGTTTATTCTACCCAAACCGTAAAGCTTAACTTCCTATGTTAGAAAAGACAGGTCACCACCTTCAAAAACAAACAAAACACTACTTTAGGGCAGATGAATAACACATGAGGTTATTTTGAGACCATGACAATTCTGCTCTGCTTCTCTGGCACTGATGTATGTAATGAATACCTAATTTGTTAAATTTATAATAAAAAGAAAAGCATATTCATAAGGTAATTTTGACATGAGTTTTACAAAACTAGTTGGAGACATACTATGTATATATAAACACTAAGTAAGGGCGAAAGAAGACACGAGAAATTACAGGTTTGGATCACAGAGATGGCAGATGAGAAATGTCAACAACTTGTGCCGGACTGAGAATATTGGCGGGAGTAGAAAGGAAGGAAAATAAATTTCTTCCTCCATTTAAAAAACATTTAAGGGGCTTCCCTGGTGGCGCAGTGGTTGAGAGTCCGCCTGCCGATGCAGGGGACGCGGGTTCGTGCCCCGGTCCAGGAAGATCCCACATGCCGCGGAGCGGCTGGGCCCGTGAGCCTGCGCGCTCCACAACGGGAGAGGCCACAACAGTGAGAGGCCCGCGTACCGCAAAAAATAATAAATAAATAAATAAAATTTACAAAAGAGCATTTAAAATTGAGAAATAACCCAAATGGTTTAAAATTTAGCACATTCCCTCGACTTTTAAGAAAATATCAGGGCTTCCCTGGTGGCGCAGTGGTTGAGAGTCCGCCTGCCGATGCAGGGGACACGGGTTCGTGCCCCGGTCCGGGAAGATCCCACGTGTCACGGAGCGGCTGGGCCCGTGAGCCATGGCCGCTGAGCCTGCGCTCCGCAACGGGGGAGGCCACAACAGTGAGAGGCCCGCGTACAGCAAAAAAAAAAAAAAGAAAATATCAGTCTAACTCTGCACAGGCAGCGCTTCCGGGCAAAAAGGTAGAAACTTTAATAACTTGTCAGTTTTCAAGAGACTGCAGCTGACTTAGGGAACTGATAAAGCAAAACCTCAAACTACACCTTCAAGTACAGATAACACAAATCCACACACATACAATAGCACGCTGGCCTCTGGGGCGCGTGAGGAAATTTCTGAATGAAGCTGTGTGCCTGAGCTGAGCCCCTGCTCTCATCCCTTCCCTTCTCCTGCTCTATGGGCTCAGCAGCCCTACCCAGCCCCACCCACGCTTTTGGTTCCCCATCTACGTTCACGGGCTGGCCCTGGGCTATTTGCCCTTGATTTACCCACAGGGAATGTTGAGAATATTCACAAGCCATGGGCAGAGCATGATATCCCGGCTGCACAGATGAGAGGTGGGTGTGGGCCACGCTGGTAAAACCTATGTCATCCCTGCTTCCTCCTTCTCTGGTTTTCTCTCATGTCAGATCAATCCTAGTCTGCAGTTTGCTATCTTGAAAATAATTCTGAGTTAAATATGCATGGCTATGTCAAAAAGTCCCAAGCATACTTTCTAGTACTCAAGAAAATATATCCAATCTTTTGGGAAAAAAATATGACACTAGCTTATGCTAACATTGTGTTTCTCAAGGGGCCTTTCCGATCACTGACAAGGTACAGCCCACAGACTAAAACACAAATGATAAAGACCTACTGAAGTAAAATGTCATCATCTCTAGAGATACACAGATAGAAATTTTATAGTTTCTCAGGTGATACTATAAACTGGGCTCCTAGAAATTCAAGTTCAAATTGCAATTATATACGGGAACATATGTATATGTATAGCTGATTCACTTTGTTATAAAGCAGAAACTAAGACACCATTGTAAAGCAATTATACTCTAATAAAGATGTAAAAAAAATAAAATAAAATAGATAACCAACAAGGATCTACTGTATAGCACAGGGAACTCTGCCCAATATTCTATAATAACCTAAATGGGAAAATAATTTGAATAAGAATAGATACATGTATATGTATAACTGAATCACTTTGCTGTACACCTGAACCGAACACAACACTGTTCATCAACTATGCTCCAATATAAAATAAAAATTTAAAAAAAATTAATATTATAAAATTGAACACATCAACTGACTTAGAGGGAACGGTGTGTATCATTTATCACCTTCCTGACTGAGGTGTGGCTTCGGCACTCGACTACTACCACCACCACCCCTCCTGACTGTCAAAGCCCAGGCGCTATGGTAGTCGAATCGCAGGTGTGGTAAGTGCCATAAAAGCCCCTACGTGAACATGCTTTCCCAAGCTATTCCTGCTCCAGCCTCTGAATGGTACTTGGAAAAGAAGGAGGATGACACGAAAGAGTAAGGCCATCTACCCCTCACGGCATTGTCTTGATCATCACTTCAAGTATTAAAAAGTGAACCAAATGCCTGAAATATCACTGGCACTGTCTTTACTTAGTATCGGTACCTCAGCACCACAATGCTGATGGATATAGCCAAGGCTGCTTCAACATTTCTCTGTGCTGAGGTGTTTTAACATTTCTTCCAGGAGGCTAGACATCAGTCACTTAAATATGAAAAGCCTCATACTGCCAATTACTGTGAACTGTGAAAAACCTATTGGAACAAAGCCATCAGAACGCTCAGAACTTGCTGTCCGTGGGTAACAAAGTTGAGAGCACGCAGAAAACTCAGAAAGTTGCTTTCCTGTTCCGTCTTCTCTAAACTTGCCTTCCTTGATTCATCCAGTTTTATTATCTAGTGACCTCAGAGTAAAACTTCTGTAAACAAAACTCCCCTTCCAGAAACCTCTGTTGCAAGAACTGCTTTCCTTGGTCCCTCTGTGCTCTCAGAGGTGACAGGTCCCACATTACCACTGAAGCACAGTCCCCCCTGCACACTCTAGGACGGTGCTGAGTAAAATCTTTTCTAAGAGGCTTGAACCACGAGCCCACAAGCTGGATGAAATAACTGAGCAGCGTCCAGTTAATAACAACAGCAAGAGACTAAACTAGTTCTTTCTTTTTTTTTTGCGGTTCACGGGCCTCTCACTGTTGTGGCCTCTCCCGTTGCGGAGCACAGCCTCCGGAAGCACAGGCCCAGCCGCTCCGCGGCATGTGGGATCTTCCCGGACCGGGGCACGAACCCGTGTTCCCTGCATCGGCAGGCGGACTCTCAACCACTGCACCACCAGGGAAGCCCTAAACTAGTTCTTAAATACAGTTCAGGGCCAGCATGAATGAACAAAGCCCACAGGATGCAACAATGTCAATTTAGTCAGGGCTACTTTCTCTCAAATTTCAGGATGGCAGGCTGTTAAGAGGATGCGATTGGTCATCTGGAAAGTGCTGGAAGAGTTGTAAACACTCCGGGGAGTCAGCAAATGCTGACTGAAAAGGACTGGACAAGAGAAGAACAAATGACCTTCTTGGATCAGTATCACACATGACATAATTCCAGAAATGCGGGGAGAGGTGACTCAATACGTTTCACCTGAAAGTCAAACTAGTGTTTCTCCTCTTCAAGTCTTAGCTGTAAACGTTGCTAGCTGTGCAATCTTGGACAGTTTATCGAATTTCTCGGAGCCTCAGTTTCCTCAGAGAAAAATACAGGCTATCACATAAGTTCATTACAAAAAGGAACTGAGAGCTCGAGACGCGTACAGTAAGTGCACTGCATCGTGCACAGTGTTACGTAACAACAGCAACAACTACTGACACTGATATAGGAAAGGAGGTGAGGACACAAGTTGGGGGTGTAAACAATGTCTCTGCTATAGGAACTCTATCCTATTTACAAGAAAACTCCTTGGTTCGTCAAATTGTCTGGGGCCGTAGCTGCTGGTTGGAGGCAGTGGTGCACTGGAATGTGTGCCCTCAGCCACTTTTCATGTGTCTTCCTCATTCTTTTGTGCCCCATACATACTGTTCAGCTCTTTTTACCAGGAATAAGCTGATGATCACTAGAGGATAAAGCTTTGTTAACTACATGGCATTCACTTTTTTATTTTTGAAACAACAGTGCTCTTTCTTAATAGCACAAGGCTTCCTTTAAAAGTCGTCTCACTGCCCTTCAGCTTCTCTAAGAGAATCTGATCTGCTCAAAGGTCCACTTAATCTCATAAATAAAAGTGGCCAAGTGGGCTTCCCTGGTGGCGCAGTGGTTGAGAGTCCGCCTGCAGATGCAGGGGACACGGGTTCGTGCCCCGGTCCGGGAAGATCCCACATGCCGCGGAGCGGCTGGGCCCGTGAGCCATGGCCACTGAGCCTGCGCGTCCGGAGCCTGTGCTCTGCGGTGGGAGAGGCCACAGCAGTGAGAGGCCCGCGTACCGCAAAAAAAAAAAAAAAGTGGCCAAGTACCTTTGGCAACTGTGATCTACAGCTCCCCGGTCACCCAATTCCACCTGCTACAACAGGACTAAGTTACAACAGCAGCTCTAGGAGTAGATGCACCTCAGCCCCTGACTGGCCAGACTGTATTTTCCCGTTTTCCTCCATCTCTATGCCTCATAAAAATCAGAAAGCTTTAAGCACAAAGTTTAAGAACAACCATAACAAAAAGCCTAGATCTTAATTGTGCAGGAGGTTAACAGTCGCACTGTTGACTTTGCAGTAAGACAAACAGTAAAAACTTGGCAAGCACTACTGTATACTATCCCCCCTCCTCCACTCATTCCTGAAGACTGTACTCATTCTTGGGATGTGAATGACAGGCAGAGTTCATCTGAGAGAACAGGGCATCCTAACCTGGTCAGAAGCCCTGAAATACCAAAAGAGAACTGGAGGGGTTAGGCTAACTGAGCTTCTTCATTTGAGGGGAAAAGTAACTCTATCTCCTGAGGATCTCAGGTCTGTGATGACCAGATTACCTTCAAACTCTGAAAGGTTGCTTGTTAGTGTAAGTCTTTTCCAGTTTTACGCTGATACACAAAACCAGGGAAACATGAGAGGGTCAGCAGGAAGGCTGGCTACGGCGTGACTCCTGAGCCTTGGTGGGCAATCCAGGCAGGAGGAGTGGGGAGTCTGTGGGCTTGCTTCACCTCTTCAGAGTCAGATACCAGAGCACCTTAACAGTAGAAAGGACAAGCCCGAAGCCATCCCAGTGCCAGTGAGATCACTCACAAACCTAGAACTGGCAGCTGGTTAAGCATTATGAAGCAGGTCATATGAGGTTTGTTTTGCTTCTTTGTAATTGAGGGGGAGGACCTTAATGTTCAAATCTAGAGTCTGGTTAAATAACTATAAAATGGCATATTATTATAGCCACTGAAAACGATGTGATAAATCTGCATTTATAGATACGGAAAAATGTTAACAGAACACTCAGTGAAAAAGAAAACAGGTTACAGAACAACATGGATAGTATAATCTCCTTAATAGCACACACATACAAGCTCTGCATGAGGGATTGGCACACTTCTTTGGTTAGCGGTCCAGGATTTGAGCTACTCATTAGCTATGTGACCTGGGGTAAGTGAGTAACTTCTTTAAGGCCAAACTTCCTCATCTGAAAATTTTTAAAAAGGAAGAAGGGGAAGAGAAGGGGGAGGGGGCCACCTGTTCTCATAGGCTGTCAGGAGAATTGCATGAGATACGTAACGGATTTAGAAAACTCCTTGCGAATATAACACATATTCATTGATATTATTGTTATTATCTCTGGATAGTGGATTTTGCAAATTCTTAATTTTATACTTGTTAAATTTTATACAGAAGAAAAATATCTAAACCCCAGCAAATGACCCATTTAAAAAACTACTCAAGAAATAAGAGGGGATATATGTATAACTGATTCACTTTTGCTGTACACCTGAAACGAACACAGCCTTGTAAATCAACTATACATCAATAAAAATTAAAAACAAACAAACAAGCAAACACAGCTACTAGGTATTATGCGTCTCAAAATAACCTTGAAGGGCAGGTATTACTGCTTCTACCTTAGAGACTGAGAAAACTCAGGGTGAGAGAAGCTGAGAAACTGGTCCTTGTTCCCACAGCTGACACGTGACAGACCTGTAGTTCAGAAACCAAATCTGCCTGACTCTTGTAAATACTACTAGAAAAAGCTGGTGCAATGCAGAGTTCGCTGCAACAAGGTATGATGCCCAGGGCTGAAGACAATTTTTTAAAGTATCTTTATGGACAGTATTGTAACTATGATGAAAATGAAGCAAGCAAAGGGACTGCTGACTATTCTTCTCAACCTCTCTATCTCCTTCTCAGAGCTAAACCCACCCAGTTCCTTCATCCTTTTCGCTTAGCAACTCCTCTTTCCAATCTTTCAATCATTTGCTTTGTGCTGGATCCCCTCCAAATTTTTCTCTTCTCAAACAGTGCTGAGGCCCAGCGTGGGATGCAGAGGCTGGGAACAAACTGGTAAACAAAGCATAAAGCCCACGGCACATACGGTGCGGGGCTTGGATGGTAAAATACGAAAAGACTAGGCTGTGAATGTAACCAGTGGCCGCAGGCCAGCTAGGGGGTGACAGGACAGTAGTTTACAAATGTTTCACAGACAGAAGGGACTGTTTGGAGAGTTGTCTCTGGACCTTTCATGAGAATTGATGAAAAGAGAGGAGAATGGGAAGTTTAGCTCAGAGACCTGTAGAATTAGTGGTTGGGGGAAGAACAACTTCATCCAGAGTGAGGCTGGGAGCCCCAGAAGAGGCCTCTTAGGGCAGCTGTGAGACCACAGCTAGGGCCAGGCTTCCATGGTGTGGAGACTTCACACCAGCTCGCAGAACCGTTCCATCTGTTAATTCCTCTGTCCCTGCTGCAAACATAGAGCGAGAAGCTGGCCTGAGGGTTTACAATAATTTATCTCAAGGTTTTGTTGGAAAAGTTACTTTTTCCCACACTCAGAATATCTTTAGATGAGAATCAGGTCCAAAGGGGCAAATGGTGCTGGAAATAAATAGAGGTGGGGGGAGTACTGGGAAAGTTTCTTGAGAGCATGTGTCAGAAAAACAGGCTAACATGCCCTTTTTAGGACGGAGCCACAGAGCGTTATCTGAATCATCACGCTGGCACTTCTGATGATGCATTTTAAATCATTATGCTTAATTTGGGGAGATGAGAAAGTACCTAACACAAAGCTACCTCCTTCAAAACCTCATGCTGAGTAATTACCCTTTTTACACATTTCCAATAGCTCCCAATTCCTTTTTTTTTTTTTCTTTTGTGGTACGTGGGCCTCTCACTGTTGTGGCCTCTCCCGTTGCAGAGCACAGGCTCCGGACGCGCAGGCTCAGCAGCCATGGCTCACGGGCCCAGCCGCTCCGCAGCATGTGGGATCCTCCCTGACCGGGGCACGAACCCGTGTCCCCTGCATCGGCAGGTGGACTCTCAACCACTGCGCCACCAGGGAAGCCCTCCCAATTCCTTTTGAATCAAAGGTAACTCCTAACTGTAGTAAGGATTTCCCTTTGCTCCTTCCTTCCTTCTTCCCATGCCCCCACACACAACTCACCTCTAGCTGGGTAAAGTTAGTTATGATTTCTTGAAAAAAGTTATTCTTGCCACTGAACTTTAAAACCAGTTCTTCCTCTTGCCGGGAATGTAATTCGTCTAAATCGGGGGTAGCCACACAGCTCAGAATGGATTGCCCAAGGCTGTGTGTGCTTCCAGAGCCAACTTCAGGGCTTCCCAGTTATTAAAATAAAATTGAGCTTGAAAATTTGATCTCAGTGAAATGTCTTTACTTTTAAGAACTTCTTATACCTATCATCCAACTTAAGTGTAGTCAGTATTTACACGATCACCTTTATTGTCTTCCTTCCTTCCTTAGAAGGAAAACTGTAAGATCTTCACTTACGCTTCTTCAGAAGGAAAGTCAGCCTTTAGTCTTCTCCCAGTGACAGCTGTTCTACAAGCAAGTAAGTATGTTCTGCCCATGTAATAAGAAATCACTCTTTCTGGAATATCTCATTCTTTCTGGAGATCCATCTGCCAGAAATCTAGACTCTAAAGGACTATCATGTAAAAGTGGGATTAGACTTGTACCATGAAGCCCAGGGATTAAAAATAGGTTGCTGGGTGGAAGCGTCAGGGTATACAAATTTTGGCCAGTTAGAAGCAGAACTGGAGCAAGAATTAATTTAGCAAGTATTTATTAAATACGACTGCATCTACCACAACATCCAGTCTTATTACTCAAGAAACTTAGAGACTACAGATGGGGAGATGGAGAGTAATTAGCGACTTCAATACATTATACAGTACTGAATATATAGTATGACGAGTTTTCTCTAAAGGAATAAACACAGTTCTATAGCAGCGACTAATCTAGCAGGGCAGTTAATCCAGAAGGACAGTTAATTCCTCCTTTGAATAGTCAGACAGGCTCTCCAGAGGAGGAGACTGTTAAGGTGACTTTTACAGGACAAGTAGCTAAAGGACTGAATTTATGGCCAGGGAATGGGCGCTCTAAGCAAAGAGCCCAGGGGCAAAGAGGGGACATGATTTGCCAGTGCAGACTCCCAAGGGCTGTGTATTGCTGAGGCACCGTGCTTAAGAGGTGAGACTCTACCCAGAGGGCACTGGAGCTCTTCTCAGACCACTACAGAGATCTATTAAAAACAGCTTTTCATCAAAAAGCTATTTTAACTGCTATCATAACTGCTGCTAGGGACTTGCCTGGTGGCTCAGTGGTTAAGAATCCGCCTGCCAATGCAGGGGACACGGGTTCCAGCCCTGGTCCGGGAAGATCCCACATGCCGCAGAGCAACTAAGCCTGTGCGCCACAAGTACTGAGCCTGAGCTCTAGAGCCCGCGAGCCACAACTACTGAAGCCCGCGCGCCTAGAGCCTGTGCTCCACAACAAGAGAAGCCACCGCAATGAGAAGCCCGGACACCTCAACGAGAAGCCCGGACACCTCAACGAAGAGTAGCCCCAAGCCGGCGCGCAGCAACAAAGACCCAACACAGAAAAAAAAAAAAAAAAAAAAAAGGTAACTGCTGCTAATCTGGGATTTAAATACATCAAATATTTTAAACAAATCAATACATTTCACCTGAGGGTTGAGGAACTCTTTGACACACTGTATGGTATTCAGGGGAGAATTCAACAGAGAAGTAGCGAGAGGCTGGGAAGGCCAGCTGGAGGGGGGGTCACCAGTGGCAGAGGTGGAAGCTCTATTTGGCTTCATCCTGAGATTAGCAACCTACCTGCCCTTAGAAGGGTCTGTGCGCCAAATACCTTCCTCTGTACCAGGATGTACCTACCTACAGTCTCCTCAGGGAGCGTCCATTCTCCGGAACTAAAATCTCATTACTCATTTGCTTAAAGGAGTAACACAATCCCTTCTAGAAACTGGAAAAAAAAAAATGCTCCTGTGGTTCCGCTTAACCATTTTAAGGCACTTAATGTTTCCCAAGTATAAACTCTCACACTTTTATCTGATGGTTTGTATTATGGCTGCAGAATTTTAGATGACTTCAGAGCGGAAGCCAGTGAACTGTGAAAGGACATCATTTACATTTGTTTGCCGTATCAGGTGGCACTTAAAATATATAAATAGGGAGATGTGGGGAAGAAAAACAAAAAGATTTCTAAAGTTTCCACAGATTTACTGTAGATCCTTTTCATTTGGGGGTGAGGTGGGGGTCAAGTGGAAAAATGATTATATGATTTAAAACATTTAAAAAAAGAATCACATAGTTTCCTGTTTGCACTTCTCTTTTGGCATTTGTTAATATCAGAGTCTAGGTCTTCAGAGAGGCCCGTATATTTTAGACTTTTAAAAGTTCACTTAGATTTGAACTAGAAGTGGAAGACTGCTAATTGCTAAATTTAGCTTCTATGCAAAATCCCTACATTCAAAACTTAGCTCCACCTTTGAGGAGTAAGTATTTGCCAGAAGTCAAATTAAATTGCTATTTTAGTAAAAGAACTTAAGTGGAACAAGTTGAAGAAACATTTACCATATGACAAAATGGCTTTTGAAATACCTTTAAAGGACAAGGTTTATTCTTGTTTATTAAATTTCTTCATGAATATATCTAGACGAAATTACTTCATAAATACACCCACTGATAAACTAAGAGAGACGTGTTAGGAAAAGTGGTATGTTAAGGTGAAATGATGGACTAAACTTGTCATGTTCCCACAGGATTCCAGCTTTGGTATTTATTATCGTGTTAAAAATGGTCTTTAAAGGGCGTGGGAAAAGGTGCTACAAAAATGTAGTTTTTCTGGCAAAGTCTGAATTAAGATGCTAAAGCCACTAATGTTTGGTGAAATGTATATTCTGACACATACACAGGATCAGGCAATAAATGAGACCTAAGTGATGATAATCAATGGCCGGAGAAGCAACAGAGAGTCAAAATGACAGGATAAACGGGGGAAGGCTCTGGAAGTCAGTTTTGTATCTTTAACTCTCCTGTGTTAACTGTTCAGTTCCTTTCTTTTAATCTCTCACCTTACCTTCTTTATCCTTTCCATCATTTCTCCTAAATGAAGATGAGCTGTGGTTAAAGAAGAGACGAAGGAAGCTGGTGTCACATATGAGATTGAGGCAAGACTCGTATGTTGAACCCTCGATACCATACTTTGTAACCCTGGGGAAAACTGTAACTCCCCTTAAGCCTTAGATACATCATCTATAAAGAGAATTAAAGTTTATGTACTCTGATACATGGCTGTACACTACGTAAATGGTTCTAATCTTTATACGGGGCTATCTGGCAAATATATAAAATGTTTTTAAAATTTCATGAAATACATTAAAATAACCAAGGTAAGTAAATAATTAAATATAAAAGGAATGGGCTATTAGGTAACGTTCATCAATGGCTGTTAACATTACAAAAGAGAGATCAGGATACAACTAATCATTAGGTGCAAGTACAAACTGCTAGTACTTATAAGGCATTCTTGCCCTCCTACTGCAAATGCAAACCTTAATCTGATCAAGCCTTCCATAAGGAAACTACTAGTTTACTGAAAATTCAGAAAGAGGAACTTCCTAAACAATACCACGGAGATGCAATCAGCAACACATGCTCTAGGAAATTATGGGACAAATAATGTGAGTTCTTCAGTAACTACACCGTGAGGAAAAAGGAGAATGAGAAAGGAACAGAGATGACCACATCGGAAGTGATTTCAGAGACCAATCCAATGTAAAGATTGTACAGATCTGCATCTTGATTTAAACTGTTAAAAACATCAAAACATTATGCAAACAATTTCTCTACTTTTGTGTAGGTTTGAAATTTTCCATAACAAACAGTTAAAAATAAAAACCTAGAGGATTGCCATTAAAAATGGTGACCTTGAAAGATAACAATTTGTAAATGTAAACTCTTTCTTGTCTGTCCTCTGGGTTATCTGATTATTCCCCCAGTCACCAGAGTGTAACATACCAAGAGACCATTATAATAACACAATTTGTGTCTATATTAAGTGTAATGAAACTTAGGGACTTTGTAAGAGCCCAGGAATTAACAAAAAGGTATTTCTAGAGGAACTAACTGCATTCTAAATGACACTGTGTTTAAGCCGAGTTTCACGTCCTCCTGGTGAAGCAGTACCATTTGCAATGTGCCGTTATGTAGTGCTTAATATATTTCAAAGCACATTATCTCTCTTTTTTTTTTTTTTTTTTGCGGTACGTGGGCCTCTCACTGTTGTGGCCTCTCCCGTTGCAGAGCACAGGCTCCGGACGCACAGGCTCAGCGGCCATGGCTCACGGGCCCAGCCGCTCCACGGCATGTGGGATCTTCCTCGACCGGGGCACGAACCCGTGTCCCCTGCAACGGCAGGCAGACTCTCAACCACTGCGCCACCAGGGAAGCCCCACATTATCTCATTTTATCCCCACTATAGCTCAGTGAGGCCAACCAGAACAGGGAGTTCATCGCTACTTTAAAGGGAAACCACTAGCTGTGATGGGTGCTCATGTTATCATTTTTTCTGGGGGAAGAAAAAAGAAAACACAAAACTACCAGCTTCTTCTTCAACCAAATGATAAAGAAATTATCCACTGAAAATCAACCACGCTAGTAAAGAAAGCACTGTTTTTCTAACACAGACATATCACTAAGGGAAACAAGGAACAGATAAATAGAAAAATACCACTCTTAAATGGCCAATGAGCGTACGACAAGGTATTAAGTTCATTAATAAACAATTAAATGCCATGTCACTGTGGCCTATCAGACAGAATGAATCAGTTTATGTACGCTAATAGCCCCAGTTGAGGGGCACAGTCAGGGAACTATGCATTTTTAAACCAAGTGCCTACTAAGTTTCCATCTCTGTGCCAGGAACCATATTTGTTGATGGAATCAATCTACTATTCATAAACATAAAATGAAACATCAAGTAAGTTCAACCTCAGACTCAAGTGTCTAGTCTTTCTGGGGGAACAGTCAGTGAACCCAAACAGATCATTATGGAATGACAGATCCATACTGTCTTGATTCCAGAGAGCCACCAAATTTTCAATGGTATTAAAGCGTGTGCAAAGAAACAACTAAAGGCTTATACAAACAAAGAGAAAATGTCAAACAAACCCACCCACATCACCGAGTGTCTTCCCGTCTATACATTCCATTTCAGGGACCAAGGTCAGGTGTTAAAACAAGCAGAGAAGACATGTTCCAGGAATACTCCATCAATGGCACACTGCTACAAAGCTAACATTTCACACTAATCTAAATATTTAACTTTTTGCCCCCGAGCTTATGTTCAAGTATCTAGTCAATATGATTGCTCAGTCTGTTTTACGTTTATTTTATGTGCATAATTCACAGACACTCATTTTATGAGATAAATTTCATTTCTTTTTGAGGATGATTCTGGCTGTTAAATGTCCCACGTTTCCATTTTTAGTTTAATTTCATGGGGGGAAATGGAAAACTACTTTTCATTACTCTTCTGCTCACATATTTTTTAAATTAAGAAGAAAATATCCAATCCTATATAATGACTAGTAATCCCAGTGCTCTACTGCAGTTCCTAATTAAGTAATCTGAAGAATTTAAAAAACAACAATCTCTTTTTCTAAAAATCTTATCCTCAGTGAGGTCGTATAAGTGGCCTTTTTTTGTGTGGATTAAAAAAATCTGATTTGACCAAATACATGACCAAAGAAACTCTTTATACTCCAACAATGACAGGTCCTACCGAGCACTTGGGGAAGTATATGAACAAAAGTGCACTGTTCCATTCCTGAACCACCAGGCGGGGAGAGCCCATCACTCCCCAAGAATAATGGACATAACAAAGCTCTGCACATTGAGGCAGTCTTGGAATTTCTTTCCATCAAAAAGATGCTGCTGCACAGTGAAAACAATCTTGAGAAAGAAGAATGGAGCTCGAAGAATCATGCTCCCTAACTTCAGACCACACTACAATATAGACAAAGCTACAGTAATCAAAACAGTATGGTACCGGCACAAAAACTGACATAGAGATCAATGCAACATGACAGAAAGCCCAGAAATAAACCCACACATTTATGGTCAGTTAATCTACAACAAAGGAGACAAGAATATACAATGGAGAAAGACAGTTTCTTCAATATGTGGCCCTGGGAAAACTGGACAGCTACATGTAAAAAAATGAAATTAGAACATTCTCTAACGCCGTATATAAAAATGAACTCAAGGGCTTCCCTGGTGGCGCAGTGGTTGAGAGTCCGCCTGCTCATGCAGGGGACACGGGTTCGTGCCCCAGTCCGGGAAGATCCCACATGCCGTGGAGTGGCTGGGCCCATGAGCCATGGCTGCTGAGCCTGCGCGTCCAGAGCCTGTGCTCCGCAACGGGAGAGGCCACAGCAGTGAGAGGCCCGCATACCTCAAAATACAAAAAAACAAAACAAAACAAAAAAAGAACTCAAAATGGATTAATGACCTAAATGTAAGACCAGATACTATAAAACTCCTAAAAGAAAACAAAAGCAGAACACTCTTTGACATAAATTGCAGCAATATTTTTTTGGATCTGCTCCTAGAGTAATGGAAATAAAGACAAAAATAAACAAATGGGACCTAATTAAAAACTTTTACACAGCAAAGGAAAGCATAAACAAAATGAAAAGACAACCTACGGACTGGGAGAAAATATTTGCAAACAATGCTACCGACAAGGGATAAATTGTAAAAATATACAAACAGATCATGCAGCTTAATGTCAAAAAACACACAACCCAATCAAAAAATAGTCAGGAAACCTAAATAAATATTTCTCCAAAGAAGAATACAGATGATCAAGAGGCACATAAAAAGATGCTCAATATCACTAATTATTAGAGAAATGCAGATCATAACTACAATGAGGTATCAACTCATACCAGTCAGAATGACCCCTGCTTAAAAGTCTACAAATAATATATGCTGGAGAGGGTGTGGAGAAAAGGGAACCCTCTGACACTGCTGGTGGGAAGGTAAACTGATATAGCCACTATGGAGAACATGATGGAGGGTCCTTAAAAACTAAAAATAGAGCTACTGGAGGCAGTCAAGATGGCGGTGTGGGAAGACGCAGAGTTAGCACCTCCCCACAACTAGGGCGCCTGCCGGCCGCTGGTAGCGTACACTGATGCCCAAGGAGACAGGAGGAACCCCAAAGTGAACCGGTAGGACGTAGGGGAGCTGAGAGGGGGAGGAGAAGTGGAGGCCAGACAGCATCGGCATCCCTGAGGCTGGGGAGATCAGGAGAGGCAGGCAGGAGGGACCCTCCCAGACCAGAGAAGCAGGAGAGGAGTGGAGGGCGTTTGCCCTGCCCACTTGAGCCCAGGAAGTCTGCTGTGATCCCAGGTGAGGTCCCCCACCCTCTGAGACCAGGGGTGGGGGACACGCCTGGGCCCCTTGTTCCTTGAGCCTAAACCCCACCCGCCACAGTCCCCAGGGCCTTTTCCAGTCCTGTGGGTCCTGAGCATAGGCCCACCCACCACCCAAACTGCACCCTTGCTTAGGCCCCACCCTCCACAGCCAAGGCCTTTCCCACCACCACCACCACCCCACCTTTTCTTCTTTTCCCTTCCCCTCTTTTTTACTACTGTGGTACTGATGTACCTTCAAGTTGTTGAGTCATCTATATTTTTATTTTTGTATTCTTTCCAACATATCTGTTAGTTTCCTAGTCTAATTTTATTTTTTACTTTGTTATTGTTTTTTCTTTCTTTTTTTTTTGCCACCCCATGTGGCTTGTGGGATCTTGGTTCATGAGCCAGAGGTTGGGCCGAAGCTGCTGCGGTGGGAGCTCCAAGTTCGAACCACTGGACTAACAGAGAACCTCAGACCCCAGGGAATATTCATCGGAGTGAGGTCTCACAGAGTTCCTCATTTCAGCACCATGACCCAGCTCTACCCAATAGCCTACAAACTTCCAGTGTTGGAAGCCTCAGGCCAAACAACCAATAAGACAGGAACACAATCGCACTCATTTAAAAGAAAAAAACAAAAAAAACGAGAGAGAGACAGCAAAAAAATTTGTTCCAGATGAAGGAGCAAGGTAAAAACCTACAAGCCCAAATAAATGAAGAGGAAATAGGCAATCTACCTGTAAAAGAATTCAGAGTAGGGCTTCCCTGCTGGCGCAGTGGTTGAGAGTCCGCCTGCCGATGCAGGGGACATGGGTTTGTGCCCCGGTCCAGGAAGATCCCACATGCCGCGGAGCGGCTGGGCCTGTGAGCCATGGCCACTGAGCCTGCGCGTCTGGAGCCTGTGCTCCACAACGGGAGAGGCCACAACAGTGAGAGGCCCACGTACCGCAAAAAAAAAAAAAAAAAAAAAAGAATTCAGAGTAATGATAGTAAAGATGATCTAGAGTCTCGGAAATAGAAAGGAGGCATGGAGTGAGAAAATACAAGAAATGTTTAACAAAGATCTAGAAGAACTAAAGAACAAACGAACAGAGATGAACAACACAATAACTGAAATGATAAATACACTACAAGGAATCAATAACAGAATAACTGAGGCAGAAGAACAAACAAGTGAGCTGGAAGACGAAAGGGTGGATATAACTGCTGAGGAGCAGAATAAAGAAAAAAGAATGAAAAGAATTGAAGACAATCTAAGAGACCACTGGGACAACACTAAACACACCAGCATTCAAATTGTAAGGGTCCCAGAAGAAGAAAAGAAAAAGAAAGGGTCTGAGAAAATATTTGAAGAGATTATAGTCGAAAACTTCGCTAACATGGGAAAGGAAATAGTCACCCGAGTACAGGAAGCACAGAGAGTCCCATACGATACAGGACAAACCCTAGGAAAAACACACCAAGACACATATTAATCAAACTAACACAAATTAAATTCAAAGAAAAAATCTTAAAAGCAGCAAGGAAAAATACAATAACATACAAATGAATCCCCATAAGGTTATAAGCTGATTTTTCAGCAGGAACTCTGCAGGCCAGAAAGGAGTGGTAGTATATACTTAAAGTGATGAAAGAGAAAAACCTACAACCAAGATTACTCTACCCAGCAAGGATCTCATTCAGATTCGATGGAGAAGTCAAAAGCTTTTCAGACAAGCAAAAGCTAAGAGAATTCAGCTCCACCAAACCAGCTTTACAACAAATGCTCAAGAAACTTTTCTAGGTGGGAAACACAAGAGAAGAAAAAGACCCACAAAAACCAACCCAAAACAATTAAGAAAATGATAATAGGAACCTACATATCAATAATAACTTTCAATGTAAATGCATTAAATGCCCCAACCAAAAGACACACACTGGCTGGATGGACAGAAAAACAAGACCCACATATATGTTGTCTAAAGGAGACCCACTTCAGACCTAGAGACACATACAGACTGAAAGTGAAGGGACGGAAAAAGATATTCCATGCAAACGGAAATCAAAAGAAAGCTGGAGTAGCAATACTCGTAGCACATAAAATAGACTTTAAAATAAAGACTGTTACAAGAGATAAGGAGGGACACTACATAATGATCAAGGGATAAATCCAAGAAGAAGATGTAACAATTATAAATGTTTATGCACCCAACATAGGAGCACCTCAATACATAAGGCAAATGGTAACAACCACGAAAGGAGAAATCAACAGTAACACAATAACAGTAAGGGACTTTAACACCCCACTTAACACCAATGGACAGATCATCCAAACAGAAAATAAATAAGGAAAGAGAAGCTTTAAATGACACGACAGAGCAGAGAGACCAAACGTGGCAAAATACACTTTCTTCTCAAGTGCACACGGAACACGCTCCGGGACAGATCACATCTTGAGTCACAAATCAAGCCTCGGAAAATTTAAGAAAACTGAAATCATATCAAGCATCTTTTCTGACCACAACGCTATGAGACAAGAAATCAATTACAGGAAAAAAAAAAACCTGTAAAAAAACCCCACAAACACATGGAGTCTAAACAGTGCGCTACTAAATAACCAAGAAATCACTGAAGAAATCAAAAAACAAATAAAAAATACATAGAAAAAAATGACAATGAAAACACGATGACGGAAAACCTATGGTACGCAGCAAAAGCAGTTCTAGGAGGGAAGTTTATAGCAATTCAATCTCACCTCAAAAAACAAGAAAAATCTCAAAAAAACAATCTAACCCTACACTTAAAACAACTAGAGAAAGAAGAACAAAGAAAATCCAAAGTCAGTAGAAGGAAAGAAATCATAAATATCAGAGAAGAAGTAAATGAAATACCAATGAAGAAAACAATACCAAAGATCAATAAAACTAAAAGCTGTTTCTTTGAGATGATAAACAAAACTGATAAACCCTTAGCCAGACTCCAAGAAAAAAAGGGAAAGGGTACAAATCAATAAAATTAGAAATGAAAAAGGAGAAATCACAACTGACACTGCAGAAATACAAAGGATTATAAGAGACTACTACAAACAACTACATGCCAATAAAATGGACAACCACGGAGAAATGGACAAATTCTTGGAAAGGGACAATTTTCCAAGAATGAACCAGGAAGAATTAGAAAATATAAACAGACCTATCACAAGTAATGAAATTGAAACCATAATTAAAAATCTTCCAACAAACAAAAGTCCAGGACCAGATGGCTTCACAGGCGAATTCTATCAAACATTTAGAGAAGAGCTAACACCAATTCTTCTCAAACTCTTCCAAAAAATTGCAGAGGGAGAAACACTCCCAAATTCATTCTACGAAGCCACCATCACCCTGATACCAAAACCAGAAAAAGATATCACAAAAAAAGAAAACTACAGGCCAATATCACTGATGAACATAGATGCAAAAATCCTCAACAAAATACTAGCAAACAGAATCCAACAGCACATTAAAAGGATCATACACCATGATCAAGTGGGATTTATCCCAGGGATGCAAGGATTCTTCAACGTATGCAAATCAATCAATGTGATACACCACATTAACAAATTAAGGAATAAAAACCATATGATCATCTCAATAGATGCAGAAAAAGCTTTTGACAAAATTCACCACCTTATGATAAAAACTCTCCAGAAAGTGGGCATAGAGGGAACCTACCTCAACATAATAAAGGCCATATATGACAAACCCACAGCAAGCATCATTCTCAGTAGTGAAAAACTGAAAGCATTTCCACTAAGATCAGTAACAAGACAAGGATGTCCACTCTCTTATTCAACACAGTTTTGGAAGTCCTAGCCACAGCAGTCAGAGAAGACAAAGAAATAAAAGGAATACAAATTGGAAAAGAAGAAGTAAAACTGTCACTGTTTGCTGATGACATGATACTATACATAGAAAATCCTAAAGAGGCCACCAGAAAACTACTAGAACTAATCAATGAATTTGGTAAGGTTGCAGGATACAAAATTAATGCACAGAAATCTCTGGCATTCCAATACACCAACAATGAAAAATCAGAAAGAGAAATGAAGGAAACACTCCCATTTGCCGCTGCAACAAAAAGAATAAAATACCTAGGAACAAACCTGCCTAAGGAGGCGAAAGACTTGTACTCAGAAAACTATAAAACCCTGATGAAAGAAATCAAAGATGACATAAAGAGATAGAAAAATATACCATGTTCTTGGACTGGAAGAATCAATATTGTGAAAATGACTATACTACACAAAGCAATCTACAGATTCAATGCAATCCCTATCAAACTACCAATGGCATTCTTCACAGAATTAGAACAAAAAATTTTACAATTTGTATGGAAACACAAAAGACCCCGAAGAGCCAAAGCAATCTTGACGGAGAAAAAAGGAGTTGGAGGAATCGGGCTCCCCAACTTCAAACTATACCACAAAGCTACAGTAATCAAGACAGTATGGTACTGGCACAAAAAAGAGAAATAGAGATCAATGGTACAGGACAGAATGCCCAGAGATAAACCCACACACATGTGGTAACCTTATCTTTGATAAAGGAGGCAAGAATATACAATGGAGAAAAGACAGCTTCATCAATAAGTGGTGCTGAGAAAACTGGACAGCTACATGTCAAAGAATAAAATTAGAACACTACCTAACACCATACACAAAAATAAACTCCAAATGGATTAAAGACTTAAAGGTAAGACCAGACACTATAAAACTCTTAGAGGAAAACATAGGGAAAACACTCTTTGACATAAACCACAGCAAGATTCTTTTTTGACCCACCTCCTAGAGTAACAGAAATAAAAATAAACAAATGGGACTTAATTAAACTTAAAAGCTTTTGCACAGCAAAGGAAACCATAAACAAGACAAAAAGACAACCCTAAGAATGGGAGAAAATATTTGGAAATGAAACAACAGACAAAGGATTAATCTCCAAAATATACAAACAGCTCATGGAGCTCAATATTAAAAAAACAAACAATCCAGTTAAAAAATGGGTGGAAGACCTAAATAGACATTTCACCAAGGAAGACATACTGATGGCCAAGAGGTACATGAAAAGATGTTCAACATCACTAATTAGAGAAATGCAATTCAAAACTACAATGAGGTATCATGTCATGCTGGTCAGAATGGCCATTATCAAAATATCTAGAAACAATAAATGCTGGAGAGGGTGTGGAGAAAAGGGAACCCTCTTGCCCTGTTGGTGGGAAGGTAAATTGATGCAGCCACTATGGAGAACAGTACGGAGGTTCCTTAAAAAACTAAAAATAGAACTACCATATGACCCAGCAATCCCACTACTGGGCATATACCCTGAGAAAACCATAATTCAAACAGAGTCATGTACCACAGTGTTCATTGCAGCTCTATTTACAATAGCCAGGACATGGAAGCAACCTAAATATCCATCGACAGATGAATGGATAAAGAAGATGTGGTACATATATACAATGGAATATTACTCAGCCATAAAAAGAAAGGAAATTTTAGTTATTTGTAGCGAGGTGGATGGACCTAGAGTCTGTCATACAAAGTGAAGTAAGTCAGAAAGAGAAAAACAAATACCATTTGCTAACACATATATATGGAATCTAAAAAGAAAAAAGGTACTGATGAAGCTAGTTGCAGGGCAGGTATAAAGAGGTAGACATAGAGAAAGGACTTGAGGACATGGGGTGGGAGGGGGAAGCTGGGGCAAAGTGAGAGTAGCATCGACATATATACACTACTGAATGTCAAATAGTAGGATGGTGGGAAGCAGCTGCATAGCACAGGGAGATCAGCTCGGTGCTCTGCGATGACCTAGAGGGGTGGGATAGGGAAGATGGGAGGGAGGCTCAAGGAGGGGATATGGGGACATGTGTATGCATATGGCTGATTCACTTTGTTGTGCAACAGAAACTAACACGGTATTGTGAAGCAATTAACCTCCAATAAAGATTTAAAAAAAAATTATATAGACTTTCCATCAGAACTTGGAAATGACCTGGCAAATTTGTGGGTAGTTTACAATAAAAAATGTTCTTCTGATCCTTGGAATGAGCTTCCCCCAAGGGTGATTCAGTGAAGTGTTCTACATGCAGAGTATCTCATTACCTGACACAAACAAGTAGGGTACAGCTGATGTCAGTGTCTAGTGGTCCTAGGAAATAAACTGTTTCTGGTAAAAAAAATAATAATAAAATTAAAATAGAGCTACCATATGATCCTGCAATCCCATTCCTGTGCATGTATCTGGAGAAAACTCTAACCCAAAAAGATACATACACCCCAATGTTCATAGCAGCACTATTTACAATAGCCAAGGCATGGAAGCAACCTCGGTGCCCACTGGCAGATGACATATAAAGATGTGAAAAAAAAAAAAAAAAAAAAGATGTGGTACGTAATATATACAATGGAATATTACTCAGCCTTAAAAAAAAGAACAAAATAATTCCATTGGTAGCAACATGGATAGATCTAGAGATTAACATATTAAGTGAAGTAAGTCAAAGAAAGACAAATATCATGATACCACTTATACGTGGAATCTAAAAACAACATAAATGAATTTATTTATAGAACAGAAATAGACTTACAGACATAGAAATCAAACTTATGGTTACCAAAGGGGATGGCGGGGGGGAGGGGATAAATTAGGAGTTTGGAATTAACATATACACACTTCTATATATAAAATTGATAAACAAGAACCTACTGTATAGTATAGCTAACTATATTCAATATCTTGGAATAACCTATAATGGAAAAGAATCTAAAAAATAATATATAACTGACTCACTTAGCTGTATACCTGAAACTAACACAACAATGTAAATTAACTATACTTCAATTTAAAAAAAAATTTTTTTAAAAAGATGCTGCCCCTTCGCTGCCCTCAGGTATCAGAAAGAATGACTGAAATAAACTGTAACACCTTGAAAATATAAAAACATGAGTTCATTATGATGTGAAAATTATGGAAAGTGAAAGGAAAAAGAAGTGACAAAACCCCCCTCAAAACAGTGATCATCAATATAGACAACCAGGTACCTATCTCTTAGGCTCAAAATTGGCAATGAAAGGGAAATAATCCACATTTATTCTGCATTTTTTCTGCCTTGGATGAACTAACTGTATTTCACAGTAAACATATATAATTAGTAAACTCACCATTTTTCAACCGCGAATGAAGTAGTGAGGTAAAGATAAGTAGATGAAACCAGGGAAATGAAGTTGAGAGACATTTACAATGAAGAGATTATGCCACTGCTATGCAAATTCACAGGTCCATCTTAGCATCACCAAATGCAGAATAGACCATATGTTAGTTACTTCATAATGCAATGCCATACGAAGCACACGGCACCGCCTATGATGGTGACACTTGACAAAAAAAGGTGAACATGGGGGCTTCCCTGGTGGCACAGTGGTTAAGAATCCACCTGCCAATGCAGGGGATGTGGGTTCGAGTCCTGGTCCGGGAAGATCCCACATGCAGTGGAGTAACTAAGCCCGTACCACAACTACTGAGCCTGCGCTCTAGAGCCCGTGAGCCACAACTACTGAGCCCGCGTGCCACAACTACTGAAGCCCGCATGCCTAGAGCCCGTGCTCCGCAGCAAGAGAAGCCACCGCAATGAGAAGCCCGCGCACCGCACCCAAGAGTAGCCTCCGCCCACCGCAACTAGAGAAAGCTGGCACACAGCAAGGAAGACCCAACACAGCGAAAAATAAATAAATAGAAGAAATAAGTTAAGGAAAAAAAAAAAAGGTGAACCTGAATTTAACCATACCTTTTAAATCTAGCCTTTCAGTTTGCAGTAAGTAGGAGGAGCAGAGGAACAAGCGAAAGGACACAAAAAATAAACAGAAAAGCCCAGCAGGACGGTTTTTTCTCAGGAAGGCTGACACTTTTTAATGGCATAAAAAAGAGAGAGTGGGGTAAGGGGACTGTTCTAGATTAAAAGACACTTAAGAGACTTAACTGTGCAATACATTGACCTGGTATGAACACTTCAACTGTAAACAGACTTGATTCACATATTTTAACACCTGTGATGAAAAGCCATACAAATGTACACATGTTGATATTGATATAAATGGGATTATATATTACATGATGCTCTGATACCTGCTTTTGTTCTCAGCTCTAGGCCTCATTTCTGCCTATCAAGAAATATACAGCTGATTTGTAACAATGGATTACCATGTATCAAGGCTCTTTTCCTTGGGGAAAAAACTAGTAGAAGTGGTGGTTGCTTGGAGCGTAAATGAAATGAAAAACGTCAGGCTCGAAGCGTAACGTAGTCCGTGCTTTGTCATACTCCTCTGAATTCCACAATGTGTGCAGCTACTAGGATTTCAGCTGTCCTGAGAAGCAACGGAGCTGGAGCCAGAAGCAGCTTCTCTACTTGAACAAAACAGTCTAATCAGTGGCTGAGGGTGGAGAAGTGTCTTTCTGTCTTTTAATTAAATAACTCTCAGGAGGTCAAGGAGCTCACCCTGGCCAAACATTAACAGCTCTGTACAGGAAATTATGGTGTGTTCCTGTGCCGATTTTCCCACTTGAGTTGAGCAAACATTTGAGGAGAGGTGAGATAAAAAGTGGAATAAGGTCCAGTTCTGCTCTTGAGATGTTTACACTTCAGTAGGAGCAACAGGCCTGTAAGTGACTGAGATAGAAAGAAGGCAGAGCAAAACTGAATGTATAGACAACGCCGTGTGCCAATGATGAAGCTGATGATTATGCATCAAATGCGGAAAAGACCTCCTGGAAGCCGGCTGACCTAGTAGATGAAGGTGAGAAGATTTCAGGAAGCGGAAAATGTGCACAGCGATCTAAAGACTGAAGGGGTGCCTGACGTGATGATGAAGACGGTGAAGGAACAGTAGGGCAGGAAATCACAGAGGAGCTCGAGATCTGCTGAGGAGGAATAGTGCACAGAAGAAAACAGAGGGTGACAACGCTGGACGGGGGGTTTGGGCCAATTCAAGGAAATCCAGATGAAAGGTTTTGTTCTGGGAACAGGAAGAAACCGTTTTAGGTTTTGTTTTTTTTTTTTTAACTCCATCACAGAATACATCTCTCCGGCATCTCAGGTAAGCGTTTACAGAAAAAGCAAACTGATAAAGAAGTACGCATTAGGGGACTGAGGTTTAAAACCCCATTTCACAGATTCTACTGGTCAGAATTGCAAGCACAGGTCCTCTGCCTCTGGTCTCACAAGCCTGAGATAAATGTGTTGAGTGAGCGGTCATCTCATCTAATCTTCCACGCCCACACATTTGCGGTAGATTTAAGGATCTAGAGGTGTAGGCAACCGAGTATGATTTTTTTTAAAGCTGTCACTTAATTGAGGCACTACCATGTGCCCAATACAGGCACGTAAGTACACAATCACCTTTCATCACAACTGTGCATGACAGTATTATCTGTCCCCATTTGATAGATGGAGAAAAGGGTGCAGAGATAAGTAGAATGCTGTTTTGTTTTGTGTTTTTCTTCCTGATAAGCAGAGGAAGATTCTCTCTGGCAGTTCTGCCTACCTTTTGTCCATTATCCAGAAGCCTGAATTTAATTGGAAATGAAAGCTTTATTAAAAAGTCTCATTATCCACAGACAAAGAAAACAAACTGATGGCTACCAAAGGCGAAAGGGGGTGGGGGAGGGATAAATTAGGAGTTTGGGATTAGCAGATACACATGACTATATATAAAGTAGATAAACAACAAGAACCTATCTTGTAATAACCTATAATGGAAAAGAATATGAAAAAGAATATATATATATGCCTATACATATGTGTATGTATGTGTACACATACATATACACACACACCCCAATCACTTTGCTGTACACCAGAAACTAATAAAACATTGTAAATTAACTATACCTCCCTCCCCTCCCCCTCCCCCACCAAAGTCTCATTACCCTGTGACTCTAAGGACTGGGGTGAGGCATGTTTGTATAAAGAAAACGCTGTGATGAAAACATTCCCTGGATAATTTAAATCACCTGCAGCTTAGGAACCCATCTCACAGGGTTAGTGTCTCCTTGGCAACTAACTTACAAAAAGAGATAATTTGCTGCATTTAATTTCTAAGATATACAGATAGTACAGTAAATAAAAAGTTATATTATTAAAAACCAATGAACATGAGGAAAATACATGTATATTTTTAAAGCTGTTAAAATGCCTTGAGCCTTTGTACTTAAAAAATTTGTAAACCTGTATGTTAAAAAATACAAAGGAGGGCTTCCCTGGTGGTGCAGTGGTTGAGAGTCCGCCTGCCTATGCATAGGACACGGGTTCGTGCCCCGGTCCGGGAGGATCCCACATGCCGCGGAGCGGCTGGGCCCGTGAGCCATGGCCGCTGAGCCTGCGCGTCCGGAGCCTGTGCTCCACAACAAGAGAGGCCACAAAAGTCAGAGGCCCGCGTATCGCAAAAAAAAAAAAAAGGAAATACAAAAGAGTTTAATAGCATGTACCTTTAGGTTTAGGAACTCAAAAACATTAACTTTTAAAAACTCCCTTTATATCTTTTCCAAGTTTCTTGAAATGAGCTTGTATTGCATTTGGTAAAGGGAGTGTGCGGGGGGAGGAATAAGCATTTCTGAACGGTACTCAGTCCAGGCCCAGGCCTGTATGAGGTTCTCTGAAAATGAATGGGTGGCATATCATCCAGCTGTCCAAACCACCACTTAACGCAGTTATTCTCGGGCTGGTCTCTAGACAATAAGCAGCAGAAGTAGAAGGTCCTCTCACAGCTGAGGCTGGCATAGCAGCCTGCAAGGTCCCAGGCACTGCAGGGGCAATGTTTCCCTCCAGTCTAGACTGAATGGCTTTAGCTGCTTGAAGCCAAATAATCACCTGCCCCGAACCTACAGGAGTCTCTGGTAACTGCAGATCTCCATGCCCACTCTATCCAACCAGGAGTAAAATACTAACTTTAAATGTTTAAGACCAGTGTCTTCTAAACTTTAGCTTCAATAGCCCTTTACATGGGTAAAAACTACTGAAGACACCAAAGAACTTTTGTTGCTGTGTGTTATATCAATTGATATTCACCATATTAAAAATTAAAACTTAGAAAAAATTAAAACCAAACGATTACATTTTAAAATAAATAAGATATATTTTGTGAAAAACGTATTTCGAAACAAACAAGGAAAAACTTAAATTCTACATTTTTGCAAACCTCTTCAGTATCTGGTTTAGTAGAAGACAATTTGCAGATGACATGATGCTTATACATAGAAAATCATAAAGATGCTACCAGAAAACTATTCAATGAGTTCATCAGTGAACTTGGTAAAGTTGCAGGATACAAAATAAATACACAGAAATCTCTTGCATTTCTATACACTAGCAACGAAAGACCAGAGAGAGAAATCAAGGAAACAATCCCATTTACCATTGCGTCAAATAGAGTAAAATACCTAGGAATAAACCTACCTAAGGAAGCAAAAGACCTGTACTCCGGAAACTACAGGATACTGATGAAAGAAATCGAAGATGACACAAACAGATGGAAAAATATACCATGTTCTTGGATTGGAAGAATCAATATTGTCAAAATCACCATACCACCCAAGGCAATCTACAGATTCAATGCAATCTCTGTCGAACTACCAATGGCATTTTCCACAAAACTAGAACAAAAAAATCTTAAAATTTGTATGGAGACACAAAAGACCCCGAATAGCCAAAGCAATCTTGAGAAAGAAAAATGGAGGACTACCCTGGTGGCGCAGTGGTTAAGAATCTACCTGCCAAAGCAGGGGACACGGGTTTGAGCCCTGGTCCGGGAAGATCTCATATGCCGCGGAGCAACTAAGCCCGTGAGCCACAACTACTGAGCCCGCGAGCCACAACTACTGAAGCCCACGCACCTAGAGCCTGTGCTCCGCAGCAAGAGAAGCCACCGCAATGAGAAGCCCGCGCATGGTAACGAAGAGTAGCCCCCGCTCACCACAACTAGAGAAAGCCCGCACGCAGCAAGGAAGACCCAACACAGCCAAAAATAAAATGTAAATAAATAAATAAATTTAGAAAAAAGTGAAGAATACAGTGATTACTAGTACAGTTTGGTGCCACTGTCTTGACATGTACTAAGGTGCCAGTAGTTGTGTCTACCACTACACAGTGAGAAAAACAAACTCTTCTCATGAGAATAGTTTAGACCTTGTGAACTCCCTGAATGGGTCTTGGACACCAACCAGGGGTTGGCAGACCAATACTTTTGAGAATTGTTGTACAAGAAAAAGTGTCTCTGTATTTGAGGATTACAAGTGTACGAAAAAGCAGAAGAGAGAAACAGAAAGCCTGCATCAAACTTTAACGAAGAAAGAGATGCGCTTTTTTTTTTTTTTTTTTTGTTGGTACGCGGGACCCTCACTGTTGTGGCCTCTCCCGTTGCGGAGCACAGGCTCCGGACGCGCAGGCTCAGCGGCCATGGCTCACGGGCCCAGCCGCTCCGCGACATGTGGGATCTTCCCGGACCGGGGCACGAACCCACGTCCCCTGCATCAGCAGGCGGACTCTCAACCACTGCGCCACCAGGGGAGCCCGAGATGCTTTCCTTTTAATGAGCAGGTAAAGAGGGTACGTGGTCTTGAAAGAATGAAGTCTGTGGTGTCTGTTTCTCTGGACTGTACCAGTAAATTAACTCCCTTTATTCTCTCATTTCTCTGCAGAGGTAATGAATAATACGAGTTTACAAAACACTAAAGTTGGGTCAGTTATTTGCATTATGAAAGAATTCTGTGATTTCCAAGGAGATGTGACTTCCTGACTTCTTAAGGCATTTGTTTATAGCTGATCAATGATCAGATAAACAAGAAACAGAAATTCAAAGCAAAATCTTAACAGCCATTGCTAATCAAAGATAGGCTCTTCATTATATCATAACATAAATAAATTGGATCAAATTAGCTGATCTACTGATATTGTAATAAATACCTCCCATATAAGATATATCTATATGGAAACCACTCTTACCAAATCCACTGCCTAATATTTTAATATTACTGTTACATTTAATTACTAAAATTATTGCAATTATACACATTAAGCAAAAACTAGGAATATGTGCAGGTTTGAAGAGAAGAGATGGAAGTGGGCTATAAACCTTGGTGTGGCTCAGTAAGTGTCTGATTCTTCTTTTTAAAAGGAAAACAATACCTTTGCTTTTTCAGAGTGGGACATAGGTGGAAATAAACATTAGTTTAGGTCTCTGGTTTCTAAGAGTATTTTGCTGTCCTTATTCACAGTGGTTTTGTTTCATGGTTTTATTTCTCAGAATGTCCAGGGGCCTACGTACTCTTATATATCCTGAGTGCCGAAAACACGTCCTGACTCATAACAATCGAGAGTACAAAATGCCTGCTGGGGGCTCTTCCCTGGTGGCGCAGTGGTTGAGAGTCCGCCTGCCGATGCAGGGGACACAGGTTCGTGCCCCGGTCCGGGAAGATCGCACATACTGCGGAGCGGCTGGGCCCGTGAGCCATGGCTGCTGAGCCTGCGCGTCCGGAGCCTGTGCTCCGCAACGGGAGAGGCCACAACAGTGAGAGGCCCACGTACCGTAAAACAAAACAAAACAAAACCAAAAAAAAGCCTGCTGGTATTGCCAGGGTAAGGGTGTTCAGAGAGTGCTCAGTGGGTTACTCAAACAGTAGGGAGTCTCAGTATACAGAATGGAAGTCACTGGCATGTTTCATTGAACATCACACTTCTGACAGCTTCAAACTGGTCCAGAGCAAGGACAGAAAGCCTTGATGGTCCCCACTGCAGAGCTGCCTCGGAGGCAACGGGTGCTTGAGTCAAGTACGCACAGTCCTGGAAGCTCAGCTTTTATATATACTCTGATGTCCTCATCTCCTTTCCTCTCAGCAGCCGGCTGCCTCCTGTTTCCTCCCTGTGTCCATCTCCTGACCTTTACTACTTTCCTTTACTACTACTTCCCAATGCCTCTGACTGCCCAAAGACTCCTCACTACTGCTGTCTTTCTCCAGAACTTCCTTTTCACCCTTGGGCTCCCTCCCATCAAAACCCTTACCAGCAAGGACTGGGTTAAGCAAAACAGGCGAAACAATGATTTGTGTCCTCACCATCACCAATTCCTCTTCCATCATCTTGGTGGAAGGGGTGAGTGGAGAGGAGGACGGCTTCAGTCCTAAACACGCCACCTCCCTAAGGTATTTCCAGGGGCGTTCTGAGTCAAATTTGGCAAAATTTGGGCAAGTGCCTTCTTCCCACGACCCATTTTCCTTCTCTAAATAAAAGATTTTATGGTGTTCTGCTCCCTTTCCTGTCTTCCCAATGCAGCTTCCTAGAGCTTAAAGAAAGAGAGTCTGCCTTGGTAAAGTGTGAGACTGTTGTGTTCAATAATCTCCATTCTCTCCCTACAAGTTAATTTAGGAAAAATTCCTTAGCCTGGCACTAAAGACCCTCACCGCCATGCCCATACCCTTCACTTATAAAGAGTCTTTAAAAATAATGCTGTGGGGCTTCCCTGGTGGCGCAGTGGTTGAGAGTCCGCCTGCCGATGCAGGGGACACGGGTTCATGCCGCGGAGCGGCTGGGCCCGTGAGCCATGGCCGCTGAGCCTGCATGTCTGGAGCCTGTGCTCCGCAATGGGAAGGACCACAGCAGTGAGAGGCCCGCGTACTGCATAAAAAATAATAATAATAATGCTGTGGTTTTACAATCCTGGAAGGAAGGGTGTTCAGGAGGTAAGGGAGAACTGATAAAGACAGCATGATCATATGTTGTAACCAAACAACAACCACCTGCCACACTCCGTATTTTTTTATGCATATATAGAGAGAGAAATGTATAGAAATGTATACAGAAAGATACACAACAAAATGTTAACAGTGGTTATTTCTGGACGGGAGGAAAATCTATCATTTTAACCTTCAAATTTCATTTATGGTCTCCTTACTTTTATAACTAACAATAAAATGGGTCAGGCATCATCATTTTCCAAAATGAAATAAAAATACAATTTTATAAGTTTAAGTGTAACGAGAAGATTCAAGAAAACAGGATGGGCCGATTTCTCAAGTGCAGATGGGCTCAGATTGTGATCATATGATCATCATACTTCTGTCTCCAGGGATGGTCCCTAAAATAGACTGAAACCTTTGATCTCCCCAAATAACAGATCCAGTATCCAGCTAGACAATCCCTCAGTTCTGTGTTAGTTTTCCTTTAAAAAAAAATACTGCAGGACCGGGCCTCTCAATTTTATCTTTTACATAAAGAGCAGGCAAGGTTTCTTGCTGATCTGTTCAATCGCTTTGAAAATTAAAAGTGAAAAATGTCCTGCAGATTGTGTATCAGCCTCTTGGAACTTTACGAAGAGGCAGCACCTAGAGAGCACGCTATCTACTTAACCATAAACCGGGGAGTGTTTATGCTGGTTTCATACTATCAGTTTCAAGGAGTGGGCAGGTGAGGTCTTAGGACCCCAGACAATGTAAATAAAACAGGGCTGTATCGCACGCCTTTCCACCCATGCTCTTTGCCATTTCTATCTGAATGATCTGAAAAACGTCCTAAGCGACCCGTGTGCACGTCCTCCGAGTATAAACAAAGAAGTCAAATATCCTGACTGACGATGCCATTATTTATTGAACTAAAATACATAAACTGTTAAAAGTGGTCACTCTTATTTTCTGAAATAATGACTTAGAATTAACGACACAAAACTAAATAAAACTGTCCAGGTAGTTCAAGTTGGTCAACTACTTAAGAATACATTTTAGAGTTAATGGACCCTGGCCATCCAAATCTGATACTTTAAAGAAGCCGGATTTGCACTAAGTAGTGACCTGCCCTGAAATCTTGCCCTCACAACTTGATGCGGGCCTCTGGGGTCTTTTAATAAACCTTCAGAGGTCTGATTTTAAAGTACCTCCTAAGGCATATCTTAAAAACAGTGATAGCCAAAAGCACCCATGGGCCGTAAGTTAGGTAGTATGGTATGGTGAGACCAGCAGTGGGTTTAGAGCCAATTAGGTTAAAAATGAGCCGTGTGACCTTGGGAAGGAAAGTAAGTATTTTACACACAGTTCTTAAGGGAATGGCATAGTTGCTCAATAAATGTTTGTTTCCTCTCTTCCCATGCATTTAATAAAAGCCTACGGGTCATTCAATCAACCACCTGAATGCCAGCAGTTCAGGAGCTTGTTGGACTCACTTGAGACCTCAGATCGTTAAGAAAGACAGCCCAATAGACATGTCTACCACCACTCCTCTGGTCTCTAGCAAGGTATCTGTGCCACCTGAATACATAGTGCCCTACAGTAAGTGCAACAGAGAGAGACCGTGTGAAGGGTTGTGAGAGCCAGATAGTAGTTCTGCCCGTTCAACCTCAGTGCGCATCAGAACTTTGTCCCTAAGACAAAGAGGTGAATTAACGAGTTTGAAATTCAAAAATCAGAGATACACTTTCATTCTAAAGGCATGGAAGGACAGACACCAAAATGTCCATGGTGATTGTCTTGGGGTGGTAGAATTTTAGTGACTTATTTTCTTCTTTATATTTTCCTGGACTGCATGTACTTTTACCATCAGAAAAAACTAAAACTATTTGCATCATGAAACATAAAACACAAAAATGCAAGGGAGCTGCTTTTCAGAGTAAAAACAAGTCTTGCCCTCCTCCCCATAGAACACCTGCAACTTTGTCTTTCCCTTGCCTCCCTCTGCCCAGCTTGGTTAGGTCTTCCTCAGGCCCAGTTGCCATCTTTCTAGGTGACCCCGCTCGAGGACAGCAGGTGTGCGATACACAGCCCCCGGTCCTGGTGGCGCTCAGTGCACTTTCTGAGCAGGGGCGGGGCCTATAAAGACACCCTTGGTTTTCCAAGCAGCACATGCTGTGCACGCTACCCTGGAAAATGCAGGCATGCTGGCTCTGCTCCCTGGGCACAGGGAGCTTCAGTCCAGGCCCTGGAAGGCCCCTATGCCACAGAGGTGATGGCTAAGAGATTTCATATTTGCTGAGTGTTGTCCCTGGGAGGGCACTTGCCAGGTACTTTAAAGGCTTTTCTGAACTTTCACAGGATCTCTTCAGACGTAAGTCAGAAAGTTCACTTCCCGAAGGCTGGGGTCAGTACTGGACAAATGGGAAATTCCAGTGGTGTGGCAGGAAAACTAGGAAGTGGTTTGATTATTCACCAAAGGCTTATGTGCTTACGAGGTGTTTAAAAGTATCACTCTTATAAAATAAAATTCAAAAAAAAAAGAAGCCATTAAGATAATCCAGGGCTTCCCTGGTGGTGCAGTGGTTCAGAGTCCGCCTGCCGATGCAGGGGACACGGGTTCGTGCCCCGGTCCGGGAAGATCCCACATGCCGCGGAGCGGCTGGGCCCGTGAGCCATGGCCGCTGAGCCTGCGTGTCCAGAGCCTGTGCTCCGCGACGGGAGGGACCACAACAGTGAGAGGCCCGCGTACTGCAAAAAAAAAGATAATCCAAATGTAAAAAATAAAATAAAAGTATCACTCTTAGAGAGCACTGGCTTTCTTTGTGGGGAGGAGATGTGTGTGAGGCTAGGGTCAGGGAGGAGAGTGAGTAGTAAGGAGAACTTAACTTTACAATTCCTTGCTCTGCGGGTGATTCTCAAAAATGATTGTGTATCAGAATCACCCAAAGAGCTTTTAAAAGTACAGAGCATAAGTCCTAGACCAGACCCACAGAATCAGAATCCTCAGGGCTGGACTACAGGAATCTGAATTCTGCCAAGTACTATAGAGCCTTTTTTTTTTTTTTTTTTTTTTTTTTTTTTTTTTTTTTGCGGTACGCGGGCCCCTCACTGCTGTAGCCTCTCCCGTTGCGGAGCACAGGCTCCGGACGCGCAGGCTCAGTGGCCATGGCTCACGGGCCCAGCCGCTCCGCGGCATGTGGGATCTTCCCAGATCGGGGCACGAACCCGTGTCCCCTGCATCGGCAGGCGGACTCTCAACCACTGCACCACCAGGGAAGCCCCTATAGAGCCTTTTGATATTTGCTCCTTAAATCTGAATCGAAAGGGGGAGGATCTGTCTGACCTGACTAAGGGCTCTGTTGAGCACTGGCTGCTTCCACCTTCTAATGGCATTAGAATATGGTATGCTGCAATGTAAACAGATCAAGAGCATTTATTCAATTAAATTCAACATGTATTATGACAAAACTTACCAAATTAGACACCTGAAGTATGTGCATTTTATCATATCCCAATCATACTAATTAATGCTGTGAATTTTAAGAGTTCCCAATGAAAAAGCAGAAAATGAAATCTGTGGCATCTTAAAAAATTCCACGTATTTTGCTAGGTGCTAGGATACTGAGTATACAAAAAGCAGAAAAACTATAGGTCTCACAACAAGAGACAAACATACATTCTTCTATGCACATAGTAACCATCACTGAGTACTCGCTATGTGGCCCCTCTTCCAACTTTTACATTTGTCAATTAATTCATCCTCACAACCGTGCGGGTATGTTCAACTATTGCCATTTTATAGTTGAGAAAACTGAGGCACAGAGAGGTTAAGTCATTAGACCAAAGTTACAAAACTAGTAAGTGACTGGTCAGAATTTACTAAATCCAGGCTCTATCGCCTAATGCGTTAGGCTGCTCAGGCTGCTGTAACAGAATACCACAGACTGGGTGGCTTAAACAACAGAAATTAATTTCCTCATAGTTCTTGAGGCTAGAAGGCCAAGGTCAAGGTGTCGGTAGGTTTGGCTTCTCCTGAGGCCTCTGTCCTTGGCTTGCACTGTCCTCACGTGGGCCTTTCCTCTGTGTGAGCACATCCCTTATGTCTCTTTTTCTTCTTATAAGGTCACCAGTCATATGATTAGGGTCCCTCCTAATGGCCTCATTTTAATTTAATCACCTCTTTAAAGACCTTATTTCCAAATATGGTGACATTTGGAGGCAACACCCAACTGGGGGGTTGGGACTTCAACATATGAATTTGGGTGGGAGGGACACAATTCAACCCCAAACACCTGATGACTTGTGAAACCTCAAGAAAGTTACTGAAACTTCCTATGCCTCAGCTTCTTCACCTGTAAAATAGTGCTACTGAGCATCAAAGGAGATAATTCATGTAAAATGCTTATTAGCAGAGTAGTCTGACACACAGTATCATCATTTTAAAGATGAAGAAAACAAAACTCAGAGACGGTGACTCGCCCCGCGTTCATCTCTAAAGCGGAGTTCTTACACTTCAGAACACTATTTTCCTGTATAACCAAACGTATAATCCAGCACAATTTTATATAATTTATAAATTTTATACATCTCTTAACTTCCTGCTTTTGCACACTATTTTTCTTTATTACATAAAAGGGAGTAAGAGAAGGAGAAGCTCAAATTAATAAGAATTTAGTTAGGGAAGTATACTACTTTCATGGGATTGTATATGAATGTCATTCATCTTTTCTCCTAATTTGTAAAGACAACTGGCTATAGCCAGTGATGACACCTCAGAGGATCAAAACCTACGTTTAACTATCAGGAACGAAAAGCAACTCATTTTTTTGTAAAAAATTAAGACTGTCCTTTACATTTGCCTAGTACTCTACCTATATTAACGCCCGTTTAATCTTCAACACAATCTTATAATATCATATTTAGCTCCCATAACAATGTGAGGAAGGTATTATTCCCATTTTTCAGCAAGGGAACAGGAGCACGGCAAGGTCAAAGGTTTTTCTTTAAGTTGCAATATCTGGTTTCCTCATTTTTCATGCTTGGCACAGAGCAGGTGTTCGGCAAATAAGGCAGATGACTAGCGGCAATCTAGACTAAGCTGCAAGGCCTCTCTTTTACATCCTTTATATGGGCCGACTTTCCTGACCACTTTGATCACCACCAACCCCTTGGATTGACAGCTCTTTTAAGGCAGAAACCACGGTCCCCTTCTTCCCCAGTGTCTAACACACCTGGTGCTCATTTAAGTTCAATATTTGAGAAATGAGCGCTCAAGTCAATATTTGTTTGTATAATCGAATCCCAGCACATTCCTCCTTTAGTGATGGCAACGAGTACTTTTCAGCCACCATCATATAAAAAACATCAACAAAAAGAAGCATTTATAAAACCTCTCTCTCACGGCCTGAAACAGAGAAGCCTACAGGCCTTTTCCAACCCCCAAATCCTATGATTCCATCATAGTCTACTCCTGACAGGTAGTTAAACTCACCACCTCTAGTACCAATTATAGGCATAATGCAATTGGATTCGCCAGTACAGAACCACTACAATGTTCTTTCTTAGTTTGTGGTGTGCTTCAGGGAAAACAACAATTTTGCATATGTGACAGAAAAGTTCACAATTTCCAGAGGTAATTGTAATGGATGATAAGGTCGATCTCAGTGGACGGTGTAATTGCTGTCCATCAAGGCCCCTATGTCATAAAAAGGAGCTATATTAAGAGAAATCAGGCCAACTTATTTTCTCAAGAATACACTGGTGTTTGCGTTTTTTTTTAAAAAAAAAAAACTTCAAAGTCTGTTTGGCCATGAGCAGTCAGGCAAGTTTTGACCCTGACATGGAAACTATCTGACCACTTCTGAGCGGTTCAGTACACAGGGAAGGGTGGTAGGTGGAGCCGGCCAGAGCAGTGCTCTGAACTCTGCTCAAAGCTCTCCTGTAACTTCAGGGACTTATGGGTGTCCAGTTTGTTCATCTATCTTGCTTTCATGTACCCTACTGTGAACTGGCCATCACCTCTCTGGCTAACTACTTCACAGAGCTGTTGTAGCAAATTTAAGGGAAAAAAAACCAAAAACCAAACTCTCAGAAAGAAAAGAATTCAATAAAACACTGAAAGGATAAAAGTATTGCATTACACTTCCTGTCTGAATTAATTTTTTCAAAATACTCTGAGATGTGAAGCAGACAAATTCACTAAGTAAAGAGTTACTCTAGGTTGTTTTTCTTTTTTCTTTTCTAAGTGAAAGTATCCTACAAATACTCTTTTCTGATGCCTTCAAGAGAGAAGAAATTTCAGAAAGAAATGAAGAGGCATACATATTATCATCACTAATAAATATTTACTAAATATATGCAATGTACAAAGCACTGGGCTAGATGCTGTTTAGAATACAGAATTAGTAAGAAATGTCCATACGTCCTCCCGTAGTACAACTGTACCATAAGATGAAACTTTTGTTTAGATTTCCCAAATAAACAAAGGTTTTAAGTTCCCCTAGGACACGGAAGAACAAAATATTTTTTTTCTCTATTATGATTTCCTGGCTTCATAGAAAAACTGTAGAACACACCAAGGGAGAAACTCTTCTTTTATCTATTAGTTTCCACTGATAAGCAGCAGCTTTTCAAGAGCGACTGAGCTACAGAATGACTTAATTTCCACAACAACGCGATTAAATCTGACACGCACATGACACGGGGGAGAAAGGAACCCACCCACGTGCCCTTCGATTTCAGTAAGAAAAGTTGAAGCGTATTGTCAGGGAAGGCAGGGAGAAGATCAAGATCATGCGGCTTAGAAAGAAGATGAAGAATGATAGGACGTGTGACCGCCTAGAGGGGTGGGACAGGGAGGGTGGGAGGGAGGGAGACGCAAGAGGGAAGAGATATGGGAACATATGTATATGTATAACTGACTCACTTTGTTATAGAGCAGAAACTAACACACCGTTGTAAAGCAATTATACCCCAAAAAAGATGTTTAAAAAAAAAAAAAAGAACGATAGGATGGAAATATTCCAAGTAACGGCAAGGCACTTGGGATTCCTTGAATGCCCTGCCGTATTCAATCACATAACGGCCAGGCACTGAAAGGAAACGCTAGAGCCCATCTCACGCCTCACTTCTGCTACTGACTGAGGTTGAGAAAGAAAATTAAGACAACATTTTCAAGTTACTCAAAGGCAGAAATTGTAGCCTGGACATTTAAGGGAATAAGCTCATTAGGTGGGGTAAAAGACTTGTTTTGCAATTAGTCAGTGTCTTTACCCAATTAATTTAAAACGGGAAGCCCCGAATTTTCTTAAAGCTTTACTGGTCTTCGTTTGTTAGAACTGACCGTTCTACTATATCAATTCTTTGTGTATGTTTACTTTCCCTCCTAGATTTATGGCCAAACTGTTCTCAAAAACAGAACAAACTTCTTATTATCTGCTTCTTTCATATTTAATATTCTATTTCCCTGAAGCCACGGAACTGATATTCTTCAACAGATGAAGTAAAGTGAATGCTGACAACCAGCCCTCATGGTCCAGGGATGGGGAAACGAATAAGGATTTAAGCCCCAAGGCAAACAGGGCACACTCACCATAAGGTCGAGATCACGTTAAGGAAATCTACAGCACTTGAAACGCAATTCTGTAGTTACAGTTCTGATCAAGCTGAACCATCTTTTGGGACAGCCAATCATGAACAAGATTGCTGTATTTGGAATTCAGACAGCAAGAAAAGGCAGTCTCTTCTCAGAAATGGAAAATGACACTCAGCCAGCTCTATGTCCCATGGTGTAATCTCACATCAAGTACTTGAACAATTCTTAGTTATTTTTTTTTTTCCAAAATGAAAAGTAGATCAACTTACATGGCTCTCTGGCAATGAACTGAGGTACAGTGTTGGGCAGAGGAGTACTAGGGTTTGGAGTCCCTACTAGTTTGTTCTTGGCCATCTTCGTGTTTGCCTTAGCAAACTCTAGTCGTAGTGTTTGTGGAATTTCAGGATCGAAGCGGATGCCCTTTGGAAATAAAGAACAAATGGAAGATGTTTTCATTTCCTTAGAGTCAAACCGGAATGGTGACAAAATAAACACACCAGTAAACCCGGCCTATCAGGAAAAAAAAGTTAGTAAGAGCTCTCATTCTCACTACTTACACAGAATACACGAAAACCTGTAACACAGCATGTCCACAAAGTCAGGGAGATTTAGTCTACTGTATTAAAAATTGAGTTGCATGGTTTTTCATCTATTCCTTTTCTTTTTGGACTAAAACGTTCAGGTTCAAATTTTAAATCTGGACCAGCAAATGCCTAGCATAGTTAAAAACTAATTAATGGCTACCAAGAAGAATGAATTAATGTAAAGCCCTGTGTAATGCTGGCAAAGTCCAACACCTGAAATCGTAAGCGGCAAGGCTTTGACCAGTGTTTAAAACAATGTTAATTCTTCAATGCCTTAGTTTCATCACCTCTAGAGGGGGAAAATTCCCATCCCCTTCTAACTGGAGAGCTTTCATACTGGTGATACATGTACTCTGAGTTACTAAGTAGACAGGAACTAAACAGTTTTAAGACTTCAATATAACTAGTATTACTTAATTCTGGTTAGCTTATAAATTCATATGAATGTCTTGATGTGGTATGGTCCTGATTTTGATTATAAGCTGGCTTACTAGCTACATGGATAGACAGACCACAGATTATATGGGCCAAAGAGAGGTTAGTAATTTCAATTACCTTTAACCCTATTATTGCAGTTTACCTAAACCAAATATATTCAATAAAATAAGTCACAAACACTATAAAGTACAAGATTTAGGACAAGATAAAACTATTTGAAACCCTCCCACCATTTAAGAATGCCTCCACTACTGAGCATAACGAATAATCTCATGATATTTATGTCCAATGCTAGGATTCTGGACCCCAACAATAGTATCAAAAAGACACCCCAGTATAGTATGGTGCATAAACGTGCATTCAGAACAGACTTAGGTACCATGTTTGTTTGTATGGCATGTTCTGAAAAAGGAGTGAAGTTCTGAAAATGAGTATCTTAAGAACACATGTTCTCAGTTTAGCACTCACGTGGGCCTGAGTGCCCCAAAGCCCCTTTCTTCTTTTTATTAGCTTGAAGACAAGAGCAATTTCCACAAGAAATTAGTAAGAGTCTCTAACTCTGTAGACCAGGATGAACAACTCTGAACTTCTCAGGCTCAGCTCCAAAGATGGGAGGAAGAGCATGTGACTTGACGGGAGCGGCAATAAGAGAAATAAGGGGGTTAGGGGGCAGGAAGCGAAGGAAAGCAAGGCCCTCAGGGAGGCACAACTACAGCCACAGAGCCATGACCCACTGATGTCCTGGAGTGGGTGAAATTTCCAACTGAAGGGGCAAACAGGTGCGGGTGGACAAGAAGAAAAGGAATCCTCTGGTGCAGCCCTAACCAATGACGAAAAGTGAAAAGGGGGTGCCAGGTATATGAAATATAAAAAGAAATTCTTTCTTTAACTGGTCTCAGTTTTCGTTTTGAGAAACCTCAGTATTAATCTTGAGAAAAATGTACATAAGGGGAAAAAGACAAAGCAGCACCCTGAAGCAGTGTTTGCTTCCATTCACTTCCACTACGAGCATTTCACTCTATCAAAGCTGCTATCAACAACAGAGTGAATATTTCCAAATACGGATCTGAAGAGCTGTGGCCTTTGCTGGGAGACGAGCACAGTCCCCGCTGTCATTTAAAGGTATGCTGTGGAAGGACTTGCTTATTCTTATCACACCCCATCCAACTACACAGAGAAGCAACTTGCTATCGATTTCCAAGTGTGTCCAAGTGTCCTCCTTGGTACTTAACGCCCCCATCCTTCCTGCGAAGTAGCAGCTTTTCCTAATAGCCCTGAGCCCCCATCCCCGTGAGCAGCGTGGGTAACATGAGAAGAGTATCCTGGGACCTGTCAGGGGTCCTCTGGAGCTTCTAGTCTCAGAGAATGGGGCCAGACATCTGCAGTCTACGCCTCAGCTCTTTCACTGATGTGCGAGAGCTGTCCACACAACGTGCTTGCCTCTTACACAACCTGGTCTCGTGACTCAGGTCCTAAAACATGCTTAACTGAGTCTCCTCTACTCCCCACCCCCGTCTTCATACCCCTCCTCCCTGTGTGAGCTAAAATAACACCACCATCATGTTCCAAATCAAAGTTCCAGCTCTTTATTAAAAAAAAAAAAAAAGCTCAGAAGTTAAAATGACCTAATTTGTTTGGAGCTTATTCAGAGGCCGGAGGCTTAGAACACAAGTCACATTCCTCTAACATCTTTAGCAGCAATACCATATTTGGTAATCAATATCCTGCTCAGCTCAGTTTCTATCCAGAGGGACCAGCCAAGCCAAAAACATTTTAAATGTTAAAGGATGAAGAAGAGGAGGCAGAGTGGGGCGGGGGTTGGGAGAACATGGAAGTGAAGAGGAAGAATGAGGGGAGAAAGAGGAAAAAGAGGGAGACAGATAGGAAGGAGACATGAAAACAAAACAAAACAAACAAATCCCCTTGTGCTTTTAATTAAAGCCCAATAAGATTATTCTCTGGCCACAGTGACTTCTCATTAAATGCTGTCAGGATAAGATTACTACTAAATCAAAGGGGGAATCTGTGCCTTTCAAACTCAACTTTTTCCTCTCTTGCCTATAATTCACCCAAACCCTTCTGGTAAGTGAACAGAAAACATTTCTCTTGCAATTGTAAATGGTGTCTTATTTCCTTGGTGTCCAAAAAGGACAGTTTCTAGATATCAGTATGATATCGGTTTGAGAAGTTACTTAGAAGCAACCCAATCTGACTGGCTATAGGAACAGCCAATAGTCTCTCCAAGATGGCCTAGAACACTGTGACCAAAGCAACACAGGTTCACTGTGAGCTACAAGGGCTAAACTCCCTACCCAGGGCAAACTCTGGGAGACAGAAAGTATCCTTAGTAGCCTACTATACCTAAGAGTATATCAGGGCAGTAGCAAACCCACATGCTTATGTGTCACAGACTGAATGCTGGTGTCCTCCCCAAATCCATGTTGAAGCCCTAACTCTCAATGTGATGGCATTCGGAGGTAGGGCCCCTACGAAGGGATTAGCGCCCTTGGGAGAAGAGGAAGGGACTCTAGAGACCTCTCTCTCCAGGAGCACACACCAAGGAAAGGCCACGTGAGAACACAGTGAGAAGGTGGAATCTGCACAAACCAGAAAGAGGGTCCTCACCAGATACTGAATCTGCTGGCAACTTGATCTTGGACTTTCTAGCCTCCAGAACTGAGAGAATTAACGTTGATGCCACCCTCTCTGTGGTATTTTGTTATGGCAGCTAGAGCTGAGATACCTTAATGACACGGTTTTCTTTCCTGCACCGTAGTTCCTAAAATACCTCACAGTACTCTTTCTGAACTTTCTACAGTCTCGTCCAGGTAACTCTCCTCTTCTCCAGCAGCCTCATCCCCAGCCCCACCTGTTCCCTCACTGCAAGTGACTCAGCCCATAGGAACACTTTTATTCAACCACCTTGGTTGATACATGGGATTACTGGAAGTCCTAACAGTTCAATCTCAAAAGCTACAGAGAGCAATCAGAGGCCTGAAGGACAATTCAAACCCTGCATTTGCATACTGTAATGCTCTAAACTCAAACAGAGTATATTATTGCATTTAGGACTCTGCTGAGGGAAGTTTTTAAAATCCTCTTTTTTCCTCCTCCTCTGTCTCCTAAAATTAAAGCTTAAGAACTCTCTGTAAACAGAAAATCTTGAAAAAGAGAATTTTCTGAATTGTAGACCTAGACCCCTCAATGCAAATTTGTGCTTCCTATTTAAATTGAATTAAGATTCTCAGCAAGTTACAGAGCTTTAAAATGCCATTTTAGTGCTCTACAAACTACATCAAAGGCCGGAGTCCTAGAAGGATAAGGCAAGAGCTAGTATATGATAAAACACAAGGAAATGGGCAAGGTAAAAGGAAATCACCAAATCCTGAAGACCCAAGCCTACAGGAATGTAGAGTCACTGTAAATGAACTGCAGCTCTTTCAGTGACTTTCTGGAAGACAAAATGGAGAAGCTATTAATTAAATGTGCTGCAAAGCTCAGATCCCAAGTAGCTCTCCTGTTTCTCTAGCTGTAGTGATACTGGCTTCTTATGCACATAGGCTGTGCTGGAAAAGATTTATTGGCTGCAAATCGTGGATTTGGAGTCATATGATTATGCTGAACATAAAGGTTCAAGACCATTCCAAATCCTTAGTAGTGTCCCTGGTATTAATGTCATGCCACAAGAGTGGAAATATTAGTCAGGAGTTTATTCATTGAATAATGGGGGAAAAAAAGAGAGAGAAGGGCTATTCTAGAATGATTAAAACACCCTTAGGGCTTCCCTGGTGGTGCAGTGGTTGAGAGTCCGCCTGCCGATGCAGGCGACACGGGTTCATGCTCCGGTCCGGGAAGATCCCACATGCCGCGGAGCGGCTGGGCCCGTGAGCCATGGCCACTGAGCCTGCGCGTCCGGAGCCTGTGCTCCACAACGGGAGAGGCCACAGCAGTGAGAGGCCTGTGTACTGCCAAAAAAAACCAAAAAAACGAAAAAAAAAAACCCCTTAGAGGCCTACCCTCATATGCAATGTGTGGTCCTTGACTGAACAACCAGATATAAAAGACCTCTTGTGGGAAAATGAAGAAAGCGGAATACTGAATGGGCATTATGTGATATCTGGGAATTGTCCATTTTATTAGGTGTGATAAAATGGTAACGTAGGAAAATGTCTTTAGTGTTCGTACTGAAATACAAAGAAGATATAATGACAAAATGTCATAACATCAGGTATTTACTTTAGAATACTTAGAAAAAAAGGGAAGCAAATGCAGCAAAATGTTAAGTTGGTAAATTCTGATGGATTAATGGATGTTCATTACTATGCTCTCTACCTTTTGGTATGCTTGAAATTTCATAATAAAAAGTAAAAACAGAACAGATTCAACCAAGCACATAACGTTTGTCATGTACTAGAGACACAAGGATCAGTGAAAATAAGTCCCTGCCTTGAGGAGTTCAGATCTCAGGCTCTGGTGAGGGAGCTGTACAGGTACACTGATGGTTAGATAAACAAACCAACACAATGTCTAGGACTCCATGGGAAACAGAGCCACGGCCCTGAGTGACTGGGGACCAGGAAGGCAACACAGAGGAAGTGACAGAAGAGCAGAAATTTACCAGGTGGTAGTCCAGGAAAGAGCTCAGCAAAGTTCTGTATGACAGGATGTGAAGAGGGTGTGGATGTGTATGTGTGTGTGTGTGTGTGTGTGTGTGTGTAAGACTGCATAAGCACTGGGATGAGATCACGAGGAACTTTCAGGTCATGAGTGAGGACTCTGGAGTATCTGCATGGCTGAGCCGCTGAAATTTTTTTAACTGGGGAAATATTATGATCAGATTTATGTAGTAGAGCGTGATCCTCAAATGTTAGCACGTATCAGAATCATCTGGAAGACTTCCTAGACACAGAGTGCTGAACCCGCGCCTCCAGTTTCTGATTAAGTAGGTCCTGGATGGGACTTGAGAATCTGCATTTGTAACAAGTTGCCAGGCATGCTGACACTGCTTGTGTAGGGACCACATCTGAGAATCACTGCAGTGGAGGATAACTCTAGTGGTGGAAGGGCAGCTGGACTTAAACAGACTGGAACACACCAGAGGCGAAGCAGTTCAAACAGCCCTGGAAAGAGGTTGATTGGGATAACTGCTCTGCTGGCTCTTTTCTGGGAAGCGCCCAGAGGCCAACATCCAGGTTCTGTGCCCTCACTCCCCTAGTGACAGCTGACTAGTTAAGGGACAGACAGATGTGGCCATCAGTGACCAAACATGTTTTTTCTCCTGAGGATTTCAACCTTGAGTATAAAAATACAGAAAATGGAGGTGGCTGGAGCTGAGTTGCCCTAACAGTCTCCCACTAGAGAAAAGGTCTCTAAACTCCTGTCACTGAGGTCTTCAGTGCTGTCCTAATGCCGGATGGAGTCTGGTTTATTTGGTACATCCTTCAAATCTGTGAGCTATAGCCCAGTGTCTTTACAAATGGTTCTACCATTAAAGTAAGTGGGTTTATCAGCCCTTGACAACTAGTTTTAGAGACAAAGGAAGCATTCATTTAGAGGGGGAAAAAAGGGAAAGAATGAGGCAAAAATATATATATTTACTGAGAAAGATGTCATGGCAATATGAGGTTTAAAAAAGAAAAAGATGCTCAACAATGTTTAGTAGCCTTAGAAGGAGGAGGCTTTGTGTATGTACGAGTGTGTGAACCCAGGAATGTTTACAACGGGACAACCACCCCGTTAATAGTGGTAACTTTGGTGGCAATGTCAGGGTGGGAAGGGGATTTCTAGTCTGTATGATTTTGTATCGTTTGAATTTATTACAAATATGTATAATTTATAAAGTTATAATTTACAGGATCTGACACAGGTTAAAAGAAGAAAGAAGAGGGAGAGAGCGGGAATAAAAGGGTTCCTGTGGAGCGCAGCAGAGCCAGAGCATAACTAACAGTAACAGATATCCTGGCAGACAGCACTCAACCAGATATGCTGGTGCTTTCTGCTTAGTTCTTAAAAAATACTTACTTTGAAATAATTTCATATTTATGGAAAAGTTGCACACATAGTACAAAGAATTCCTGTGTACCCTTTGCCTAGATTTCCCCATACACCTTTGTCCTCCCTGAACTGTTTTAAGAATATGTTGAAAGCACTATATACCCTTTACCCTTTACAGTTTGGCTTCCTAAAAGCAAGGACATCTCTTTGTGCTGCTGATTCAGGATCTAATCCAGAGGCATACATAGCATTTAGCTGTCATCTCTTTAGTCTCCCAGAATATTTCCCTCAGTCCTTGTCTTCCGTGACCTTGACATTTTGGAAGAGTACAGGCTATTTTTTTTGTAGACTGTCCCTCAGTTTGGGTTTATCTGATTTGTTTCTTGATTAAATTAAGGTTATACATTTTTGGCAGGAGTATCACAGAAGTGTCATTCTCAGTGCATCGTATCAGGAGACACATGATGTCGTTTTTGTCTCATTACTAGTGATAATAACTTTGATCACTTGCCAAGTTTCTCCACTGTGAGGTTACTATTTTTTCTCTTTTTAACTAGTAAGTATCTCATAGGGAGATAACTTTGAGACTAAATATTTTGTTTCTCAAATTTTAACATCTATTGATCTATTGTTTTAACATCTATTGATAATTCTTACCTGAAGCAATCTTTACTGTTGTGATTGTCAAATAATGATTTTTTTCTAATCCTATCATTCCTTTCATATTCATTAGTCTTCTACTCTAAGGAAAAGCTTACCCTTTGGCCCTGTTTATTATTTATTCCTTTCTACATTCGTTTGTTCATTCATTCACTCACACATCAGTACGATTCATACCTTATTTTATGATTTATAATTTATTACTATTATTTGTTTCGGCGCTCAAATTGTCCCAGATTTATACGGAAACACACACATGCTTTCACATCCGTATCTACTTCTCTACACCTATTTAGATATATTAAAAACATAAGTTAGTACTGATACCTCCAATTCCAATCCAACACCATTAGGTTAATTCTAGCCTTCCCTCTCCACATTTGTATCAATAACTCCTTCTGAATCCTAGCTCTCATTATCCACTATACATTTACTTATTCGCTCAACACGGGAATGAAGTTTCATAATCGCTAAACAATAGCAACATAAAAAGGAAACCTATTAACTACAGTTCAGTATATATAGTTCTTTTTGTCTTAGGCCTGAAAGTATATAGTCAATATGTACATTCAAGAATTATTGGGGTCAGCTCTCCCCATTCTTCCCACCTTCACCGTGGTTGTATTATTCACTTGAAATAGATTCATTTGTTTGTATCTGCATTGTTTGAGGTCTCCCCGCATTCTGTTGTCTTCACTTTCTCTCTCTCTGTATATTCATAGCAGGTAAAACTGTTCTACCACTTGAAAAGTTAAAGTTGATTCATCAACCCACTCATTTTTACCCATTTCTAAATTTCTGGTTATGAATTTCTGAATAATTTTACGTATGTTGCCTAAAAGGCTGAGGACTCAGAATTTTAACATCCCCCCAACCTGCTGTGACTTCCTGAGACACCCAATCTTTTGAAGGAAGTTTCTAAATAACCAAGGTTTTCAATGTTGTTTATTGAACTTAATTTTTAAATTAATTTTCAATTTCTAATTGAAATGTCGAAATGTTAAAAAAAAAGGGGGGGAGGGGTAAAGACAATTGGGGCTAAAATTGCTGTAATAAATATTGCTATAAAGGTTCAGTTAAGTTCGAGGCCTGAATGAACCTGGGTTGATGCCCAGGCTTTTCCTGTTGAGTCCTGGGCCAATCGCCTTCACAGTGTCCCGATATGCGCAAATTCAAACGTTTAGAATACTATTCCATTCGGGTGAACTACATGGAACTCTACTGGAAAGCAACAGGTTGCCCCTACTGTTCGCTCCACCGCCGGTGGACTCTGCTCTCCTCTGAGACACAGCCGCAAGTGACCCATTTCTTCTAGAGCTAAGGTCATTTCCTATCAGAATCTCCTGGTGTTTCACACACACACCCCATTCTGACCCAGTAATCCAGTGGATCTGAGGCTTCGGTATTGAACCAGATAAAACTACCTTCTTGTGTGTAGAATAAAAATAGTGAAGTAGCAGCAGTCTCCTAAGAGTCAACTTCATGCTTGCTGAGATTCCTGGTTGAGTCTAACAAGCTTCTTACTGCCCTTTAGTCTATACCCCACTCCAAACGAATACCCACTGCTGCTGTAGGGAATGTGGAGTATCCAGAAAGCCCTGCCCAGCCAGGTGGTCTGTGCTGAAGGGGAGACATAATGTTCCTCGTTCAGGTTATAGGTTTTAACCAATTCATTCGGACTTTCTAATACAGAATGAGAGTCATTTGTCACCAGAAACTATGTATGTTGTACAACAGTATCCCGGTGTAGGAAAATCCTAGTATTTCTTTTGTAATAATCTGCTCGGTTCTTCCCTAGCCTTCAGGACTTCCTTTAACCTTTACAGATGAGGTTCATGAAACCCCCTGTCTTGTGTCCAGGAAATAAGGAGCTCAAATCAAGGTCAAACTTAGTACTAATACCCCTCTGATCTTGTAATAATCTCAGTACCTGGATCCTATCTCCCTGCTCCACACCACCCGCCTTATCTCGGTTTCTGGTACTAAAGCCCAGGTCATCTGAGGGCTGGAGTTCTGATATGCCTCTTCAGGTTTACTCAAACAGAGACCCTGGTAAATCTCCAGGGCTGCTTCAAAAACTGCTGTCAAAACCACCAAGACTCGGAGCTCCACCAGGTGGTAGCTGATATACCTGGTGCCCACTGACCTTTCTATTACTGAGGCATGATTATCGTCCTACAAGGCAGAAGAAATCAGAGAGCATAGTGGGATTAGGGGGTGGGGTGGTAAAGTGATTTCCTTCTAAATTATCAGAATCATCAAGCATTCAACAGAAAAGTTGAACCAACACTGCTGACTTCTGTAAACAGTAGTACATAAAACAAGATCCATAGGGAGGGGAGAATTAAATCAGTTCTCAGGAGTAACTAAAGAGAAAGGCACACTCTACTGAGGCTGTGGGGATTTTGCAAAGCACTTATATTCCAACTCACCGAGACCATGACTTGGTTGAGCTTTAGCAAACAACTACCCAGTTTCTCAGCAACTGAGAAACCAAGATGGCGTCCTCATAAACTAACCCTTAGTGCTCCAACACCAGTTCCCTCCACTTCAGTTGACTAGAACAAGCTAATAAATTACTTCCTTCCAAAAAAAAAAAAAAAATTACTTCCTTCCCCTACTGCTGACTAGAACAAGCTAATAAATAAATGAGAGAAAATGATTCTTATGACTTATTCTTGTACGCATTGTACTCAAAAGATTTCCAGTCATAATAGTATGTGGGGGAAGATACAGGCAAGGTATTCAGAGGTTGGAGATGGAACAATTACACTATGCTACATTCAAAAGATTTTTCATTCAAGCACAAAAATGTATTTAAGTCCTTTCTTGCTAAGTGACCAAACACTGAGGTCTCTTATTTATGACTTAAGTTTCTATTTAACGTTGACTTAACTAAAAATTCAACGCTCTTATTTTTAAAGTTTCTGGAATAGTTTCTGCTATTATAGATATACTTCATACAGCTGTTACTAAAAATAATTCACATACCATAAAATTCACTCTTTTGCATTAAATGTCATGATTTTTAGTACAGTCACAGAGTTGTGCAACCATCACCACAATACATCTTTGGAACGTTTTCATCACCCCAGAAGGAAACTGCACCCATTCGCACTCACTGCTCATTCCTCCCTCTCCCTCTTCACTCACTCCCCTCCCCCAACCACTAATCTACTTTCAGTCTCTGAGAAAGTACCTATTCATGTTGGATATTTCCTATAAACGGAATCATACAACATGAGGTCTTTCGTCACACTGGTTTCTTTTAATCAGAATGTTTCCAAGGTTCATCCACTGTTTACTGCTGAATAATATTCTACTGTACAAACATACCACATTGTGTTTATCCTTTCATCAGTTGGACATTGGGTTGTTGTCACTTTTTTGGCTGCTATGAACACTGTGTACACGTTTTTGTGTGGATATATGTTTTCAATTCTCTAGAAGAACTGCTGCAGCATATAGTAACTCTATGTTAACTTTTTTTTTTTTTTTGTGGTACGCGGGCCTCTCACTGCTGTGGCCTCTCCCGTTGCGGAGCACAGGCTCCGGACGCGCAGGCTCAGCGGCCATGGCTCACGGGCCCAGCCGCTCCGCGGCACGTGGTATCCTCCCGGACCGGGTCACGAACCCACGTCCCCTGCATCGGCAGGCGGACTCTCAACCACTGCGCCACCAGGGAAGCCCCTATGTTAACTTTTTTGAAGAACTGTGAAACTGTTTTCTGAAGGAGCTACACCATTTCAATCCGACTATCAGTGTATGAGGATTCCAATTTTTTCACATCCTCACCAATGCCTGTTATTGCTTGTCTTTATCTTCGCCATCCTAGTAGGTGTGAAGTGGCGTCTCAACGTGGCTTCGATGTCCATTTCTCTATGCTTGTTAAATTTTAAAACATTTTGTAAAGAGGAGTGAAAATAAAAGCCTTCTATTTTCAAACAGCAGTTTGGTCACAAGGAAAGGAAATAACCTGGGGGCCACAAATCATTCAACATATAAAAGGGAATGAAGCCGAAAGAATCAACATTTACCTTTTAGAGTTAAAAAGAAGTTGGAAATATTAACTGTTTTCTGAAAATTATTGATAGACATGTCACTTCCATCAGAAGCTCAGAGGAAGTAAATACGTACTTCAGAGATATTCTGACGTCTCAGGGGACCAAAAAATATATTTACAGTTTTCTGAATACATTCAGCTTTCTCTTCTAAAGGCAGCATAAAACGTTCAATAGAATTAGAAACAGACTCTAGGCGAGGTACATGCAGACGTTTCCCCAGGATTCTGAAAACAACTGTTACATTCAGTCAGGGTCTTAAAATGGCTCAATGACAGGCCAAATAGAAACACACACCTGGGTAACCTGTTACTATGGAGTGGATGGGGCTCATTCACAGACAACAGTGTGGAGGGAAGTTCAGGGAAGAGCTGTATGTTATACATAAAGAGAAGATAAGAAAAGAAAATTGGGGGGGACCTCCTAACCTAGTAGTTTTCAACCATGTGTAGCGTTCCTCACTGCACCTGTCTCCTACCCCCACTATCCTGCACACTCCTGAGGGACATTTGGAAATGTATGAGAGCACTCAGTGGGCAGAAAATAATAAGGATGTTAAACTCCTACAACGGGCAGGGTAGTCCCATACGATATAAGAACTGCCTCATCCAAAGTGCCGTACGCTCCCCAACATACATGAAGAAATGAACATGGAGAAAAGTCACGTAATCTGCCTAAATTCCCAGTTAACTACTGGTAGAATAAAGATCGGAGTTTAATTTTCATTCCTGTTGATCGTGTGTGTACATTACAGCTCTGTGAAGTGCCTTATATTCCAAAGACTACATTATTTTCACATAATAATGGAGGTTGTTGTTCAGTTTCCACTGTGCTGAAGTTTAGATAGACGCGAGTTCCAACAGAAAATGAACGAGTGAGGAGAAGAATCCATCAGATGTAAACCACATTTCATGTTATTCCTAAATAAGGGCATTGCTTGCAGAAATATCAGTACTGTTAATACAACAGCTCGTGCTACTGGGTCACTGTCCGTTGAGAAACTATCAGATCAATTACGCCTTGTTCTTTTTCTTAATCCAACTACCTCAGAATGCTTGCCCTGGATTTACCTAGAATAATCTGATTTACTACTCACTCCTCCTCGCCTAAGCAGAGACATTTGGAAAGAAGGTGTCCCTCTCCATTGGGAACGTATCTAGATCATACTTTAACAAAGAGACCCCTTTCCAAAGGGCTCTCTGGGCTTATGTGGCTATGTGAGTTGGAGCTGGGCTATAAGTCCAGGTACAATTCCTGCTCCACTGACTAATTTAAAAGTCTTCCAATAAGTAGTAGGTTTCTAGATGTCTTATAGCCCCTCGTTTTTAACCCCTTGAATTAAAAAAAAATTCGTAGATGTTCCATAAAATACAATGAAACTTTATCTTGTTTGGAAATTTTTAGTGAAAGGAATATCCACGTCTACCCTAAAATGTCTCCAGAGGCTTACCCCTGATTTGAAGCCTATGTAATTCCTCCTTCAATAATACTGTGGAGCAAGCTCAGGTGAGTGTTATAATGGAATCAGCCTGGCTGTGATAGAGAAACCCATTCTCATTCCTCACTAGCCAACCTGAGCCTGGAATAAAAGAATTTTTATATTTCTTAGTGACGCGGCCACTTTTAAAATACACTTCCAAGGGGCTTCATTTTCATGTGAACAAACTGTAGACCTCAAATTCATACCCTCGCCACACTAAGCCACACTCTTAAGGTAAAACCTACAAAGTGGTTACCGTTGGGACAGATCTGACCCAAGAACAAAATGAGGGAAACTCTGTTTCTGACCACCCCACTCCCCTAATCCAGAAGGACTAGAAAAAAACAAAAAGAAAATGGTTTTGGTGGATCCCCTTCCAATTACTGGTGAAAGAGCAAGAAAACAGGTTCTCCAGAGGTACCATCAGTGGCAGTGAATTAAAGTGACAATTATAAAGGAGATACCCCACTCAAGGGCACAACCAATTTTGGGTAGAACCTCCCCCCCAAAAAGAGGCTTAAAATGTGGCAATTGTGTGGGCATTCATATCTACCTCCACCACCGCTCCTGGGTATGTTTATTTAACCTTTTTCTGTGCCTCAGTTTCCTCATCTGTAAACTGGGAATAACAGTCCGTACCTCATAGGGTTGATTGTAAGAAAAAATGGTTAGATTAATGCTGGCCTATGAAACATTCCTGTGGCCAACTAAAGAGCTGTTCTTCCTAACGTGGACTCATAGGGGTTTCTTCGCCTTTGGACTTTCTGGAAAGGTGCTTCTACCACTTGGAAAAGAGAAGGATGTGATTCATGCTCAACTATGAGGTTTCCTCCAACTGCAGAAAGCGGGATACCTGAGCTGCTGTTTTGAGGAGATGGTGCTGTACAGGTTCAAAGAATTCTTTTATTCTACCTGGTTTCATCTCCCCCACAGGGAACAGATGTGTGTCCTGCTTCTCTTGCCCATTTCTATTGCAATGTTCTCACAGTCTGAGTAGCTCTTGGGAGACTGGCTGGTAACTCCAGAGACGGGATCCACTATGGAGGAGAATTAGGTAAAAGTACCTAATTCGGAGATATCTGGGTCTCCATATCTGGTGACTTGATACGAAGACAGCTCAATGCCTTTCTTTTCCACTAAAGCACACTTTCTGTTAGGCAGCCACCCCCTGTGTACGTAACCATGCCCGGGAAGAATCTGCTTTGTATAGGACAACTATAAAGTCATGACAGGGCCTTTGAAGAAGCTATAAACTCCATCTTTAACATGTCAAGAGAATCAGAGTCAAACGGAGTTTATTTTCCACAGGGTCGAGAGGGCATGATCGTTTGAACTTCTGCCACTATGCTCTCAAACTGTCCTGAAAAGGATGACTGAGAGAGCTGGGCCCTGACAATGTTAGGAAGAGGATGTCTCCACTTCACGCACAGTCAGTTACCCGTTAAAGCAGTATTTTACAGCAACACTTTGAAATAGATAATATTACACGGAAAGAAACATAGGACAGAGTGCACATAGTATTCTTTCATTCAAGAATCCCGACGTTAACGTTTTTACCCTGAGGACTCTGAAGGTAAACAGGGGGTCAACTGTTCTGGTACGGACAAAGGCGTCTCTTGGAATCCTTAACCCACAGATGCCAAATGTGACTTGTGCTGCCAGCAGTTCCTTTTACTGTCTAGTCCTCAAGCCTCTTTCTCTCCTACCTCATTGTTGGGACAGAGACTACAACCATGAGCATCTCCTCTTTCCCCTGGGGTTAAAGGTAATAGCTGAATGACCGCCTTTCACTCCTGCTATCTGCCGAATGACGGCACTCAAATAGCACTCACAATGAAAGCTTAAAAGAAAGCAGATTCTAGGCAATGGTTTTCATTTAAGTGTTTGAGAAGATCTTGAGGTGATACGGGGCAAACCTACTGACAAACTTTTGATGGTCCACATCTGCTTAATGTTGGTCTGTGACATCTAGTCCGATGTCTGTTGCCCCACTGAACACCAGAGGAACCTCAGAATTTTGAGGTTAACTTATTTGAGAAATCAACAAACAGGTTCTGCCTCAACCAGGTACTTCCCTGTACTTGTCCACAACCTTATGGCTGTCACAGCAAGAGTTTCAGGGATTAAAGAGACAGCCTGAAGAAATGTAAGGGATAAACCATGCTGTACCAGTGTAAATGATTTCTAGGGTATGTAGTTCGTCTCTGTAAAGCCCAGATTGTGAGCTTAAATCAGCGAGTGTGGCACTGAAGAAAAAAGAAAACTAAACAATAAAACTAACAAAAGAAATCATACCCTATTGCTAGCCATAGTCTATATTTCTACACCAGCCAGTCTAGAAAATATACACAGTTGGTCACATAGTATATTTGATGAAAAAGCAAGGGTGTTTATGTTCAAATTCCTATCAATTACAACTATTAAAAAAAAAAAGCTTAGGGCTTCCCTGGTGGCGCAGTTGTTGAGAGTCTGCCTGCCGATACAGGGGACGCGGGTTTATGCCCCGGTCCGGGAAGATCCCACATGCCGCGGAGCGGCTGGGCCCGTGAGCCATGGCCGCTGAGCCTGCGCGTCCGGAGCCTGTGCTCCGCAATGGGAGAGGCCACAACAGTGAGAGGCCTGCGTACCACCAAAAAAAAAGCTTAAATCTCTTTTCCTAGTGATGGCCACACATGTGTTCATACAGCTTGAGGAAATCACAAAACCCAGAATTAAACTGGGAAAGGATGTGTCTCTAAATGCTTACTAATTCCACATCCAATGTATGACTTAGTACTTTAAAGATAAAAAGGTTACTGGTGTTGAGACCAGAGTTTAGTGGTGGTGTTAGCTCTTCAAGGCAAAGAATAATCATACTAATTACATACTAACTTTCTAATTAATGAAAAGAAGGAAACCAACCTGCTTCTGCACCTAACACGTATTAGGTGCATGCCAGGAAAAATAAGACAGTGGATATATGTGTGTTTATGTGTTATTCAAGTACTTTCTGAACGCTGAGATACCCTGAATGATTAACACTCTGCAAAGTAAACAGTCTCAGAATTATAAAAACCAACTATTTCTGTGCCTACGTAGAAAAGCATATGAAGAATAAGTCCTACTTGTGAGGTAGGCAGAAAAAGAGAATGTATTTAACACACTCTTCTTTCAGGTTCACCTAAAGTGTGTGTTAGATCATTCGAGCAGCCACCTTAACTTTCTGTATGTGCTTTAAGCATCATTCTGCAAAGTTTCCTTTGAGTCTTTATTAGTGGCTGGTGTAGGAGAAAGAAGGAGGGAAGAGGGGAGAACAGTGCTGATATAAACAAACCCTATAACTGAAAAAAGACAGTTGCCTAAACGTTCCAAAATCATTTTGAAAAGACTTCCATTTAAAGATCAGACACAGGGCTTCCCTGGTGGTGCAGTGGTTAAGAATCCACCTGCTAGTGCAGGGGACACGGGTTCAAGCCCTGGTCCAGGAAGATCCCACATGCCGTGAAGCAACTAAGCCCATGCGCCACAACTACTGAACCCGCGCGCCTAGAGTCCGTGCTCCGAAACAAGAGAAGCCACTGCAATGAGAAGCCCATGCAATGCCACGAAGAGTAGCCCCTGCTCGCTGCAACTAGAGAAAGCCCAATGCAGCCAAAAAAAGAAAAAAAAAAAAAGATCAGACACAGCCCACAATAGACCCCAAGTATATTTTTACAGCCCTGTTTCTGCTTTCCAGTTTGTCAGCAGTGAACATCCCTCATCCCAATAGGATCCAGAGGACTCTCCCACACTGCGCGTGTATAACCATATTTAGGGTAATCTTAAAGTTAAATACTGAGAGGAGGCGAAACATGTACATCCTAGCTATTGATTTTTAAGCTACACATCAGGATAATGACAAGTCCTTAGAGAGGAAAGGTTTCATTATATTTAAAGATTAAAAGTATTTTTAAAAGTCAATGATGTTATATCCTCAACTTTACTGAGGATAAAAATGAGTGCCAACTTTACCAATAAGTTACTTATTTGGTCCTCAAAGTCACTTATTAACACCATTACAGATAAATCGATCCGTGGGTGGGAAATCTGTTCTCTGATGAATACAGCAAAAATATAGAAATTAAAAAAGGACGGTAGCATTTTGCTCCTTAAACTTGTTTTTTAAAAAAACTCTTGCTTAGACCATCAAATGGCTTGTGAGCTCTTTCCAACCAAGAATTTGGGCTTAAGCAAGAGTTGGTTGAAAAGAATGTAAACAGTGAAGTCCAAACTTCGGAAGTTCACTGCAAAGTACTTCCTGTGCTGCACGGGGATCCAAAATAAAGCGTCAAAACAGATCTCGCCTCTGAGCAACTTTTATCCGCACTCTTCCTCCACTTTCATGCATCACCTCAAGGCCACTTACTGGTGATCTGACAAGGCAGAGGCTGAATTTCTCCCTCTCTAATAGGCTGCCTAGACAAAAAAACTTTAAAGAATCTCACTGGCTGTTAAATAAATTAGTTTATACGGAATTGAGGTGGGGTTCTTTGGTTTGCAAGATTCAACTGGAACCGGAAATGGAGAAAGACAAGCATGGTTAGCTTAATAGGATAAAAGGGAGATGAGAGTGTGCTTGTTGGGCTCACAATATTTTGAAGACTTGAGAACATTAAGGACAACACTGTTACTCTGCACTCTGCTTCCCTAAAAAACTCCAAGGAAGGACTGATGAATCTACTTCATTAATCATACTATAATACAAATCGATGTTTAAAAGTACTCTGAACCCAGGAGAATTTGGGATTCTACAGAAATTATTTTTAAATCAGTCTGTAGAAAAGGGGACCTAAGGAATTAAAACCAGTTCCTTGTGTAAGTCATCATCACCATCAATTATCAGAATTTTTACCATTTACTGAGTTCTATGGCTTTAAAAATACCTATCTCGTTTAATTTGATCCTCTCACCTTTTGTGATAGGTACTGTCAGTCTTAAAGGGAGAAAACAACTTTGGATTAGTAAGTGGCAAAATCTGGATTTGAGCCAGGTCAGTCTGACTGACACCTTTATTTATTACACTGCTTTTGACCAGAAAGCCCCTCAGACATGATAAGTGGTTACCAAGAAGACACACTTTCCTTGCCCTCCCCTTAGCTGCAATGTAGAGATTCAGTACTTTTTCACAGGTATACATTTAATGTTATGCACAAATACAAAAAAACACCCTAATCAATCAAATACACACCATACTTTTAATATCAGTGAATTAGAATTCATTCTTAGGGTTGTGTTAAGTATGTTTTTAGAATTTGGTGAAAGGCCCCACAGATAAACCAAGAAGACAGAGTGGAGGCTGGCAAAGATCAACATCTTGCCGTGGACTTTTCTAAGCCTATATAAAAGACTTTCCGTTTCTCCTTTATCCAGCATTCTAAGATGTGGAAAACAGGCAGATTCTCTTTCATAATGCGGCTGTGTGCTTTTTTCATTGAGGTGTGTCTATGACCTGTAACCGTGAACAGTCTTTTTCCACCTTCTATTCAATTTTCCTTTATTTGCATATTACATTGGCCTTCTAAATGAATACCAAAATTCTATGAAAACTTATAGTGTAACAATCCCATTTACCATCGCATCAAAAAAGAAAAAAATACCTAGGAATAAACCTACCTAAGGAGGCAAAAGACCTGTACTCAGAACACTGTAAGATACTGGTGAAAGAAATCAAAGATGACACAAAAAGATGGAGAGATATATACCATGTTCTTGGATTGGAAGAATCAATATTGCCAAAATGACCGTAGCACCCAAGGCAATCTACAGATTCAATGCAATCCCTACCAAATTACCAATAGCATTTTCCACAAAATTAGAACAAAAAATTTTACAATTTGTATGGAAACACAAAAGACCCTGAATAGCCAAAGCAATCTTAAGACAGAAAAATAGAGCTGGAGCAATCAGTCTCCCTGACTTCAGACTATACTACAAAGCTACAGGAGTCAAAACAGTATGGGACTGGCACAAAAACAGAAATATAGATCAATGGAACAGGATAGAAAGTCCAGAGATCAACCCATTCGCCTATGGTCACCTAATCTATGACAAAGAAGGCAAGAATATACAATGCAGAAAAGACAGTCTCTTCAATAAGTGGTGCTGGGAAAACTGGACAGCTACACATAAATGAATGAAATTAGAACATTCTCTGACACCACACACAAAAATAAACTCAAAATGGATTAAAGACCTAAATGTAAGACCAATACTATAAAATTCTTAGAGGAAAACATAGGCAGAACATTCTCTGACATAAACTGCAGCAAGATCTTTTTTGATCCACCTCCTGGAGTAATGAAAATACAAACAAATGGGACCTAATGAAACTTAAAAGCTTTTGCACAGCAAAGGAAACCATAAACAAAAGGAAAAGACAACCCACAGAATGGGAGAAAATATTTGCAAACAAAGCAACCAACAAGGGATTAACCTCCAAAATATACAAAGAACTCATGCAGCTCAATATCAAAAAAACAAACACCCCAATCAAAAAATGAGCAGAAGATCTAAATAGATATTTCTCCAAAGAAGACATACTGATGGCTGAGAGGCACATGAAAAGATGCTCAACGTCGCTAAGAGTTAAAGAAATGAAAAACAAAACTACAATGAGATATCACCTCACACTGGTCAGAATGGCCATCGTCAAAAAAGTCTACAAACAATAAATGCAGGAGAGGGTGTGGAGAAAAGGGAACCCTCCTACACTGTTGGTGGGAATGTACGTTAGTACCAGCCACTATGGAGAACAGTATGGAGGTTCCTTAAAAAACTAAAAATAGAGCTACCATATGATCCAGCAATCCCACTCCTGGGCACATATCTGAAGAAAACCATAATTTAAAAAGATACACATACCCCAATGTTCACTGCAGCACTATTTATAATACCCAAGACATGGAGGCAACCTAAGTATCCAGCAACGGAGGAGTGGATAAAGAAGATGCGGTACATATAGACAATGGAATATTACTCAGCCATTAAAAAGAATGAAATAATGCTGTTTGCAACGACATGGATGGAACTAGAGATGGTCATACTGACTGAAGTAAGTCAGACAAAGACAAATATCATATGATATCGCTTATATGTGGAATCTTTAAAAATGGTACAAATGAACCTTTTTACAAAACAGAAATAGTCACAGATGTAGATAACAAAGCTATAGTTACCGGGGGGAGGGATAAATTGGGAGATTGGGATTGACATGTACACACTATGATATATAAAATAGATAACTAATAAGGACCTACTGTACAGCACAGGAAACTCTACTCAATACTCTGTAATGGCCTATATGGGAAAAGAATTGAAAAAAGAGTGGATATATGTATACGTATGACTGATTCACTTTGCTTTACTGCAGAAACTAACACAACATTGTAAATCAACTATACTCCAATAAAAATTTAAAAATTATACTATAATGATGTGTGAATTCTAATTTTTATTCCTACTTTTTAAAGTGCAGAAACGCTTTTATACTTTGCCTGTTTTTGCTCCTTTGTTATAAACTTTCTGCTTGAGTGAATTCTTTTCCATCTAAACTTATTTTCATTTCCCATAATGCATTTCTATACTCTTTAAGTTCTGTGTATTTATTCATCCATTCACTTTTGAGTGATATCTTGTGTCAGGCAAATAAAGAATAAAATAGATTAAAATGGTTTACACTAGGAATTTTCTACCCAACTGTATTTTCCAGGGAAATTATCTGGATCTTTTAATTTTAAAACATTAATCTTTAGGGACTTCCCTGGTGGTCCAGTGGGTAAGACTCCATGCTCCCAATGCAGGGGGCCCAGGTTCGATCCCCTGCCAGGGAACTAGATCCTGCACGCCACAACTAAAGATCCTGCAAGCCACAACTAAAGAGCCCATGTGCTGCAACGAAGACCCGGTGTAGGTAGGTAGGTAGGTAGGTAGATAAATAAATAAATAACTTGTCCACTATGGCTAGAAAACAAAAACTTACATCCTTTTATGCAATGTCAGGGTTACTCAAGGTACCCCTTAATTTTTCTCAAATTGTTTTCTGCTGAAATTTATCACTACATTTTTAGAAGAGAAATTCTAGTCTTAAAAATGTAGTTCATGGGATGGTGCATTTTCTTGCACCGAGTAATGCGGCGTTGCTGCCAGGTGAGGAGGGCGGAGAGTTCTATGGTGAAGTGAGGGGAGGGATTCATGCAGGTGTCCGGGGGAGCCTTGTTCTGAACTATAAGGTGGGAAGTTGATGCTGGGTACTGCTACTCCCGGACCCCCAGCATGAAAGTTGTGATATCATCCTCGAACCATCAGCTTTGAAATTAAAAAACAATGAAGAATACTCAAGAAACAGCCCGAAGAATTCTTCTAGAACCTTACAAGTACTTACTTCAGTTACCAGGTAAACAAGTGAAAACCAAACTTTCACAGGCGTTTAATCATTGGCTAAAGGTTCCAGAAGACAAGCTACAGATTATCATTGAAGTGACGGAAATGTCGCATAATGCCAGTTTACTCATCGATGCTAGTGAAGACAACTCAAAACTCCGACGTGGCTTTCCAGTGGCACACAGCATCTATGGAATTCCATCTGTCATCAATTCTGCCAATTATGTCTATCTTCTTGGCTTAGAGAAAGTCTTAACCCTTGATCACCCAGATGCAGTAAAGCTTTTTACCCGCCAGTTTTTAGAACTCCATCAGGGACAAGGCCTAGATATCTACTGGAGGGCTGATTACACTTCTCCCACTGGAGAAGAATGTAAAGCAACGGTGCTACAAAGGACAGGTGGACTATTTGGATTAGCAGTAGGTCTCATGCAGTTGTTCTCTGATTACAGAGAAGATTTAAAGCCACTACTGAATACACTTGGGCTCTTTTTCCAAATCAGGGATGATTATGCTAATCTACACTCCCAAGAATATAGTGAAAACAAAAGCTTTTGTGAAGATCTAACAGAGGGAAAGTTCTCATTCCCTACTATTCATGCTATTTGCTCGAGGCTTGAAAGCACCCAGGTACACAATATCTTGTGCCAGAGAACCGAAAATGTAGATCTTTAAAAATACTGTGTACATTACCTTTCTCTGAGAACGTAGGTTCTTTTGAATACACTCGGAATACCCTTAAAGAGCTTGAATCTAAAGTCTATAAACAAACTGATGCATGTGGTGGGAACCCTGAGCTAGTAGCTCTAGTAAAACACTTAAGGAAAATGTTCAAAGAAGAGAATGAATAATATTAAGTCATTCTTGATTAGGCCTGATAGGGTAGTTGACTTTATTTTTTTGTCTTTTAGCCTATTACCTTTTTTAAAATTTGGACCAAGCTGTTAGTCTCCAAAAACTGAGTGATAGTGGTGACGTGAGTGAGGTTGTTTCAATATAGAATCCCTGCGTACAGATAATCATCACAGTACCAAGGTGAAGGAATCAAAAGGAGCCACATTTAAATGAGTCTAATTTGAATGTTAGAATGTGCTGTGTTGGGACGTTGTGGCCAACTCGGCCATGCATGTTCTGTTGATTCTGTCAATAAAGACTTCAGCTTTGCGGGGGAGGCGGAGGGGAGAAATATATATATATATTTCACGGTTTATTTTTATAAATATTAGCCTTTTTAGGCAGATTTTATTATTTTTAAGATTCTAGACTAGCCTAATGTTCACTAGAATTGTTTTACTTCTTATCCTATTCCCATGTTTATAATGCATTAGATATATTTTCCATATCCTACAAGGATTTACTCTATTTTCCTTGCCTCTTCTTATTTTTACGTACAAAAAAATCCTTGACTATTTGTGGTTCTCTCATTTTAAAAAATGTTTCCATGTAATAAGTACTAAAGTCTACTGAAACAGCAAGAAAAGTTTGCATTTAATTATAAAGAAAGAAATGCTGTATATATGTGTAAGGAAATAAGAATAGAATAATTAACAAATGCCCTGTCAAGATAACCTATTCCACTTTAAGGGGGTTAAGTCCTACCCTCCTCCCCAAGGCTTTAAAATGTTCTACTGCATTCTAATTACACAGCAAGACAAAGGGTTTCAGTTTTGTGGACCAACAGTTCAAATCTGTGTAGATAATCAGAAACATAAAAGCCACTGCTGAAGGGAGGTCCATAGCCGCTTGTCATTATGATGGTTTGATCATTCACTAAGGAGTAGAAGAGTAATTTTACAACAAAGACAGTGACTTAGGGCACCAAAATGTGCCGCACTGCAGAACGATCAGTAACGTACACGGCCTAGGGAGGCAAGAGCTTTGGTTCTAAAACTAGCTTGGCTTCCTTACGGACAGGAATCCTAGCAAATAACTCATTCTTTGCACTTCAGGTACCACGAGCGCTAGCTGTATTTTCTACTTTCATTTACAACAGGCGCAAATACCTTCTCAGCATTTCGAAATGCCTGAAGAACCATGGAGTAAGGGCAAAGTCAATACAAGATAGCATTTTATAAAGAGAGTCTAGATAAGTTTAAACAAGTAGATCCTTGAAGAAAGGCCACAATGCAAAGTCTGAGGGCAGTTTCACACAGCCATGTAATATCTGATGAACTATTTTACCTAGGGAAAAGCTGGGCAAACTTGAGATCTCCACATATACTTGTCATTAGAATACAGACCGGTTTACGTGTGAGAACCTGTGCTTCTTCCTGAGAATTTCCTTGGGGAAAGGATGATGCTAACACTTCCAGCTACTTTTCCTTCTTCAAACTTCCTTAGGATTTCTTTTACCAACATTTTATTTCCTACTTTCCTATGTGAATGCTTAATAGATCTAAATAACCCACTTTTCTTCAGGCAAAGACTCTAATTGGGAATTCAGCAAATTCCTCACGTTCACCTTCATTTGCTCTTTCAGAACCACTTTTAAATTATGTGCCGTACCATCCTTGAGAGATTTTATAACAACCCCAAATTGCAAGAAAGAACAGAGCACAGCACTCCCTCCCCTGCAAAAAAAAAGGGGCTATTTCAAATTTCTTGGAGGGGGGGCTAGGCAGATTAAGCTGTTTGTCAAGCCCCGAAGTGCACGCAGTCGTTGAGAAAAAGAGGAGAGTCCAACAACCCTGCATTATGGCGGCTCTAGACCGATACGGGCATAGTCCCCAACCCAGTGACATTAAATGGCTGCTTTAAAACTGCAAGTCAAGAGTAAGCAGTTATAAACAGATTTAACAGATAAACACTAGATCAGACTCATGATCTCATCTGGCAGCCCTGCATATTTCCCATCCAAAAGTCCCAGCTGGGATCACAGTAATTGGGCCTCTTCAACTACTTCGAGCTAAGAGAAATTTAGGGAGAAATTTTTAAAACTGATAAGAAACATATTGACATGGTGCCTGGTGAACAGGGAGCTGAGACAAGCCATCTGGATGCTTGTGTATGTGAAAAGTTTTGTTTAGTGGAAATAATTCATCTAACCCACAAGCTGTACAAATATTACAATAAAAAGTCCTGGCGCGCACAAACTGTCGGAAGAACCCGTGCTACAGGAACCAGAGACTGTAGTCCAGACTCCTGTTTCTGTGCGGCCAGTACCTGTTCTCGAGTACCCTGGTATTCCTCTGTACTCAAGAGTTTGTACCAGGACTTTATGGCTACATCTTTTCCCTGAGAAAGTATATTCACGGTACGGGTTCACATTTAGAACATTTGCAAGTGTTTTTGCTTGGTGATTCCCCTGTAACACTGTTGGGAGTAATACCCCTAATTTCACAGATGAGAAACCTGGTATAGGAATAATGAATTTATTATAGACAAGTGTTTTAAAACTCAGTTATTTGGAGAGCTCAAGCTATTCAACAAAACAAATTGTGCACAAGGCTGAATCACTGTGATATAAATAACTACAGTGTTTACTTCAATGCCAGGAATTTATGGAGATGGAGAAAACTATATTTTTCTGATTATGTCGGTTTTTTCGACGTGTGACACTACCAAGTACCTTTTCAGCATGCTTTCTTACAAACTACTAAAGATTTTTTTAAAAATTCTTTTTACCTCACACTATTGAATATATCTCCTCAGTAACCAAGAAATAATTTAGCACTATATACCCTCAAGACCTCTTCATTTTCTGCTTCTTAAGATGACTGTCACCTTTTTCTTCCTCAAAACCAAACTGCTTTTTTCTCTTTAATTCAAAGTCTATTCAGACCTTAAGCAAACACCTTTCCTTCCTTCATGCCTAGCATAATGTATAAGAGAGAATACAAAGCCCAAGTCTTATCTTATTAAACCAATCATCCAAGGGTTGGGTTTTTCCCTCCTTTCTTTTATGAACAGGTAAACTGTTTAAAGGTAACACAACTCTATTACACAGAACTGCCGTCACAGAAAAGAAACGTTACTAATCCCCATTAAAAGAAACAATACTTTAAGGCATATGGGGTTTCAAGAGAAATCAAATCTACTACTGAAATTAGTCAAAAAGTATTTATCCAGAAACCAATTACCACTTCACACCTAGTAGGATTGCTATAATTTAAAACAACAAGTATTAGTGAGCACAGGGAAAACTGGAATTCCCATATATTGCTTGGTGGGAATGTAAAATGGTACAGCCAATATGGAAAAGTTTGGAGGCTCCTCAGAAAGCTAAAAGCATAAATACCGTATGACTTAGCAATTCCATTCCTAGCTTTATGCCCAAAGGAATTGAAAACCAGGGACTCACGCATATTTGTACACCAGTGTTCACTGAAGCACTATTCTCAACGGCCAAAAGGTGGAAACAACCCAACTGTCTACCAATAAGACGAACAGATAAACAAAATGTGGAATACCCATACAATGGAATATTATTCAGCCATAAAAAGGAACGACGTTTTGATATCTGCTACAACATGGATTAATCATGAAAACATCATGCTAAGTGGAAGAAGCCAGACACAAAAGGACAAATATTTCAATAGCTAAAATAGGCAAATTAATAGAGAGAGAATATAGATTAGAGGTTACCAGGGGCTAGAGGAAAGGAATAATAGGGAGGTATTGGTTCATGGTTACAAAGTTTCTGTTTGGGATGATGAAAAAATAGAAATAGACAGTGGGGCTGGTTGCACAACATGGTCAATGTATTAATGCCACTTAAAAACATCATTAAAATGTCAAATGGTTATATATGCTTTATATACTCAAAAATAACAACATACCCAAAATCATTGAATTAAATACCTTAAATGGGTGAGTCATAGCTCAATAAAGCTACTTATAAAAGAACCCAATAGACCCGAGGGTGCCATGATAACTGGAGATCACTAACATCAGTGAGTCTAGACTGAGAGTAAAGCAAATTATTGTGACAGCCTAAGCAATGTTTAGTTGTGAAGGCAATCTGTAGTAATGCACCTAGTTTGCATCCGACTTCTTTAGTTCTGATAAACTTATCATAAAGCCTATGATAAAACCTAGGCCAATAACAACTATTTAAAATTAGGGGAGGAGGGCTATCAATCAAAATGGCACATATACTCAACGGGCCACACGTAACCTTTTTAAATGCTTTACATGAGTGAATCTCAAACACCAACGTAAGACAAAGCCTGTCATGGAAGTGTACAATCAGGCCTGCAGATATCATGTGTTAACCACAGTCTTTCTTACTTACGCAAACATGATTTCAGCTACACAACGATGGCACCCCTGGGGTTTTCACAGTTGGCAGGAAGAGCCAGAGATGGCTTATTCCCACCTCTGCTCAGGGTCCTTACTGCCAGGCCTGCCTTGCTCCCTGTGTGTGTTTCTTCTTAAAATTTCCACAAATCAGATTTTTACTAAACCAGACTGTAACTGTCAATATCACTGTAGTTGATTTACATTCCAAAATTATAAACAAATCCTAAAAATAATTTGATAGTTTGGATTATCAGCTCCCCCTTCCATTAGCATGGAAAATGGAAAACTGCTGGTATAGAAATTATAACTGTGTGTGAAGGGTAAGGGATAGGTTAGATATTTTGCTGTCGGGTTAAAGAATGGGTGGGGTTTCTAGTCATATGGATTAATGGGACCACAGATAACCTGAAGGGAAGTCTGGGTTTGGGTTATTTTTAGCTTAATTTGAGAGTTTTTGCTATAAAACCAAAATATACTGTATTTACTTCAGAAGATTTAACGAACACCCTGATAAAAGTTCAGTGTTACCACTTAATTCAATCTGAGCATGTTTTTCCATAAAATTATCAAACGGACTAAAGCATACTCCAAAAATGGAAGAAAATAAATGGATTTTAAACTCATTTAAAGTCATTTTGGGAAAAGACTTAATACTAATAACTGAACCAGACAAGAACCAAGACAGGGAAACAATAAGAAGAGAAGCTCTAAACATGGACAAGTGGTTTATAACACTGTGAACTACTCTATATAGAGGAACTTACTGGACTGAGGCTTACGTTTCTCAATAGTGGAACAAAACAAACATTACAACATGGAACTTTCCCCCAAAGGAATGTGAGGAAAAGCTTTTAAGAGAAGCTGGACGAATGACACGAGGAAAAAATTTTGTAATGGCTATGAGCATCGGATGTTTTTAATTCACCAGCTTAGAAAAAATGATCGTGAAAAGAGCACGTTGGGTCACAGAGATGTGTCGGTTTCATAATTAAGTACATTATCCCGAATGGGCCCATTTTCTCTGCAGAGAGAAGAAACCCTGCTCCATGGTCATGTACCAAACTTTACTGTGGGCATTTGTCCTAGACGATGTGATTTAAATAGTCTGTCACTGCAGCAACATTCCATGGAACAAGCAAACAGCAAGAAGTTACATAAAGTAGACAGAACTAAGACACAGGAGGCTTCCTTCTAGTTGTAGCTCTAAACCTGTACTTTCTGACTGAGCCATCCATCCTCTCTGGTCTCAGTTCTCTTAACTGAAACAGGACAGTTTCTAAGGTACAAAAACCTCTAATACTTTTATATAAAAGTTAAAAATATCGAGAAAGAGATGACCCAGGACCTTAATAGATGCTCTAAACTCCCAAGCCAACCTCTGAGCAGAAGAAAGCTCAGGTATAATACGCCACAGGTAAATCTTAAGAGTTACTCTTCTTAGGTCCACAGAATAGAACAGAACGAGACCTGTTTCCCTTGGAGTTCTTCCCACGTTATTAATATATGAGCAACAAACACTGAGCCTAAAACCAGACCTTAGGACAAGAGAGCATAATGATCTGGGGCCAGCTGGCACAGGAATGGGCTTAAACACCTCTATCACAATGTTACTGCATGTCTCAATACCGGTTGTGTGTAATGATACAACCCTCAGTACTAAGAAAAAGTGAAACGATGTTAGCTATACTCTGCCTAGTAAGGCAAGGGAAACACAGTTTGACTATGACCATGTAAACATCTAAAAAATAAACCTCTGTTAAAAAAGATCAAGCTATAGACAACCCACCGTAAAAACCTACTGTTTTTCAGACAGTGGGTCAGTGACATGTTTCTACCCAGAGCAGAGACAATGAAGGGCAATGGAAAGCCCATTCTGTGAACAAGCTTCAGCTGCTGTTATTCCCTTTATAAGAACAAGAAAAAGAAGCTGGTGAAAACTTCAATTTGGAAGGACCCAGAATATTTCTGCATTTAGAAAGATGCCTCCTGGGGGAATGCAAATTGGTGCAGCCACTATGAAAAACAGTATGGAGGTTCCTCAAAAAACTAAAAGTAGAGCTACCATATGACCCAGCAATCCCAATCCTGGGCATATATCCGGACAAAACGATAATTCAAAAAGATACACATACCCCCATGTTCATAGAAGCGCTATTCATAATAGTCAAGACATGGAAACAACCTAAATGTCCACTGACAGATGAATGGATAAAGAAGATGTGACACACATATACAATGGAATAGTACTCAGCTATAAAAAAAGAATGAAATAATGCCATTTGCAGCAACATGGGTGGACCTAGAGAATATCACACTAAGTAAGCCAGACAGAGAAAGACAAATATCATATGATATTGCTTATAAGCTGAACCTACTTACAAAATGCTTACAAACCAAATACAGGTATCTCTATTCAATTATCGCTGACTATCTTTTATTATACCACAATGCAGAATGTCTTCTGGGAAAGCAGTATATGCAAGTTTTTAATCAATCAGAATAAAGACTACAACCTGTAAATCTGTTTGGTTTTTTAAGCCACATACCTTAAAGAAAAACCTCGTGTGTTAAGGAAAGCCAACATTTTCATCTATTCTTGACGTAGGCTTAGCCACTGAGAGTATAATGATGGCCAAACTAAACTGTACATTACCATGGGATGTGACTGGGCTGAATAGAGACCCACATCATCAGGTATTTTGAGCATTACAGTCGAAGCTACAGAAGAGCAAAGTGTTACTTAACAGTTTGCACATCTAACCACAATTTTAGGAAAAATCTCTTTAGAGGGCTAATTCATTAATCCCTTGCTGTTAGATCGAGCAGTCCTATTCCTTCCATTTGATTTCCTGTCCAAAGAGGTTCTATTACTTCCTATGACCTCATAAGGAAGCCCCCAAAGATTAACATCATTAGTACTTACATTCAAAGCATTCTTTGCAGCTTCTGCTTCTGAGCGACTGTCAAAACTGACAAAACCTACGGGCTAAGGAAAGAAAAAGAAATATGAAGTAAACAATATCTGGGGATGTCTATTTTTCTGGGTCAAAGGTGATATCAAACTGAAGAGCTAAGATACAGAAATCACCACAGGCAATGGGTAGAAACAAGAAAGCCAGTCCAGAAGAATCATGACTCAGTGGCTTAGCCAAATTTCTAACATGAATCAAAGGGATTGTGAGGGTGGTTCTTCAAGGGCACAGCTGGAGATTTAGAGAATCATAAAAAAAAATCTAGAAGGGGCTGGAAGGTGAGCAGCAGTGAACAAGGGAACAGAGGAAAACTTGGGTGGAAAGGCTCTACTTTCCTAAATTGAATTCACTGTACCTCAGTTTCTTCATCTTTTAAAATGGAAAGAGAACCGAATCACCTTTTGGTACACTGTAAGTGCAAGGAATATAATGACACAATGATAAAAGCCCTGTATTCTCACTGCATGATCAAAATTATATCATGAACATTTTAATCTCAAATCCCAAGGGATGCCTTTAAAAAGCTGTGTGTTTAATTAGGCGTATAAACCATACTGTTCCAGCTAAAGAGAGGGGTCACAATTCCTTTGGACTCAGTATCTTTCAGTCCAGAAGGATGGTTGCAACATAGCTTATTCTCTGATGAACCAGCGAATACCTTATTGAGAGATGAAAAGTGACCCAGAGGGAGGATGCTGGTTGCTCAGCATTTAAAAAAAAAAAAGCACATAGCTACAAATTTTCAAGACACTTGCAGAAACTATCAGGGTCATTGGTTACTACCTCCATTCTGTACCTTTTATGCTCCATTCTAGACCTGAGACTCTGCCTGCGGTTATGAAGGGTTTAAGAGACAGGCTGATTCTTCGTCATCAAATTCCCATACCGATTGTGAATGAAAAGTTTGCCTGTTTAACTTTACAAAAAAACAAAAACAAAAAAACAAACCAAAAAAAACACCCAGGAAAAAATTGGCATAATAATCAATAATTTCTTTTGAATATACAGATCAATCCCAATATAACTATGCTGGATGCATTGTATTTACCTTCCTTGAGGACAGACTCAGACACTCTAGCTGGAGGCTATGGAATTAGGAATCACTTTCCTGTGCTAATTCCTAAGCAATCTCACCCTTAATTTTAGAGCAACAACAACAACAAAATAAAATCTTAATGGGAATAAAAAAAGAATGTCGAGCCCTAGTAACATTCCTGAAGAAAGCCAATCCGAACTTACTGTGGAAGTGATCATTTATGTGCAAGTCTGAAATTCTTACCTGCTTAGATGTGAGCTTTATAAGAGAACCCTCGTAGCCCTGAAAATAAAGAACCAAATTTAGACCAGAAATAAAGAGTAGTAGGAGAAAAGAGCAATTGTAATAGCATCCTGCTCAAGTGAAAATGAGTCCCTTATGACTACTGACCAACTCTTCTCACAAATGCCTGTTCATTGGGAAAACAAATTTTATACACACACGCACGCATGACGTATATGCCAATCTTTGCATACTTGGGCCTAAAAGAAATCAAGCCCTGAAATTCATGCACTCATGCATAGGAAAATGGTGTCTATGTCAACAGCAGGTCTTTTTCATTTTATAGAACTAGGCGAGGGAAGGGGATAAATTAAGTTAGGAAGCTCAGAGTGTGTGATGACTTGGTCATATATTTGCTATAAAACAATAAAACATTAAGATTGTACTTGGTAGAACTTAATGAAAATTTCAAAACTTCCAGGAAAGGTTAAATAGGCAGTGATGCTAAAATCTGTTGAGCTCTTTTGCGTATTTATTGCAGCCATCAGTTTTCACATTGGTGTTCTGATTGGGAGATGTGAAAATTCCCTGTTGGGATTTTACTCCAGCTCAGCCTCAAGGAAGATGGAAACACTCCTTTCACTCCCTCCCTTAAGCCCTCCTGGCTCCCCAGGATAAGGATAACAAAGTCTGTTTATTTCTGAAAATAATCAATGACTGTTAGCTTGCACTGATGGATGACACAGGAGGGGAAAAAACAACACTTGACATGATTGACCACCACACGTATCGGTGCAGAGACAGATTTGCAGACGAGGGTCAGACTCTGGGGACTTTAATTAAAAGAGGGTTAGCAGGAATGTACCAGGGTCCTGACTTCAGCCTTTGGGTTTCTGGGCAGCATGTTGGGATTGATTCATCCTCCTATTTTCCCAGCAGAGAACTATGTTACTAATTAGCTACTGTAAACATTTTACCTCAAAGGCCTTGAGCTCTTCTAGCCAGAGAGGTCGTGATTCACAGCCCTGCCTCTTCCTTTTTCAAGGTGCTCTCACTCTCTGAAAAACCTGAAGGTTTAAACACCCTGAAGGCCTCAGAGGCAAAGGACAAATGGATATTTCACTCAAGTAAAAGACCACTAGTAGGGATATACTGTCCTCTCAAGTCACAAAAAGAGAAGCAGTACCAAATAATAGTTCAGATGAGGGATTGCTTGGGTTTGAATCCTGGCCGTGCCATTTATTATGTGTGTAAACTTGAGCAAAATGTATTCAACTGCTCCAAGTTTCATTTTCCTTATTTGAAAAAAATGAGGCTAACCCACTTTAAAGGACTGTGATGAGAATTAAATGAGATAATTCTTAAGGGGCTTGCTGGCTAAATCTCTCTGTATGTATACAAAAACATAACTATTTATGTTATGTTGGATACATACTATTGGATACATACGAGGATCAGTTAGCTTTAAAAAGTCCTCATCCTACAGAAGAGACAGACAGTAAAAACTACAACCCTGCAGAAGAAACTCAGGAAGTTCTATAAAGCTGGCACTCTCCCCACAATACCTTCTCTTTCTTTCCCACTTCCTCTAGCTAACCTCATGGCTAAGCTTCTCTCTGTAACGTCATCATTATTGTTGCATTAAAAGGAGAGCTGTCAGAATGGAGTTACGTCCATTATGACACGCTGCCTTTGGGGCACATAAACTAGACTGTTTTATCTTTGTTGGTTTTAACTCGCTGCCTGCTCAACCGTCCTTCTCCTTCTACTACCCAACTGTTTTCAGCTGTCACATCCTACTCTCTCCCCCTAAGAAGTTAGATATTGTCCCTCAACCTGTCTTGCCTCTGTGGCTGGGGTCCTGCTTCAAATCAGGATAGATCTTTAACCAGCAATCAAGATGGCCCATCACGTGATCGTAAGTGTGGCCCCAGCCAGGCACTGTTGCTGACATGTCCCCAGGGGACGTGACCAGGCCAAACACAGGCCCTGAATCTGTCATGACTTCCAGGTTCACTCCTTGAGAGCCAAAGCCTTCAGCCCACATCACGCCCAGCCCCAGCTACCCTACCCTACCCTACCCTCCAAAGGCTAACCTTCAAGGTTTCTCCTTGGAGCACGGTGATTTCAGCTTTAGTTCAATTTCCTGTTAAATTTTCAATCCCAGCTACATTAATTATCTCTAAAGTAGTTTTATCTTGATAGTCACAATGGACAGACAACTTGCATTAAGTATTTCACTAAGCAACAGGAAAGATTTCCCTCAACTCATACCAAGCAATTCTTTAAAATTTTGTTTTACTGTTTTTGCAACTTTGGACATTTTGCCCATGGCAAAAATAATGGTGTTAGGTTCCTAGTCTAGTTCATAAAAGCCTACTTAACCTATTATGTCTCCAAACAATAGTATTAACAGCAGTATTTCAACTGGTAAGGAACCTCCTAGGGGTAGGGCTTGACTTTTACTGCATTTGAAATATAAATACAGAATAAGTCACTGATAGTATTTTGGGTGATCTGTACTCAGAAGAACACCCCTAACTGGCAAGAGGATAAACAGGGAGGACACTAAAGCTGTTCTGTAGAACAGAAGCAGACGCATGTCCACGTCGGTAAGAGACTTCTCCAGATTAGCTACTGGGAGGACAACAGGCAGTTTCAGTCCTTCCAAAGTGAAAATGTATATTAGGACCGAGTTGTCAAATCTCCTTTACTCACTAACTTTCTAAAAACAGTGCTTTCACAGACATTTCATTTCTTTCTCCAAAAAGCCCCATGAAGCTTATACACACACTCTTTGTCTCCTTTTACAATTTCTGAAAGATCGAAAAGGTACCTTAAATGGTCTGAAAAGCAGATACAGCTCCCGAGGTTTGATATCCAGAGGGAGACCACTGACAAAGAGAGTCCGGACCTGGAAGATAAATACAAGAGTGATCAAGGGAGTGGACAGTCATAGAATAGCTCACCTGAAATCCCCAAAACACATTTCTTCAAATACTCCTCGACTCCTACCTAATTCGTGCTCTTTCCATGACACAATGACTGCTCTAATTGCTCTAAGCCACTTCTTGAGTAGCTCTGTGTGATTTATCAGAGTGAATCACTTCTAGCTGATTTAAATTTACAAACTGACTTCTTTCCTAGCCATTGCCTGGTTCTAAAAATGTGAGGGGAAAAGAGGGTCCATAGGGCTTCCCTGGTGGCACAGTGGTTGAGAGTCCGCCTGCCGATGCAGGGGACACGGGTTCGTGCCCCAGTCCGGGAAGATCCCACATGCCGCGGAGCAGCTGGGCCCGTGAGCCATGGCCGCTGAGCCTCCGGGTCCGGAGCCTGTGCTCCACAACGGGAGAGGCCACAACAGTGAGAGGCCCGCGTACCGCAAAAAGAAAAAAAAAAAGAGGGTCCATAATTAAAACATTAGCTTAAGGAAAACAAAAATGTCATGAGGACAGTAAATCTACCACTCCCCTCCGCTCTAATCAAATGAACGCAGAATGTGGTTCAAAAATACAACCGAACCAGTTTTTTTTTCCTACTTTGTCTTGTCATTGCTTCCCTCATTGGCATTGATAATTACAGTAATTTTAATAAATGCAGAAGTTTATTAAACAATTGAAATGTGTCTAAATGGTAGCCAAATGCATAACCCTGTGTCTGTTCAGTTCTGAAACAGCAGGGCAGACTTGGCTGTACCGTAAGGGCTACGGTACAAAATACGTACTTAATGTGTGCTGAAATACAGAACACAGATGACACTCCCAGCTGGGAGGATCAAAGTAAACGCGTGGGCATCTGAATGGAAACTTCAAGGAGAGGTAGGATTTTACCACATAGATATAAGAAGGTGAGGTGGGGAAGAGGCACAGGCAGAAAAAAAGCGTTAACCAAGGCAATGAAGAGGGGGATGATAGCGCAGTGAATTCTGGGAGAAGGGGAGCCAAAAAAAGGGAACAGGTAGTGGAGGATCAAACCGAGGGGGGATGACGTCATCGGCTCAGGAATATGGTCTTGATTCAATAGGCAAGGAGTGAACACTGAATCATCATCACTACCACATTTTGTTTCTACTTATTTTAGTGAGTCTTTAGTCAGACCCACCCCCCAGCTTTGAGATATAGTTGACACATAGTATTAAGTTTCAAATGTACTTTTTGATCTCATAAACTTTTATGTACATTTCAAAACGATTACCACTACAGCATTAGCTAACACCTCCATCATACCACAAAATTACCATTTCTCTTTTTGTGATGAGAACACTTAAGACCTCCTCTCAGCGACTTTCAAGTACACCCATAATACAGTACCTTAAATATACTCACAATACTGTGCATTAGATTCCCCAAAACCTGCTCAGCTTCTAACTGGAAGTCTGTATCCTTTGGTCAACATCTGCCCATTTTCCTCACCCTCCAGATCCAGAGAACTAACTAATCTACTCTGTTTTTATGAGTTCGGATTCACCCCCATGTTTTCTATTCCTCTTCTCTACTCAAGCTGATACAACATGATCGAGTTCCTCATTAGAAATCACGGATTCACCCCCATGTTTTCTATTCCTCTTCTCTACTCAAGCTGATACAACATGATCGAGTTCCTCATTAGAAATCACGTTACTACTCAAAGGAAAAAAAAAAAAAAATCAATGCTCAGTTGTAATGCCATTTGCATGTAGGTGTACAATAAACACTACGATCAAGTAAACAGCCCCAGAATCATGAGTGCCTTTTTATTATCTGCTTCTTTATCTCTTAGACAGCTTTGGTGAGGTATAATTGACACATAAACTGTACATCTTGCTTTACAATACGTTTTGACATATGTATAACCTGTGAAACCATCACAGCCATCAAGATAATGAACATATCCATCACCCCCCCGAAAGTATCCTTATCTCATGCTCCTTTAATCTTCCTTCTACCTTGTCCTACTATCCTCATCCCCACACAATCACTCATCTGCCTTCTGTCACTACAGATTAGTATGTATGTTCTAAAGTTTCATACAAATGGAGCTATAAAGTAGGTATCCTTTTTCGTCCGACTTCCTTCACTTTAGCATAATTATTCTGAGATTCATCCATGGTGCTGCATGTAACAATAGTCTATTTTTATTTCTGAGTAGTATTCTGTGGTATGAACACTCACAGCTCATTTATCCATTCGCTTGTTTATGAGACATCAGGGTTATCTCTCGTTTTTGGCTTTTACAAATAAAATGACTATGAACGTTCATGTATCGATTTGTACAGGTCTTTGTGTGGACATATGTTTTCTTTCTTCTTGGATAAGTAGCTGAAAATGGAACAGCTGGATGATATGGTAGGTATATACTTCAACTTTTAAGAAACTGCCCTTCAATTCCTTGTTTTACAGCCTAGAACATGATAAATGTTCTGTGTGTATGTAAAATAAATGAATATTCTGTTGCTGTTGGGTACAGTGTTTTATACATTTCAATTAAGGTCAGGTTTGTTGTTCAGTATACCTTTTGCCTCCCCCTTCTCTCTCAACTTTGCCAGTGATAAACACTCTTTCCACAGAACTTTCTTTATCAAAGCTGCTAAGGCTGAATTACTGACAACTGCCGAAGACATACACAAGGGAATTCTGCTATCCTGCGCGCCCTCTCTGCTATCCACGAAGACATGCCTCTTCCCACGTTCCAGAAAGTGAACACCATGTGTTCTACTTGGTGGCTCCGGCCACGACAACCTGGATAGAGAAGGAATCCCAGCTTCCACTCGTTCAGATTTTGTTGAGTGCCCATTGTATCTGGCACTAGGCCAGGTGGTGAATGGATTACATAGAGTTCCATGGAAATAATGATAAGCAGATCCTGTGTTTTAATCACTGTAGTACCATTTGTCCAGCAGGGAAGCTTAGCCATGTGACGGGTATCAAATAGGATCTGGGGAGTTAATTCAGGAAATCAACTATCATTTCTAGCACTATTCTAAAGAAAAAGGCTTTAGAAACTTGCAAGTCAAACAATTTATCCAAAAAAAAAAAAAAAACCAATAGAAATCTGGGAGTTAAATGAAAGATTACTTGATATAAATTAAGGTTCATCTACATCCATAAAATGTATTATGCAACCAATAAAAATTATGTTCAAGGAAAAAGTACATTCAGTTTTATTCTATAGAACAAAAAGCCAACACATGTATGTATATGGAAAGGGGGAAAAATACGCCGTAGGATATATATGCCAAAAGGTTTATATCTACATTATTTAGTCCTGAATGGTGGAATAATAAGTGATTTTTCTTTCTTTTTTTTTTTTTTTGGCTGTGCCGTGTGGCACGCGGGATCTTGGTTCCCCGACCAGGGATTGAACCCATGCCTCCTGCAATGCAAGCACAGAGTCTTAACCACTGGACCTCCAGCGAAGTCCTAATAAGTGATTCTGATATTTTTTATTAGCTTATTTGTATTTTCTATCTTTCTATAATAAGCATGTTTTAGAGACTATAAATGTACTGTTAGGTTGAGAACAGCCTACATTTTTTTATTACTTTATTTAGGAAACCATAAATAATGTCAATATTTGTATCAATAAAAATTGTGAAGTTTATAAACTTTTATATATTTCAGAATTAGAAGATTCTTATCTCAGTATCTCAACAAAAAAAACCTGTTAAACATTAAAAAAACAAAAAAACAACAAAAAAACCCCCACTGAACTGATAGGCCTAAATTTGCCTCTCGCCCATGGATTAAAAAGAGACTCAAGGCCACTCTGTTTTGTTCACCAAATTAGAGGCAACTAAGATGTCTGACACTTTATTTATACATGGACACGAATTACATTTCCTAGAATCTAGTGAAGCCCATTATTGTCTCAGAAACCTGCCAAGACATCTTATCTCTCAATGAAGAGCTGTTCTCTCCTCTGACAGAACAGATAGACTGGCTAGGAAAAATAACTCTTAAATACTTACATTATGAAGTTATGAGGACAACTAAAGGTCTCTTAAATCCAAATGCTTGGAATCTATGTGTTCTGAATCCTTTCTAGACCTCCTCAGACTGGGAAACTCCATTAAGTTAAAAAAAAAAAAAATCACTGATAATGAATGGAAAAAAGACCCTCTTCCTGAATATCTAATTCATGCTTTTCTATGGTAACTGGGACCTAAAATCACGGGGATGTTTTAAAACATTTTAGTTTCCCTACTCTTCTCACCACCGCTCGTTTTATCTGAGCCATTAAATAGTAAAGCACTTCTGGGTTTTGCCTTTGCTATGTCTATGGAAATCGCAAAGGTTAGACATGATTTTTTTTTTTGAGAATCGATTGTTTAATCCACATTGATTGATAGTAAATCAAATAGATGAGAGGAAAAAGGCAATCTAATTCTGAATTTAATTGGCCATTCGGTTTAGTCAAATACCATGTGACTGCACGTGTGGACATGTAAAAGACATCTGCTGGATTCCCTGATAGCCAGCAGTGCCGGGCAACAGCCTCTGCCTGAGGGCAGACATACGTGCAGAGAGCCCCGAGTCTATGCCCACCAACAGTGCAGGAGGGTTCCCTTTCTTAGACATGATACTTGCTTGCAGGAAGCTTACTGTCACTGAAGGAATATGCAGCTTTCTGTGACAAGAGGAAGCCTAGCTCATTCACAGAGTAAACAGTTAGAACCCAAACAATGAGATCAAAGTTTAAGAGACATGTAAGATCCATGATCAAATACTCAGAAAAAAGCGCCCCAAAACAAACGAATGATGCCAAATGAACTTTGTCGCAGGTCAATCGTTTTCCAGGGCAACCCTTAATTTAACAGCATTGTCTATGGACACAGATGTGCCTGGCACTACGCCTTTAGCATTGCAGATGCTTACTTTATCAGACACATGGGGCAACACATTTCTTAGTCAAGGACACAACACGCCTCATAGAAGTTCAAGATGTGAAGCTGCTGACAGCTCTGTCCCAAAGGGACGCTAATGGATTCTGTGGATGTACCTCCAACTTCATTTCTACCCCAGCAGGATTGAAAGAATAAATGCTAGGAGAAATCGTCCTGTGCGGGTCAGTCAGCACAAAGGCCTTCTTGGCTCAGCCATCATCAACCATTCCTGCAGAGGCCACAGTTACATTTTGGATAACACCAGCTGTGTGTTCTTAAATGGCACTGCCAGCTCCCACGGGGATAGACAAGCCACACTTCAGTGACTGACTTCTAAACTCTAATTCAGGAAGTAAAGTCACTGTGTCCGTCTTGGGCTTTCCTGGACAGAAAGGCCAAAACAGGCCCTGAAATGGAAACGCCCTCCCTTTAACAAAGAACACGCATGATCTTGTAGGTAATCTAGACATTAAAATAAAAACCAATAGACAAACACTTGTTAAACTCAGTATATAATTTCAGTAGAGAATAATCATGCATACTTTTCAGCAAGCGGTCACAGCCAGTAAACACACAGTGTCCCAAGACTATGGGCATTTTCTGTGGACATTTTAATCGTTTGTAAAAAGGTCTGAGACATCATCTCTAGCTGCTATGAGCTGACGTCTTGAGGTTCCTCTTAAATCCTAGGATTGGGAAAGGCACCTTCACATTTTCTAATGACTCATGAATAACTGTATAATCATTTATCTGAAATATCCTAAAACCCATGGGGGTGCTTCTATGATCATCTATCCTCTGCAAACTTTCTCTCCACCTATCCACATTCTCACACATACAAATGTAAACTCCTAAAAGCAGCTTTCAAATGTGTTGTATGTTTAAATCATTCTTTTGGTGTAACTGTTTTTTGAAACATATGCAAGTGGATTCCCAGGTAAGATCTTGCAGTGGGCATTTTAGAGGGTGAAAGTGCTTTTCTGGGTAGTGTATAGCACAGTCCTAAGCACACAGTATAAAATTTTCCCTTGATTTTAGAAATCTGCTGAGTAACATTGTATTCATGGGAAACGGTAAGTGTTTGCTTGTCAACGCCTCTGGTGATGACATGGCAAACAAAATGAGGTGATCATACTTCCCAGTCACAATCATATCAGTACAGTTACAACATCAAATGATAAACACTCATGTGACAAAAAGTCAGAAAAAATTAACGTTTTAAGAGACAGAAATTTAGATGAAAAAGAGAAATGAGACAAAAAGGGAGAAAAATGAAAAACAGACTGAAATCACATAAAAATCGCAGACATAAGAAGTCATAAACAGACCACAGAAAATTCAGGACTGTATACCTATTAACAAGGAGAGAACGATCAGTACATGGGAAACAGTAAAATCACTCACATTTCTACTAATGACAACTGAAACATACTTTTTGTTTGCTTAAATAAGTCCAATTTCAAAGGTAAATGAGTAATTCACAGAAAGTTTGAGAAAATGCTCAAACTCTTGCACATTTAAAATGGTGAGCAGATATCCTTATCTACTGATATAGAATAAGGTTTCTGATTATTAAGTAAAAAAGCAAACACCAGAAATTGCCCATAATCCCACTAATTCTTTCAGTGTTTTTAAGTACATGCGCAGGTAAAAAAAAAAAAGGTACTAAAAGAATATATAATGCATTAACTATTAAATTAATAATGGGGAGGGAAGGTGGGATTACAAAGAACTTTCATTTTATATGTTTGTACCCTCTGGTATTTAAATATTTATAAGCATAAACTATTTCTTAAAAAAGAAAAAAAAAACACAAGCCCAAATAGATCTCCTTTCTTTGAAAATATAAACCTTGGGTCCTTCCCATCCACTTTTGTCCTTAGAAATTCTCATCTTCTGCATGTCCTTGCTCCAAAGGGACAAACTTGATCTAGTAGAAATACACATTTACGTAACTTGCTTCACATTTCTATTCTGACCATCAGTGAGTGTTTCTCTGTACTTACTCTAAAAATAAAATCTAACCCAAAAAAGGGCACTAGTGACTCTAAGCTAAGGCCCTAGACACAGGAGCATCTAGCCTAGCTTCAGGCAAAGGGGTGTTCTTGCTTTGTGATCAACCTACTGCTCACTAGGACAAGAACAGAGGAATCACTCACTTTCCAACATCCAAGAAGTGCCTTATCTCTTGAGACCATGAAATAAACGTGGTTTCAGGGGCAGAGAAGTTAAAAAGAGCTCCACGTATGTGTGGCAGTATAAGTCCCATAGAGCTGGGTTGTTTAAACACACGAGGCTGGGGCAGGGGATCTGCGTGTTCCAGAGCCCTGTAAGTTTTATACTCTGGTTAAATAATAATAAATTATTTTATTCTTTTTAAATAAAGTGTAAGTAGATTTAGTTCTTTGCTTATCCTATAAGCACCAGCTGAAAACCCAAACTGCAAGACTGAAGCACGCTGAGGACTGCTGGTCCTCTCAGTTCCAAAGAAGGCTTTGCTAGCCTGCTATGATTTCCCATTCGTATCTTTTTTTAAAAAATACATTTATTTGTTTATTTTTGGCTGCGTTGGGTCTTTGTTGCTGTGCACGGGCTTTCTCTAGTTGCGGCGAACAGGGTCTATTCTTTGTTGCGGTGCACGGGCTTCTCATTGCGGTGGCTTCTGTTGTTGCCACCGGGCTCTACGGGCTCTAGTGCACAGGCTTCAATAGTTGTGGTGCACGGGCTTAGCTGCTCAGCAGCATGTGGGATCTTCCCGGACCAGGGCTCAAACCCGTGTCCCATGTATTAGCGGGCAGATTCTTAACCACTGCACTACCAGGGAAGTCCTCCCATTCGTATTTTGCCACCACAGAAATGGATTACCACAATCATTAAAATGGCCTGCCAGGTATTTAATTCTGGTTGCAGCTCAGCAGAAACTGACCAGCCTTTGGTCAAGCTCCAGTTTCTTCTTGGCATTGGCTTCAAATTGGACAGGTGGTCCAGTTCCTTTTTCCTCACAATGGCCACCTACTGGACTTAAAGACTTGCTCCTTTTCTAGCCCTGAGAAAGTATGTTTTGGTTCAGGAGGCCAGGTTGCTACAGACACCAAGGACTGACTAATCGTAGGATAAAAGGGCCACTAAGCTGTTGTTATGGACTCCCAGCTTTGTTTTAGCTTTAACTGGATAATTGTTCTATCCTTTCTAAAGAAAAAAGCCACATAATTATCCACAATGCACGACTCTCTAGTTTTGAGGGATCCACTAGTGTTTGCCCCAAGTGCTATTCAGTTGGATATCCTATCTGTATAACCAAATTGATAGCTTTATTTAAGGCCCATGGAAACCAGGGTCCCCCTTTGCCAAGGTGATCAGAAAGTTTCCACTAACTTATGAGGTAAAGGAGGAAGGCTCAGGGGAGAACATAGTGAAGAAAGAGAAACATCACGTTTCATAAACTCGTACGTACAGGGCTCAGAAAATGGACAGAGAACTGGGCCACAAGTTAGCACTAGGTACACCATGCTTCTACTTTCATTCTGGAGGAGCTTATCCCAGTCCAACCCAATATCAATTTAAAATCAGCTGGTCTCAAACTCTCACCTTGATAGGACTTCTTAAAACCAAAGTCTAATCTAGGCCATTCCTCACATCTGTTATATTTTTAAAAGGATAAGACAAATCAAGAATTTCTAGGGTTTGAAACTGCCCAAGTATAGGCAGAGGTGTCTGTACACATAAGCACTTAACCTCATTAAGAAATTTTCTTAGTGCTGTCAGACACAAAGAGAGGTGGGTACCAGAGGCAAATTAGGAATTCAGGGTCTGAATTAGCCTAGATAGGAAACTAGATATGTGTGTGTGTGTGTGTGTGTGTGTGTGTGTGTGTGTGTGTGCGCACGCGCACACAAGTGAGAACTTAGCCACATTATTAAGAAATTCACTGAGTGCTGTCAAACACAATATATGGTTGTCAAGTCCTTCGAGTTCAACAAGAAGTTCCTTATAAAGGTATGAAGCTTTACCCTTTAACACCCCACCATGGCTTCTCCAAGTTCCTTTAGTCAATTTTCTGATGGCTTATTCTGTTTTAACACTGGTTAACCCATGGAATCGTACTCTTTATCCAATTACACTGCACTGTTTACATTGCTAAAACATGAAGATTTTTCATTGGATACGTTATCCGGTACATTATAAACAGAAGTTTGCATTCTGATGCCCCAAAGTGCAGTTACCCTTAGGGTTTTTTAATCCTATAGTGTACCCTAAAATTGTATGTCAAAAAGATCCCTTGGGCTACCCATAATACAGACTATTCCATGGCCTAACAAAATGAAATATAAGACAAGAATATACAGAAATATTATCAAAATTCTAAGACCTCTCTCTCTTTTGGCATAGTTTGGGTGACTGTGATTGTCATTTTGCAAAGCAGATCTCTTGGGGAAAAAAATTTTTTTTACTTCATTTTATTCCTCCCAAACTGCAGAGGAAAACTATCGCAGATAGCACAGGGTTCTTCATAGTCACTTAAAGTACTGGAAAAAATTAGCAGGGGCAAGATTATGGTCCTAACACTGCCCAGGGGTCTAATGCATTTATTGCTTTTGATATCAGTAGTGGACAAACTCCATCTGAGGAAGTTGATCCCACTGTCAACTTTAGTTCACAATGCATTCTAAATAACCACCCACAATGCACCACAGTTCTAACAACTACAGAAGGTGTGAGAACTGCAAAACCAAAAGGCTATGGGAAAAATGTTTGCTTCCCAATGTTTAGTCATGGGAAACTACCCAATATCCACCTTGAAATTCTTTGCTGCTAGGTCAGTACACCTTCAAAATCAAAGTTCTTCCCCACACGACAGTGGTGAGCATCCCAGTACTTAGCAGTAGATGCTAAGTATCTACAGGATGAACTAAATGAGTGAATCTAAGTATTAAGTCACAGTACTAGGAGTGAGGCATAAAAGAGGCAAGTAACCCATAAATATCCAGTTGTGAATGAGTATGAAGAAGTGAAGTCACTGTGACTTTTTAATGTGTACTCAGGAGATGAAGTACTCAAGGCAGTAAAGCATATGTAGTAAAAACAAAATGAAACAAAAAAAAAGAGACAAAGAAAAGGAGTCACATGAGCCAGGCTGCTGAGACTGAAACCCTACTTCTCCAACTAGCTATGCACCTTGGACCAGTCACTTAACTTCTCCATTCACAAGTTTCCTCATCTGGAAAATCGAGACAACACTGGTAACCCAGGTGTGGCAGTCTTAAATTATGTCCAGAAAATCTTTGACACTCCTCCATTCATAACGTAGAACTTAATTCCTTTCCCCTTCAGCACGGGCTTCACTTAGTGACTCCCTTCTAATGAAAAGAATATGGCCGAAGTGACAGTGTGTGACTTCTAGCAACTGGGTAAAAAAAGGCACTATGGGCTTCCCTGGTGGCGCAGTGTTTTGAGAGTCTGCCTGCCAATGCAGGGGACACGGGTTCGAGCCCTGGTCTGGGAGGATCCCACATGCCGCGAAGCAACTAGGCCAGTGAGCCACAACTGCTGAGCCTGCGCGTCTGGAGCCTATGCTCCGCAACAAGAGAGGCCACAGACAGTGAGAGGCCCGCGCACCGCGATGAAGAGTGGCCCCCGCTTGCCGCAACTAGAGAGAGCCCTCGCACAGAGACGAGGACCCAACACAGCCAAAAATAAATATAAATAAATAAAGGCACTGTGACTTCTTCAGTAGAAAACTCTCTTGAATCATTCACTATGGGTGAAGCCAGGTACCATGTCATGAGGATATCCAAGAAGCTCTATGGGGAGGGCTACATGATGATGGACCAAAAGCTACACAAGCAAGTCATCCTGGAAGCAGATTTTCCAGCCCTAACCAAGTCTTCAGATGACTGCAGCCCCAGCTAAAAATGTCTTGAGGTTTATCAATTTTGTTTATCTTTTCAAAGAACCAGCTTTTAGTTTCATTGAACTTTTCTATTGTTTTGTTTCTGTTTCATTTATTTCTCCTCCGATTTTTATGATTTCTTTCCTTCTGCTAACTTTGGGTTTTGTTTGTTCTTCTTTCTTTTGTTGCTCTAGGTGTAAGGTTAGGTTGGAAAGAGGGCTCAAATCAATAAAATGAGAAATGAAAAAGGAGAAGTTACAATGGACACCACAGAAATACAAAGGATTATAAGAGACTACTACAAGCAACTATATGCCAATAAAGTGGACTACCTAGAAGAAATGGACAAATTCTTAGGAAGGTACAATCTCCCAAGACTGCACCAGGAAGAACTAGAGAATATGTACAGACCAATCACAAATACTAAAATTGAAACTGTGATTTAAAAACTTCCAACAAACAAAAGTCCAGGACCTGATGGTTTCACAGGTGAATTCTATCAAACATTTAGAAAAGAGTGAACACCTATCTTTCTGGAACTCTTCCAAAAACTTGCAGAGGAAGGAACACTCCCAAACTCATTTTTTGAGGCCACCATCACCCTGATACCAAAACCAGACAAAGATACCACAAAAAAAGAAAATTACAGGCCAACATCACTGATGAACACAGACCCAAAAATCCTCAACAAAATACTAGCAAACCGAATCCAACAGCACACTAAAAGGAGCATACACCACGGTCAAGTAGGATTTATTCCAGTGGTGCAAGGATTTTTTTCATTGTCTGCAAATCAATCAGTGTGATACACCACATCAACAAATTGAAGAATAAAAACCATATATATGATCATCTCAATAGATGCAGAAAAGGCTTTTGACAAAATTCAACACCAATTTATGATAAAAAACGCTCCAGAAAGTGGGCATAGACGGAACATACCTCAACATAATAAAGGCCATATATGACAAACCCACAGCTAACAACATGCTCAACAGTGAAAAGCTCGAAGTATTTCCTCTAAGATCAGGAACAAGACAAGGATGTTCACTCTTGCCACTTCTATTCAACATAGTTTTGGAAGTCCTAGCCATGACAGTCAGAAAAGAAAAAGAAATACAAGGAATCCAAATTGGAAAGGAAGAAGTAAAACTGTCATTGTCTGCAGATGACATGATACTATACATAGAAAATTCTAAAGATGCTACCAGAAAACTACTAGAGCTCATCAATGAATTCAGTAAAGTTGCAAGATACAAATTAACACACAGAAACCTACTGCATTTTTATACACTAACAATGAAAGTTCAGAAAGAGAAATTAAAGAAACAATTCCCTTTACCAGCACATCAAAAAGAATAAAATACCTAGGAATAAATTTACCTAAGGAGGCAAAAGACCTGTACACTGAAAACTATAAGATGCTGATGAAAGAAATAGAAGATGATACAAGCAGATGGAAAGATATACGATGTTCTTGGATTCGAAGAATCAATACTGTCAAAATGACTATACTATCCAAGGCAATCTACAAATTCAATGCAATCTCTATCAAATTACTATGGCATATTTTTTTTAACAGAACTAGAACAAAAAAAAAATCTTAAAATTTGTAATGGAGATACAGAAGACCCCGATTAGGCAAAGCAATCTTGAGAAAGAAAACCGGAACTGGAGGAATCAGGCTGCCTGACTTCAGACTATACTACAAAGCTACATCCATCAAAAGAGTATGGTACTGGCATAAAAACTGACATATAGAAAGCCCAGAAATAAACCCATGCACATAGGGTCAATTAATCTACAACAAAGGAGGCAAGACTATACAATGGAGAAAAGACAGTCTCTTCGATAAAAATGGTGTGGGAAAACTGGACAGTTACATGTAAAAGAATGAAATTAGAACAGTCTTTAACAGCATACACAAAAATAAACTCAAAATGGATTAAAGACCTAAATGTAAGACCAGATCCTATAAAACTCTCAGAAGAAAACATAGGCAGAACGCTCTTTGACATAAATCACAACAAAATCTTTTTTGATCCGTCTCCTAGGGTAATGGAAATAAAGACAAAAATAAACAAATGGGACCTAATTAAACTCAAAAGCTTTTGCACAGCAAAGGAAACCATAAACAAAATGAAAAGACAATCCACAGAATGGGAGAAAATATTTGCAAAGGATGGGACTGACAAGGGATTAATATCCAAAATTTGCAAACAGGTCATGCAGCTCAATATCAAAAAACAAACAAAAAAAAGAACCCAATCAAAAAATGGGCAGAAGCAAAAAAAAAAAAAAAAAAAAAAGGGCAGAAGGCCTAAACAGACATTTCTCCAAAGAAGACATACAGATGGCCAGGAGGCAAGTGAAAAGATGTTCAACATCGCTAAGTATTAGATAAATGCAAATCAAAACTACAATGAGATATCACCTCACACCAGGCAGAATGGCCATCATCAAAACGTCTACAAAGAATAAATGTGGGAGATGTGGAGAAAAGGGAACCCTCCTACACTGTTGGTGGGAACGTAAATTGGTACAACCACTATGGAAACAGTATAGAGGTTCCTTAAAAAACTAAAAAAAGAGCTACCATATGATCCAGCAATCCCACTCCACAGTATGTGTGTATACACACACACACACACACACACACACACACATATACACAGTATATATCCAGAGAAAACCATGGTTCAAAAGGATACATGCACCCCAATGTTCACTGTTCGCTGTTTACAATCACCAAGACATGGAGGCAACCTAAATGTCCATCGACAGATGAATGGATAAAGAAGATGTGGTACATATATACAATGGAATATTACTCAGCCATGAAAAAGAATGAAATAATGCCATTTGCAGCAACATGGATGGACCTGGAGATTATCATACTAAGCAAAGTAAGTCAGACAGAGAAAGACAAATATATATATCACTTATATGCAGAACCTTAAAAAAAATGATACAAATGAACTTACAAAACAAACTCACAGACTTAGAGAACAAACTTATGGTTACCAGGGGGAAAAGGGTGGTGGTGGTGGGGAATAGATTGGGAGTTTGGGACATGTACACACTAGTATATTTAAAATAGATAACCGACAAGGACCTACTGTATAACACAGGGGAAAAAAAATGTTTCGAGTCCACCCTCATGAGAGATCCTGAACTAGATGCACCTAGCTAAGCATCCTAAATTCCTAACCCTTAGAAACTGAAATAATAAATGTTCATTCTTTAAGCTGCTAAATTTGGGGGTAATTCTTTACACAGAGTTGTCACTATGATTAAATAAGCTAAATAAAGAGTTCAGTGCCTGGTTCAAAGTAAGGACTCAGAAAATGTTACCTATATTAAGGTGGGTTACAACAATCAAAAAGGAAATGTATTTTCATGCTCCAAAGGCAACTCTAAGAGAGGCTGCAACTGACAGTACTATCACACAACCGTTATACACAGGCTTAAAGTGGACAAGAGAGAAAATAAAAATACGTTTACAGAGCAAAAGGAACTAACAAGTTAAACTAGAAGTACTGTCCAAATTATGAATCCCAATAGTGTGGCTCAAAGTCTCTTCACTACCCTCTTTCTCCTCTTTCGAAGGCCATGAGTACATCCCATTCTGACCAGCAGCCCAGCCTCCTGCTATTAATGCATCCTCCTAGACTCCTTTTCTCCTTCCTTTCTTTCTTGTCTAGCTTCCATCACATCAGCAAGTTCTCTTTTTCATTCTATTTCTGAGATTTAAAAAAAATCAAGTCTGATAGGTTCAAGCATTCCTATCAAAGAAAAGTAGTAAGGAAAAGGAGAAGTAATAAGGAAAAAGAATGTTAACAAATTGTGAAGTGGTATTAGGTAAATCATCGGTCTCTAAAATCTTTAAACTTGGACATAGTAACACCTGCCTTCTTCCTACTTACTTTAATGGTAAAATTAAAAGTAGGAGCTAACTTCTTGATTAAGTATTAATATTCAAAGTATATTAGAAGTACATTTTATTCAATTTCATAACATTTGATCTATTTAATTACTACTTTTTATTAGAGATAATATATATGTTAGTTACACTATACATTGATTAATGTCCACAACTCATTAAATTATCCATTTGATTAATATTCATATCAGACTGTATCATCTCATAGGACATAAAAATAATGACAATACCGTGCTGGTGAGGATGTGGGGAAACCGAATCTCTCATTCACACTGCTGGTGGGAATGTAAAAAGGTACAACCACCTTAGAAAATATTACCGTTTGGCAAGTTCTTTCTCAACTAAAGGTGCAATTACCATATAATCTAGTAATTGCATTCTTGGGCAATTATCCCAGAGAAAAACTTGTGTTCACACAAAAAAACCTGTCCACAAGCATTCACAGATGCTTTATTCATAATAGCCAAGAACTGGAAATAAGCCAGATGTCATCCAATGGGGGAATGGTTAATCAAACTGTGGTATACCAGTATCCATGGAATACCACTCAGCAATAAAAAAATGTTAACACAAATAAGTTGGATGAAACTCAAGGGAATTATGTTTAGTAAAAAAAAGAAAAAAACCCAGCAATTCCTAAAGGTTACGTACTACACAATCTCATTCATTTAACATTCTTGAAATGACAAAATTCTAGAGATGGAAAACCGATGAGTCTGTGGAAGTCAGAGACAAAGAGGGAGTGAGGGGTGAGAAGGAAGGTGTATATTACAAAGGCAATTACAGGGATCCGTGTGGTGATGGGACTGTTCCACATCTTAACTGTGGTGGTGGATACACAAACATACACGTGGGATAAAACTGCATAGAACAAAACACGTACATGTAAAACTGGGGAAATCTAAATAAAATGAGTGGATTGTATCACTGCCAATTCTTGGTTGTGATATGGTGCTACATTTTTGTAAGATGTTATCATTAGGGAAAACCAGGCAAAGGGCACACAGGATCTCTCTGTATTACTTCTTAGAACTGTATGTGAACCTACAATTATCTAAAAGTAAGTTTAAACAAATTTAAGTGTATATTTTTAAAAACTTTGACATAAATAATTATATAAACGTCAAGAGACTTACATCAGTTGGTAAAACTAGCCGGTGAAACTATATGGTTATGGATTCACATGCATTTCTATTTTAAAGTACTATCAGAAGAAGACCGGTATTTTTCCTATTAAATTTTTAATTGATAAGATTCCATATTGTAAAAGACATTAGAATGAAACAAACGTGACTTTTTTTAAAAAAAGAGTGTATTGGGCTTCCCTAGTGGCGCAGTGGTTGAGAGCCCACCTGCCGATGCAGGGGACACGGGTTCGTGCCCCGGTCCGGGAAGATCGCACATGCCGCGGAGCGGCTGGGCCTGTGAGCCATGGCCGCTGAGCCTGCGCGTCCAGAGCCTGTGCTCCGCAACGGGAAAGGCCACAACAGTGAGAGGCCCGCGTACCGCAAAAAAAAAAAAAGAGTGTATTTTACTCAATTTATAATGTTCCTGATTTGTTCAATCACTACCTTTTATTGTACTACATATCTTAGTTATATTCTATTTTATTATCCATACCTCATTTAAAATTCATCTCATATGATATAGAAAATAAAAATTGCAAATATATAAATTTAAAATATTTTAAACTACTACCAGGTGAAAAACTTGGGAGGGTCACAGAGACTCCCACAGAGCACAGAAACATATTATATATGCAGGCTATATTTTGTATTAATAGGGCTTTAGGTGAACTTACTAAGAACCACCCACTTTTCTAAACCTATTTCTACATGAGAATTTCAGCCAATATTTGTTTGCATTTAAAATGCCACATGACTGAAATACAAATTTTTAAAATACAATCTATTTTAGGTTGGCTACCTCCTCTAATTTATAAACTAGGTAGTTTACTGCAAAGCCCAGTGCTTATAACACATTCTTCCAGTAAAAGAGAAAACTTCAATGTTCAAGTCTGGATCACCTCCTAGCTTTTCCAATGGTAGGAATTTTCAATTCCAGAATACATGCTATATACTTAGGCTATGACTTATAATCTCCCAGCCTACTACAGGCACTACCTCTCTAGTGATACATATTTGTCTGATTTGATAACCACCTATAATCATATCTATTTCCCATTTGTGCAGTCATTTCCATCAAGTCAATATTAAGCTTATATATTACTTATGTGTATGTATAATTATGTAAAGGGATGCCGGTCTCAGAACACTTGGCATGACTTACAAGCAGGACTGTATGTGTTGGCTGGAAGTACTGAAAGATATAACAAATGTCAGAAGAGAAATGATGAGGTTTGAGGTTGAGAAATAACTGAGATTAATAAAAGTATAATATATGCTTTCCAAATGGATCTAAAATGTTTCAAAGTTTATTAGATATTTTATCTGGGTTCTCACAGCACTGTAACTTTTCAATTTCTATAATGGAATGAAAAGACCACTAAATTGAGCCAAGTAATTTAAGTCACATTTCTGCTTCAGAACTAGCTGTTGAGGGCTTGGGCATGAACTCTCTGAGCCTCACTTTGCTTATTTATAAAAGGAAGGTGTGGAATAGTTCATCTCCAGGTTCCATCCCAACTCCAAAGGTACAGTGAAAGGAAAAGAAAGGCTTTTGGTGAAAGCATACTGGGGTCAAAGGACATCAGTCAAGAAGACCTAGTTCTTGCCATTGAGAACCTCTCAATCAAGCCCTCGGAATACATATTTCATTGTTTTTACAAGTATATTTTTTTAAATTGTGTGTTTTTATTCACAGTAATAAAGGAGAATGTCATCTTAAGCCACAAATTTAAAGAATTCAGCAGAATTGTTAGCACAAAACAAGGCAAATGGGCTCCAGAGTTACTGATAGATCAAAGAATCTGATGAACCGACAGCAGAACACTCATGACTGAATCTGTGTTGGTTTTTTCCCTCCTGAGGAAGAGTGACTTAGTAGAGCACAGTGTTTAAGCCCACAAACTCTGCAGGCAGACTGCCTGAACTTGAACCCCAGCTGACACACCTATTAGCTAAATGGTCTTGGACAACACAGTAACTAATTGGAGCCTCGGTTTCCTCACTGATAACACGGGGGACAGAATGAAACCTACTCCATAGGGTTGCGAAGAAGACTAAATACGTGAATATTTGTAAAGCATATAGAAAAGCAAAAAAAAAGAAAAGAAAAGAAAAGAAAAGCACCTGGCAATAGTAAGCATTATATAAGTTTTTGTTAAATAAGTAAATATAACCCTTCAACTGCTATGAGGTAATACTTTTTGCTGGCGGGGCAAACTGAACACTAAAGAATGAAATTATTCAAGTCCAAAACTTAGGACTTCATTTAGCCAAAGATACTTAGAAAAATTACCCATAAAACGGTTTTTCAACAATAGCTATTAAGGAAAAAACATGACCACTGAACAAACTGCACACACCACTTAAGACACAAATATTCCCTTATTAATACTGAATGTCCAGAGTGAAATGTTGCTGCTCATACTACCTCCACGCCCTTTCAGGAACTTCTCATAGAGTTCCTTTTCAAGGTTTAACGCGTGAATGAAAATATGCATGTATAATACGACATATTTGTAAAGAACACAAAACAGTACTCTTTCCAGAAACCAGCTCTATACTTTCCATTTTGTGAACTTCAAACAGCTCAGGCAGGTTCCAAAACTGTTCTTCTCCAATTGAGGAAGAATTCTCAAAATTGTCAGAACCCGGGGGCATGTGAAGGATCTTTCCTAGCGGACATGACTTGACCTGTCAGTGATCTCCCTGGAACCCGGTGTGCCGTCCAGGCTCTGGGTAGGACACAGGCTGAAATACGCACAGCCAGAACAGTTTTCACAGCGCCAGAGTGTTCTAATAAGACCAAATAAAGGTACAAGCAACTTTCCAGACTGTGCTGTCCTGTGGTGCCAAAACTTCTCACTCATTCTTCCAAACGGCCACATCTCAGCCATTAAAGGATAACTTATTTGGAACCTCGTGAAAGACACTCCTAATGTATACATTCTATACAGCAGAATATAAAACGTCATCAGAAAACTAAATAACATTGAGCTACAATATACCAATGACTTAAAACCTTTTTAGGGTAGTTAACACTACACATCACATGCAATACACTTTTTTGCTAAGTGAAATGCGTCCCAGGTACTAGGAAACCAGGGAACCTCATCCCTTTAACGCTATCCAAGCGTAAGCAGTGCTTAGACAACCGGCCCGTAACTCGCAGATGACCCTGCAAGGCTGGCACAAGCACCATTTTTTTTCCTCCAAATGTCTTAATCTGTGCTAGAGAGTGTCCCATTCATCAGAACATAATAAAATTTAAAACTATCAGAAATATAAAATTTTATTTGCAATGCCATTTTATGGCTCAAAGATGTTAAAAACAGAATATAAGATACACATGCACACACATTTGGTTTTGGAAATGAATAAAGACACAAACAAAATTACTGTTTTTCTAACCTCACAATCAGCACTGCTAATAACATGCATCAGTTTCTTCCAACTACATGAAAACAAAATTCCCAAGCCTCTGGCCTTCAAGTATTCATAATTATGATTCCTTCCTTTTCTGCAACATTTCTTCCCTAGGCTCCACTAAGTCAGTCTTAACATCCATCATACCCTGCTTGTTCCTGACTGAAAGCCTCTTCTTTTTTTTTTTTTTTTTTTTTTTTTGCGGTAGCGGGCCTCTCACTGTTGTGGCCTCTCCCGTTGCGGAGCACAGGCTTCAGACGCGCAGGCTCAGCGGCCATGGCTCACGGGCCCAGCCGCTCCGCGGCACGTGGGATCTTCCCGGACCGGGGCACGAACCCGCGTCCCCTGCATCGGCAGGCGGACTCTCAACCACTGCGCCACCAGGGAAGGCCCCCTCTTCTTCTTTTACAGTTATTCTTTACTTGGGTAGAAGGCTCACTTCTGGACTTAGAAGCCCCAATCAATCAAGTCTCCTTCCTTCTCCAAAGCAGTAGCATTCCGTGCCTGCTTCATTATTTCCTTCCTTCTTCGCTGAACTCCTGTTGCACTGTTTGTAACAAGGTCACATGTCTTATTCTGTCTCTATTTGTTTCACAGGCTTTAAGTCCTTTCCAATTAAACTATAAATTCCTTGAGAGCAGGCACCTTACCTTATTCACCTATCACTATAGTTTTGAATTAGGGATCTAAATTTCCTAAGGTTAGGGATCAAAGTTTCCTTCTGGATCTGCCATTTACAGATGACACGCTCACTCGGGGAAAACCACAACTGGATAGTACTTAAATTATTTCACAGAAATGGTCAGGATCCTAACTGTAAGAGAAGACGACTCCCTTCCTATCTATCCGTCAAAAACAATAATTTAAACCCGTGAAGTGATTTATAATGTGTAAGAATTTGAGATCCCAAATTAAGTAACATTATCTAATAGTGGATTTACACAAACCAATAAATTCAGTGACTTCTAAGAGAGTACCATTAAGTATTTGATAATTTAGTTTTGTTTTAATGCTCAAGACCCAGAATTACTCTAATCCTAAATTAAAGGTCAACACAATTTGTTCCTTTCCAAGAGGAAAGAACCAGCTTTCTTCTGCAAAATTCAGAAAGGATAGCACACGAACAATTACAAGAAAAAGAAAGCATAAGTCATTTCTCTAAATAATATAGTAATAATAACAAAAGTTTATCTTAGGTTAAAGCACATTCAAGAGTTAAATGCAAAGGAGCTCTGAGATAAGAGATGACAAATCACTTGTTTAAGCAAGCCCCATGCACACACATCTACCCCTCAAGTATTTTACGGCGCTTCATCATTTCACCATCTTACATCTTCAAAACCCTTGCCATTTTTATAACATTTTCAAAGGACCATAAGTAGTATGAAATAACGTTAATTTTTAAGTCCTTGAAAAACAGTATTATGCAGTACTTAGTTATACATATTTCAGTTCTAAACTGGCAATCCCGAGCTACCTTCTTTACTGCTCCTGGGGCAATATATGTTCAAGAAAACATAAGGGACAACAAAAAATATATAATCAGAAAGGTAATCTGCTGAGGGAAAGATCAGATAATTCAGTGTTTCTCAAAATATGTCTGATTACAAAGATGTCCAGGGTGTCTTAAAAAATAGGTTGCTAGGATTCTCCCCCAGAAATTGATTCAGTTGATCTCGAACGAGGCTTAGGTGTCTGAACTTTTAAGAAGCAACACAGATGATTTTCCTGTTCAGACACATTTGGGAAACACTGATATAACAAGTTACCACATCCACAGAAAGGTTTTCTAGTTTTAAAAGAACATACAAAGCAATATTCAATTATGCTTCCTCCCACTGAGAGGAGGTTGTGGCCTTGAAAGCGCCTCACTGCCAAGGGCCATGGGGGCTGTTGGGAAGAACTTCACTTGATCTGGGAGCAGAGGCCTTTGAGCCAGGCCCAGAGTGAATCTCACACACGCAGAGAATTAGACCCTTTCCTGTGAGACACAGATCTGTGATTATATTTTATGAGGTACTTCTGCATTTATTTAGGAGGAGATCACTAAGTCTGTGCTTAAACTAGTGACACAGTGAACTCTCACTATAATTCTTTATTGAAAATAATAGAATAATTCTCCTGAGACACTCCCTAAAATTTGAGAGTTGTGGCTGTTTTGTTTTAGAAAAGGAGAATATCTGAGAAGGAGATTGACGAACCAATAGGCAATGATTAATTACTGAGAGCTTACTACTTGTAAGGAGTTGTAAAGCAGTGTGCTCAAACTTGAGTGTGCATATTATCTCATAGGAATTTATTAAAATGTAGATTCTGATTCAGTTGACCTACTGTAGGGCCTGAGATTCTGCATTTCTAACTAGTTGCCTGGTCCAGAGAACATACTAAAAACGTTCTACAGGAACGACTGCCCAAACTTTAATGAGCATGAGGTTCACAGGGAGGACAAGACGGTTATGTAAAATGAAGATTCTTGGTCTCCATTCCTGGATATTCTGATTAATTAAGGCTGGGCCTCTGGAATGTGCGTTTTTAAATAGGGTCCCAAATGATACTGATACAGGCAGCCCATAGAACACACACTGAGAAGTACTGCTATAGAGGTCACAAAGATGAATGAAGTTTGGTATGTCTTTCTGAGGAATTTACAGGGTATGGGAAAGAAGACATCTGTGCCAGGTAGCCATATTTGAAAGCAGTATGAGATACTCAGTAAGAACAGTACTCACAACTTGCTCTAAAGTTCGTAGATATTGATATTTTAGGAAAGGAAAAGGTTTTGAAGTTTTGACTAGCTAACAGAAACTATTAAGAACAGTTTTTAGACAAATAGCATAAGTATACCTCATAGAACATAAACAAATGTCAGGAATCAGCTCCCCCAAGTCTCTGATAAGAAACGGCTTGACAAATGTAAAACAGATAGCTAGTGGGAAGCAGCTGCACAGCACAGGGAGATCAGCTCGGTGCTCTGTGACCACCTAGAGGGGTGGGATGGGGAGGGAGGGAGGGAGACGGAAGAGGGAGGAGATATGGGGATATATGTATATGTATAGCTGATTCACTTTGTTATAAAGCAGAAACTAACACACCATTGTAAAGCAATTATACTCCAATAAAGATGTTAAAAAAAAAAAAAAAGAAAGAAAGAGGTGGTTTGATGCTGAAGCAAGTTGTCCCTGTATACGTTCCATAACAGAAAATACTACAAACATCTCATTGATGGGCAGGAATTTGAGGCCTAAGAATCACTTGGTACTCTTCCCCACCACCCAGGCATCATTACAGAGGTCAAAGATGATAGAACGACAGGTACTAAACCAAAAGAAATGAAAGAAGGACCAATCCTATACACTACAAGAAAAAAAAAATTCTTATGGGAGGGGCAGTAGAGGCAGAGAGAGCTAATCAATCTGGATGCAACGATCTGTTCATCTAGTGTCTGAACAAACGCCAGAGTGGAATATCTAATTCCAGCCTAATGATTCTTCACCTCTCCTCCTCTAACATCTAACATTTTAAAATTACAGTTTGGATGCCTTATCTCTGAGGGGTAATGCCCGGTACAACCATCTCTGCACATCAAACATGAATTACTCATTCCTTCCTGCCTTCCTACAGGCTGGACTTGATGGACCTGGGTTTCTCGGCCACCTCTGAATAGAGATAAAAGGCTGCTAGGATGCCCATATTTTTCATGACAACTAAGCAAAGATGACTGTAAAATATATTACTGCCTTCCTCTTATTGAAGTTCAACTGACGCTGAACTTAGTATACTACTACTTGTACTGATGATCTCTTAGAAACAGGAATGCAGCCTCGAGGGAGCCCACAGAGGAGGAATGCAGAGGGATATGGAGGAAGAGGCACTTCAGGGAATTATGAGTCCTATACTCGAGTACTAAACACCTCTGACCACTGCTTCATCCCTCAAAACCGTTTTCTAGGGATGCACCATCTTTCTGAGGATCCTTGAAATAATACTGTAACGAAAATAATGATGGAGAAGAAACCTGGAAGCAACCACTTTATAGCGGTTCCAGGCCAATATCAATTCCTGAATCAACACTGCACCTAGCTGCCGACTACTCTGCATTCCCTAGAAGATGGGAACAATTTGTAGTTCATTTGATTCTTTAAAACAAATGGGTTAAATGTCCCCATAAATAAAATCAGCCCCCAACTGCACAAAAATCTCCAGTTTCTCACGTGTTCTCCGTTCTTATCAGTATATCCATCGCTAACAGACCGTTTGAGGGAAAACATCGGTAAAATGACAGTTTTCCCTGAGAAAAGGCACTGAACTATCCCCATTCATACTTCTAGAGATCCTGAAATAATGGGAGCTACTTCCAAAGAGAAAATTGTTTGGGGGTCGGGGGAGATAATCCGTATCTATCAAAATCTCAACTTAGTTTCTGGGCAAAGCCTTCTTGCTTTGCTTGACAACCTTCACACGACCTATATTAAAACAGCCACTAAATAATGAGAGACACCTCAGTCTTGTCTAATCAACAAAGCCCTATGAGTACAGACCCTGTGTCAGTAGCTGCAGTAATAACTGATATACATCATTTTATACAAGAAGTTTATTAGATGTTAGCTTAGGGAGGTATGAAAATGAAATCTTCTGAGGCTTAGGGTACTGGCATGGCAGCAGGTATAATCCAAAGACCTCAAAAGCCCAGGCCAGTGAAATGTGCTGGTCTGCCTACTTCCGCTACAGAGCAGGTTATGAAAAACAAAAGGACTCCTATATTGCAGCACCCAGGCCTGTTCAAGACCCCAGGACTGGAACATTTCAGGGCATGCAAGTGATTAAATATTCTACCTCCAGGGCTTTTTAAGCAGTCTACTTTTTTTTTTCTTTTTTTCGGCACGCGGGCCTCTCACTGCTGTGGCCTCTCCCGTTGCAGAGCACAGGCTCCGGACGCGCAGGCTCGGCGGCCATGGCTCACGGGCCCAGCCGCTCCGTGGCATGTGGGATGTTCCAGGACTGGGGCACGAACCCGCATCCCCTGCATCGGCAGGCGGACTCCCAACCACTGCGCCACCAGGGAAGCCCAAAGCAGTTTACTTTAAAAACAAATATTAAAATGCTGGCTAGTCACCATGCTCACTGTATGTTTTCTACTCATTTCAATATAAGTGGTAGGATTTTTACTAAAGAAATACACCTGCCTTTCATCAGTGAGCATCATAAATTGCTAAGGAAAAATAATTTTACTCCAAAGTTTCTCTACTAGTAAAGAACGTTTTCTTAAACTGAAGGAAAACCTAACTTTTATAGCTTTCAGTCAATGGGAAACCCAATAAAACCAAAAATGACCAATAAATTAATAGCTACGTTCACCCACGTTGCTACAGGAGACTATGCCAGCTTTTAGAACGCCAGTTATTTTTTCACAGTCATGCTGCTCTGGAAATATTATGCAGCATTTTATGTGATGACTTCTTCCCACTCAAGCGTCATGAGTTCCAAGGCAGGAACTGAGACTGAAAGCCTGAGCTGGTTGGAGGGAAACTATCAAAAGTTGCTATTTGGGGCTTCCCTGGTGGCGCAGTGGTTGGGAGTCCGCCTGCCGGTGCAGGGGACACGCGTTCGTGCCCCGGTCCTGGAAGATCCCACATGCCGCGAAACGGCTGGGCCCATGAGCCACGGCCGCTGAGCCTGCGCGTCCGGAGCCCATGCTCCACAGCGGGAGAGGCCGCAGCCGTGAGAGGGCCACAGCAGTGAGAGGCCCACGTACCGCCAAAAAATAAAAAAAAAAAAAGTTGCTATTTGTTCCCCACGTTCCAGGCCAACACCACAGGTATGGGCGTGGCGTTCTGCTCACACCCTTCCAGCCCCTATCAGAAGTGACCTCCCAAGGTGTCTGTCCTACCCTTCTCAAAGTCTAGTTCTGGGTATAAGGAATAAAAGCGAACAAATCAGGTTGTAACCATCCAGAGTTTCCATCAGACTGAAAGGAAGTCTACTTGATAGACTTTGCAAAGTAGTCCATCTCCAAGTCCATTTCATGCTGAACGGCTTAATTATTAATTCTTAGGAGCTAGCATGCAAGTGATTAAATATTCTACCTCCAGGGCTTTTAAAACCATCTACTTTTAAACAAATATTAGAATGTTGTCTAGTCATTGTGCTTCTTGACTGTAAAGTGACTAAACATAGCAATCTAAAGTTTCGTCATTTTAATCCATTCTCCTACCCTTCATTTTAAGAGGAAAGTTATTTGGGAGAAGGAAACTATGCATTAATTTATTTTGATGTGGCAACCTGCCTTCCATCTGTGTCCCTTGTAATACCTCCATTTGTTTAAAAGAAAGATAAACTGTTCTTTAAAAAGGCTTGGAGCCCTGCTTCTAACAGGACATCCTAGTTGACCTGGAGTATAACTAAATGTAAAATGTAATTTTTCACGATTTTCTGTTGAAACTAAACTCTGCCCATAAAACCGTAGACTCTGGTCCTGAAGGAGCGCTTTCCAAAACAATGGAAAAGTACTCTGAAAGACAAAATGCCTAAGAGACTCTCAGAGGGGCAGAAACCCCTAGAATCTGGTCTCCAGCCTGAGCAGTGATGCCCCTGCAGTGAATCTCCCTGAGGCCCAGTCTCTCCCTGTGTGAGGTGCGGTGACAGTGCTGGCAGCTGTCTCCTCCTGAGAGGAGGTGGTATGTGAGGACGGGCTCCGTGACCTGCGGAGAACTAAAGGCGGAGGGAAAAAGGGGAAATGATTTAGGTTGCTTCAGGATATGAAAATATGAGACTAAGTCAGAAGAGGGGAATCATGTGAGAGAATCCTAGTATTTTAACTAAAAATCCAAGTTTATAACTGCTATGAAGTTTTTTTGTCTGTCACATTTTCCTTTCTCTTACTTTCTTTCCTTTCATTCAATGAGGCTCAGCAAAGCATTTAAGGAATAGATATCAGAGTGGCAAACTGTTCAAAAGTCTGAGAATGTGGAGTTAGCACTGATCTAAATGCTGTTTCCCCCGTAAAAGGTACCTATCATTCTTCTCCAGTGTTCCTAGCCGAGTGAACAAATATGCCAAACCCCCAGATTTCTAATCCTGACTTCAACTCCAGGGGAAGGGCAGGCTTGATAAACAGAATAGAGAGAAAAGCTGCTCCCGTGAATATGGCCTCACAAAGTCTTGATGAATTGGATAAAGAGAAGAAATAAAGGGTATGCAGAGTTGTATAATACTTAAAAAATACTGCCAAGCATTTTACCACATGCAGTATTTAATCCCAACTCCAACCAGATCAACTAGGTCCTATTTCTGTCTCCATTTTATAGATGAGAAAACTGAGGCTCAGAAACCTTAAGTAACTTGTAGTAAAACTACAAAGAGATACAGAGCCAAGACCTGATTCTCCTGAGTCCAAGACCTCTAATCCTTTATACCCATTTCTACCCACTGTTCTATGGACTTTTCCAAATGCTTACCCATTTCTACCAGTCACCCTTTCTTTTTCATGCACCGCTGCTTCCATTTCAAAACATGCTATACTTGATAGATAAGGTGTCTTGAATTTGAGAGACAACACGGTAAAGACGGTAAAGAATGGAAAGGGAGCTGGTTTCAAGACTAGTACTGAGAACAGTGGTAGAGCTAATCCTCATGCCAACGGTAAAAGGGGCACAGGGGCCAACACCAGGAGTGCACCGCCTCACAAGTATCCTGCCATCTTCCACCAAGAACGTCACGCTGAACATTTTTTAAAAACGCGCAAGTGACTTCACACATCCTTAATGTTACAGCATTAAGATAACGTGAAAAATACCAACTCTTCTAATACGTTACTGACATACAAGCTAATCCATTCAATTCTAATATTCTAATTAACATGAATTATGCAAAAATGATCCAAAACTAGAAAACAGATTTTTTAATGTTTCGTTCTGAATTTAACAATGGACACTATAGTTGTAAAAACCATCTCAGGGCTTCCCTAGTGGCGCAGTGGTTGAGAGTCCGCCTGCCGATGCACGGGACACGCGTTCGTGCCCCGGTCCGGGAAGATCCCACATGCCGCGGAGCGCCTGGGCCCGTGAGCCATGGCCGCTGAGCCTGCGCGTCCGGAGCCTGTGCTCCGCGTCCGGGCAACAGGAGAGGCCACGACAGTGAGAGGCCCGCGTACCGCAAACAAACAAACAAACAAATCTCAATTTTTGTTTGTTTGCTTTTCATGCCAAAACCCTCTTACTTCTAACAGCGTATGTATTCTCAGAGAAAATCAGGAACACTGAAAGACCAGGCTATATATTTCTGAGGCAAGAACAAAACGAACTAAGAGGCTTTATAAGTTTCCTGTTTTGATCAGGGAACTATCCATAATTAATCAACTAACAAAAAAATGTAATCACAAATGAAGTACGTGACAGCGATATTAACAGCATTGTTTAAAAATTCCCCAAATAGATTAACAGATACACACTACTGTATATAAAATAAACAACAAGGACCTACTGTATAACACAGGGTACTATATTCAATATCTTGTAAAAACCTATAATGGAAAAGAATCTGAAAAAGAATATATACGTATAACTGAATCACTTTGCTATACATCTGAAACTAACACTGTAAATCTCTAATTTAAAATCTTTTTAATTAAAAAAAATCCCCAAATATATGCTAAATAACATTTTTTAAAGTGAGGTAGATCTACATTGCTGATACAGAAAGATGTCGAAGATACAAAAACATGATGCAGGTGCAATTTTGTATACTGACAAAATAAAGCTCTAAAAGTATTTATTTCAAAGCCAGTTAGATGAAGGACTTTTACTTTCTAATCTTTACTGAATTTAGTTTTTAAACCATATGTTTTTTTTTTTAATAACAATTTGTCCTTACAAAGTCCTTCCTAAATTAAGAATTAGAGATCCTTCTCTACACGTGAAGATTTGTAAGGAAATGTTTTTCAGGGATACCCAAGACTGGTGATTTATAGATCCCAATGGCTGTATAACAGAGGTGGGTCTTTTTTTTCTTTTTTTGGCTTCGCTGTGCGGGGATCTTACTTCCCTGACCAGGGATAGAACCCCGTGCCCTCTGGACCACCAGGGAATTCCCGGGTCTTTCTTTCTTTTGGTAAATATTGACAATGACGAGTATTCAATGTTAACAAAACACTGCACTTAATATTACACACTTTAGTAGCAACGGCCAGTTTTCTACAGTATCTATTCTTCCCATTTTACAAAGTAATATTTTTTTTTAATTTATTTATTTTTGGCTGCGTTGGGTCTTCGTTGCTGTACTCGGGCTTTCTCTGGTTGCGGCGAGCGGGGGCTACTCTTTGTTGCAGTGCTCGGGCTTCTCACTGCAGTGGCTTCTCTTGTTGCAGAGCACGGGCTCTAGAGCACAGGCTTCAGGAGTTGCAGCACGCAGGCTCAGTAGTTGTGGCTCACGGGCTCTAGAGCGCAGGCTCAGTAGGTGTGGTGCACAGGCTTAGCTGCTCTGCGACATGTGGAATCTTCCCAAACCAGGGCTCGAACTTGTGTCCCCTGCATTGTCAGGCAGATTTTTAACCACTGCGCCACCAGGGAAGTCCCAAAGTAATATATTTTAGCTCGGTACACGATTTGCCAAACTCCCTTGCTGGTTAAGGTTATATTTCTAAGGTCTGCGCATGGTGTGGGCAGAAGCAATGCCTGCAAGTTCTAAGTTGTGCCCATAAAGGAAGCATATCGTCCCTCTTTTCTGTTGCAGAGAAGATATGATGGTGAGAACTGGAGCAGCCATCTTAGACCATAAGATAAAAGCTACCTGTTGAAAATGGCAGAGCAACAAAATAGAGACCCTGATGAATACGGACCAACCACACAGACCATGGAACACTTTTCAGGTTTTCATGTGAGAGAAATAAATGTCTATTATGTTCAAGCCACGTTACTGTTTTTCGTTGCTGCAACGTCATACTGCGTGCATGGTGGGCATACACACACATACACTCGTGCTATAAATATCTCGTGTTAAAAACAAACTTATTAAACTAAAAACTAAAAAATAATCTACCTGTGTTAAATCTTAAGATAGAAAACAGAAGCAGAAGAACCTAAGATATCTTGGTTTCTCCCTTAACCTCCTTGGTGTTTGAGCAGCAAGTTTGAAACAAAACAGCCTCACCTTTAATGATTGCTGGCCTTGATTCCTACTTGTTAAAGGAGTAAAATATAAGATTTAAAATGCTGTGAGGCTACTAAAAATAAAACATACCAAGTGACCTAATGCACCTCACAGATTACACAAAAAAGAGAAAAGTGAACTAGAAGGAATCACCAAACACAAACTATAAAATCATCTTTAAAATTAATATCCCACCTCACTATGATGTGAAGCAGCAACAGAGATAAATTTATACAAAGAAACAAGGCTTACTTCAAGGTGATTTCTGCCCATTTAGATCTAACTTTCCAAGGTACTTTTAATGTGCCACATTGGTATGTCTTAAGGAGGCAATGAAATCGGTTAACAAAATCCTCACACAAATATATTTATAGACAGACTAAAGATAAATGATAAACGTTAGAGAAAAAGAAAAATCTAAAACCCCCCAATATCAGCTTCACTTCTATAGAAATCAGTTATTTTTAGGAACTAATGAACTACTGATTTATAAATGAGTAAAAATGAAATCTGTAGTTCTTCAGAGAACAGATATACTTCAGCAAATTAATCTAAAAATTATTCTCCTGAAGTGCTTAAATACCTATGTATATAGTTACTTTTGTCAATATGTGTTTCTTACAGACACAAGGATAGTAACATTTCCTCTAAAATTTTAAATTTGCCCTTCATAGAGTACATAGTTTCTGCGTACAGTATCTGTCTTATCTTTTCAAAAGCATACATTATTTTTTCAAACATTCCACATTCTCCTTTTGGTCAGGCTCTGACTGGCAAATATATGTACTAGGTGAAAAGAGGATGAAAATCTAGACATCTACTTATTTTCTAGTATAAGCGTCAAGAGATTTTTCAATGGATTTTAACAGAATAAGACGTGCCAGACCGCTAGACTTTCAGGCCAATTGTAATACTAACCATGAGTTCATACGAGACAACTAACCCCACAGTCCCAAGCTCAGGAGGCTCCCTTCTTTGTAAAAGAAAACTAAAATCTTAGCAACACTTAAGTTACTTAAAATTTAAGATTTTTCTACATCAGATATTCTAGAAATGATTCACTGGCAGCAAACCAGAGCAAAAGATTAAGATTTACAGGGTGGCTTTCTGTTCTTAATGTGTGCTTAACAGCAGAGGCAAATGAAAGGAGAAGTCACAAACAAAAGAAAATATTTCAGAAATCTGAAATCTTTGAAAGAGATGTTCTTTAAAACAACTGTTCAATGAGGAGTCAACTGGTAGGCAATACAAGATGGCAATTAAGAAGAACACGGCTATGACCCAGCAATCCCACTCCTGGGCATATACCTGGAGCAAATCATAATTCAGAAATATACACGCACTCCAGGGCTTCCCTGGTGGCGCAGTGGTTAAGAATCTGCCTGCCAATGCAGGGGACACGGGTTCGAGCCCCGGTCCGGGAAGATCCCACATGCCGCGGAGCAACTAAGCCACTGAGCCACAGCTACTGAGCCTGCACGCCTAGAGTCCGCGAGCCACAGGAGAGGCCACGACACTGAGAAGCCTGCACACCGCGACGAAGAGTAGCCCCCGCTCGCCACAACTAGAGAAAGCCCGCGCACAGAAACGAGGACCCAACGCAGCCAAAAATAGATGGATAAATGGATAAATTTATTAAAAAAAAGATATATATATATATATATATATATATATATATATATACAGGCACTCCAATGTTCACTGCAGCACTATTTACGTAGCCAGGACAGGGAAGCAACCTAAATGTCCATCAACAGAGGAATGGATAAAGAAGATGTGGTACATACATACAATGGAATATTACTTGGCAATAAAAAGGAACGAAATAGTGCCATCTGCAGAGAAGTGGATAGACCTAGAGACTGTCATACAGAGTGAAGTAAGTCAGAAAGAGAAAAACAAATATCGTATAATATCGCTTATATGTGGAATCTAGAAAAGTGGGTACAAAGGGAGACACAAGTGTAGAGAACAAACTTATGGATACCAAGCGGGGAAGGTGGGGGTGGGATGAACTGGGAGATTGGGATTGGCATATATACACTACTATGTATAAGACAGATAACTAATGAGAACCTACTGTATAGCAGAGGGAACTCTACTCAGTGCTCTGTGGTGACCTATACAGGAAGGAAACCTAAAAAAGAGGGGATATATGTATACATATAGCTGATTCACTTTGCTGTACAGCAGAAACTAACACGACATTGTAAAGCAACTATACTCCAATAAAAATTTTAAAAGAAAAGAAGAACATGGCATGTTTCTGCTCCGCCTCGTCCTCTATCTTTCTTATTCTTTTACAATTGGAAAAAGGGGTAGACCTGAAATCCAAATGAAATGGTAATATGTGAAAAATACATATAATTACGTGACCCCCACCATATTCACTTTAAACCACAATGATTTAACTATTCTTATAGTGACAAGCCAAAGGTCCTAAAGTATAGAAAGAACTCAGTTCTGCATATAACTAACATTAAAATGGTGCTTACAAATGGCTATGTAGGGATCCACAGACCCTAATCCAATTCCAAAACCTAAAAGCTCAGAAGGCCTAAAATTGTGTGCGATGGGGGGAGAAGGGTCGTATATGTAAATGCACCGGGTGGCAAAACATGACCTGAAATGACTAGTTTTCATTTCTCCCACTTAGTGTAACTATTTGTTTCACTGGAGAAATAGTAGTCTGCTTAATTACTAGGCTCTACCTTAGACCTCACTGGGGGTATTGTGTTCAGTGGGTTATACACTGTGGTTTTTTTTTTTTTAACATTAATCCATTCATTTTATATTTAAGTTCACAAGTTACATCCACATTATGTCCCTAGTAAAAATTCTGAAAGTCCTCAGTAAAAAGCAGGAAAAGGTCACCTCCATAGGAGTGTCTGTCTATGGGCCCATGTTTGCTTTCCAACCCCCAAAAGAAACACCTGACCCAGGACCCTCTGGGAAAATCAGCCTTTGATTCAAAGAGATGCTTGTTCGGTGACGATTATTACAGCCCTAGCCATACCATCAGCCCCCGGGGAAATCTACAACGGAGGCAGGCAGCCAGGAGGAGAGAACCTTCCTCTCACCAGGAATTAACTAGCTCCAAGCAAGAGATGGGTGACTTGGTGCCAGGGGGAAAGACAATTTAGCCATTGTGTTCACGATGAGCATTCCCATTCACTCGTGGAAGCCCTTCAGTGTCACTGGTGCCTGGAACCAAATGTAATCCTCCCAGGCTGTAGCTGGGATGGTGGGTCGGCCACGGGGTAGGGTCACAGCCAATCTGTGGCCCAGGCTGGGCACTCTGTAGTTGAGCTTGGGTCAAAACCAGTCTTCTCCACAGTCGTGGTGACCCTGTGCCATGACGATGGTGCCCATGAGTGGAAGAACCTTCAGCTCACTGAAGGCATCAGCCATGAAAATGGCTCGGAAGAGGCGGCACAAAGAAGCTGCTGTGCTCAGGCTCGGGTTCACGCTGTTGGGGACCAAGCGAGACAAGTCAAGTTCGTAGAACTCCTCGGGACTGAGGGCATTGCCCCCAAGGAGGATCAGCACCCGTGGTACTAGTGTCCGGGCAAAGAGACCCTCCAGGTGGCTGAGGACGCTCTCCAGTTCTGCCAGGGTTTGCTGGCATTTCCTGCTGCGCGCCTCAGCAGTGGCCCGAGGTTTCTTCTTCACCACGTCCTCCGCCAGAGACTGCGGCCAGGGGCTGCACTTCCGGCTCCGGGGCGTCATCACGACCTCCTCCCCACTCTCCACGTGGTTTGCATCTGTGTTACCTTTTAAAATCTAAAAGATTTTGAAACACATCTGGTCCCAAGGATTTCAGAGAAGGAAGTGTGGACCTGTATCAACTCAATCACCCTTATCACAACCCTCTGAGATGGGAGTTAATTTGCAAACGAGGTTAACTAAGGGTTAAGGAACCTCCTCAAGGTCAAAAAGTTGGTAAGTGTTGAAGCTGAGATTTCAATTCAAGCAGCTCAGAGCCTGGAGTCTTAACATTATGCTATGCAGTCTTGTCTTCTCTCTTTTATAGCAACCAGATGAATGAGGTTTTGGATTTTCTAGTCATAATTACCAAAGTTATTCATGCAGGACACACAAAAATCTTAAAAACCATATTGAGGCTTCAGGAAAAGAACAATAAGTACTGCATTTTAGGAAAAAGACTGGGCCTGTATTTATGCCTGTATTTCATAAACCACACCCACACAGCGCATTGCTCCAGATCAGCGTTGTGGGTACAGGGCAGAGCTCGAACGCGCTCCGTCACAGCCATCCTCGGTTATCAAGGAGCCATTGCCAGTGGGCGTGGAGGAAGTTGTCTAAGCACACGCTTTTTTTCAGTCGCCCCTACCGTCACAAGTGGATGTTTCAGGGGACATTAACATCGACACTATGATTGAAGAAAAATTATTATGGGTGGTTAAAAAAAAGGTCACGATTAAGAGTCATCGCATCCGTGGTGACAGCTAATGGCCAAGCTGTTTAGCCTTTCCCTGGAAACCTTAATTCAGTTACTAATATCATCCCCAAAGCCATCCTGACCTTCCCTCTTCTCTCCGCAGGAAACTTAATAGGTCTCTTACTTGGTGCCCAGCAGGCTCGGGCTCAGGCCCAGCTGGCGCCCTCAGCCCCGCTACCCAGATGGCAGCCGGAGGGGTTTCCCGCCACCAGAAGTGCGGCTGCACACCCGACACAGCCTCCGGCGGTGGGGACTGCTCTCCGGTGCCGCATGCATCGGTCGAAGGAAGAGAAAGGCAGACGGCAAACCGAGGGCCTAAGGGGCATCATCTTTAGCAAAACAGGGAAGACAGCAGGAGTAGGGAGAATGTAATTAAGATGAGAAGGCTGTGACCAGCCGGGAGGGTTTACAGAAACAAGATACAGTGCCACCAATGCCGCATTTGGGAGCCGCCGGAGTCAGAGGAAGCGAGAAGAGGGAAGAAAACCTTCAAGGGACACAGGAGTGCTACAGAACGAAGGGCAAAAGGGAAAAAAGCGATGAGGACCTGGAAGTGCAGAGAATGAGAAAACGGAGTGTGAAGAATCTCAAGTGTTGTATTTCATTTTCTGGCTTACTTATGCCTGTATCACCAGAGGGAACATTTGGCATAGTAAAGGTCCAAAAAGGTATCGTTCAAAATTAAGTCACTACTTGCTCTTAGTTCAGTAATTTCCCATGTTTTTCTATCCAAGTTACTTGTTTCTCTAATATGTGTAGTCTATAGGAGGCTGAACATGTTGTTTCTGATATGATTAAGAGGATACACGAATAAATAAACACTACAGTGGAAAAACTCCCAAAACATTAATTTTTTTCCTATTTTTGGAGGGTTCATTTTTTCCACCTTTAACAGCAAGGAGACAATCTTGATACTACCTAGCGTCTGTAACAGAAAAAGGATAGAAACTAGGCATTATGATGGAAAAAGTGAAACACTGGGGAGTTGAAGAGATCCACCACCTTATCCATCTTTCTAGACTGTTCAGTCTCTGGAACATTTCCATTAATGGGCAAGAAACATCCTAGTGCACTATGTACACCTGTTATTTGTAAACTCTATGACATGAATCATGCTTTCCCCACAATCTGGTCTACTGAACTTGACTTTTTTTCTATCAGCCTAATACCTGTGCCAAGTTTGAGGTCTGCAATTTTAGCTACGCAATGTTCCACTGCTTTTTCTACCCTGGTTAAAAATTTCCCTACTGGTTTTGCTGAAAATCAAGAAGAAACAATATACCAGACCTATTAAAAGCAAGTTAAAGAACAATTTAAAACCCTAGCTTTTTAGAGTACATCCGAATCTCCTATTCGTGTACACTCAGACACTCAAAAATTATTTGATCATTATGGTTAGTGTGAAAAATTGATAATTACTATAGAAAACAAAGCAAACAAAATAACAAGTGCTGCCGCAAATGTGAAGAAACTGGAACGCTTCTTCACCCTTAGTGGGAATGCAAATTGGTGTAGCTGCTATGGAAAACAGTACGGCAGTTCCTCAAAAAATTACACATAGAATCACCATATGATTCAACTATCCCCCCTCGGGGTATATATCCAAAAGAACTGAAAACAGGATCTTGTAAAGATATTTGCACACCCACGTTCATAGCAGCATAATCCACAATATATCCAGGAGGTGGAAACCATCCAAATGCCCATCAACAAATGAGTGAACAAACAAAACAAAATGTGGTCTATACATACAATGGAATATTATTCACCTTTAAAAAGGAAGGAAATCCTGTCACATGCTACAACATGGATGAACCTGAGGACATTATGCTCAGTTGAAAAAAGCCAGTCACAAAAAGACATACTGTATGACTCCACTTACACAGGATTACCTAAAGTAGACAAACACACAGAAACAGAAAGTAGAATGGTGGCTGCCAGAGGCTGGAGGGAGGGGGGAAATGGGGAGTTGTTTAACAGGTACAGAGTTTCAGCTTTGTAAGAAAAAAAGTCCTGGAGATCTGTTGCATAACAATGTGAATATACTTAACATTATTGAACTGTACATTTAAAAATGGTTAAGATGGCAAATTTTGTGTTTTACCCACAATTAAAAAAATTTTTTTAATTATATAAAAGAAGAAACAATTAGCAAGAGAGAAGCAAATTGAAGATTACCGCTACAGAACTTTTTTCTTGTAACTTTCAGAATGTCAAAAGATTTCTAACAACATTCCTTTGAGACGTTCACTGCAAGTCAGCCTATTTAAGGTTCTCTTAGGTCCTATTACAAAAGGTTCCTTGTAAACCATGCCTCCACATTATGCTATCCTGAGAAAGGACTCCCAAAGGAGAAGATATTGCTTTATGAATTATCAAAACTACTTTTAACTTCTTAGAAATTGCCGACTTATGACTCCTCCAACTCAGCTGTAAGATTCGACAGGAAACATAGAAGAACACATCCTTTCCTTCTGGCTTTAGGATTAAAGTGATTTACTTTTAACTTAACGCACCCATAAAGTTTATCCTCCAAACATTATTTCACATTAGTGACTGATCACAGCTCACATTAACTTCAACTAAAATTAGGTCAAAATAACCACTAGTATTACAGTATCAGAGTATGTTTGACACTTCCAAGTAAATTCAGATATTCCCCCTCTACAAACAGACATTTCAAATAAGACCGTATCTTTCTATTTCTAGCTCTGTATATAAATACAAACTTGACATAGACAGTGGCACATCTAGGCTATTTAATAATATATATCATTAATACAAAGGGAAAGAAAAACATAAAAAGGTAGAGTAGTATATAGTCTGTACTTGAAATACCTCTCCCTTCACTCCACCCCCATGTGTGTTAGGATAAAGAAGTAAACTAATTTAATTCCAACTGCAGAAGTAAATGGTAATTCTTAATCCTCTGTGAAAGGTAATCAGCTACACCTTTTTTTTTCTGGCCGCACCATGTGGCTTGTGGGATCTTAGTTCCCCAACCCGGGCCCTTGGCAGTGAGTGCAGAGTCCTAACCACCGGACTGCCAGGGAATTCCAGTTACACCTTTGCTTGAATAAGTGTTTCCTCTACCAAGTCACTTAGAAGTTTCAGGTAAAATGGCATTCTTGGCTGCTATCGTCTTCCCTACCCCTTGCAATAAGGACCACCATCAACTTCTGGTTCCACATACTGTCAGTCCACTTCACTGCACAGGTAGGACAGATGGGGCAAATCTACTTAGTTATACTCTGTATCTGATAAAGGGTATAATGACCACCCTAAAACTCGGGAAGGAGAAGGGTAAGACTAGCAGTTGGCTCAGAAATTTTACAATTATTTAGAGAACCCTGTTGATTAGTTTTTTGTTTTTTTTTTTGCGCTGTATGTGGGCCTCTCACTGTTGTGGCCTCTCCCGCTCCGGAGCACAGGCTCTGGACGCGCAGGCCCAGAAGCCATGGCCCACAGGCCCAGCCGCTCCGCAGCATGTGGGATCTTCGCGGACCGGGGCACGAACCCGCGTCCCCTGCATCAGTAGGCAGACTCTCAATCACTGCGCCACCAGGGAAGCCCCTGTTGGTTAGTTTTTATTTTAACAAAAGCCACTAGGCTATCAGCAAGGGAAGAGGAAGATGGGAATGAATAGTAAGCAAATAAATATCTAAAATTGTGCTCTAAGACAAACGTCCATAATAGATAAACCATTTCCTAAGTAAAAACAACAGTTTGTTTGTTTTTTTAAAGCACTCAGAGTTCAACACAAAATTCTTCTGAAGTGAACTTGCTTATCCAAATGGCAGGCTTTGATAATATCAATTTTAACGTTTGACCTATAATCCCAACGACTCCAGGTCAAACTGCTACACATACCATGACGAGGAGTATAAACGTATAAAGGTTCATTATTTATTCAATTCAAATGTTCTTACTTATTCAAATGTTCAAGAAACATTAAATCCCATGAGCAAGGATCTCTGCTAGTACAAAGTCCAGTCGTATGAATTCAACACAATGAATCCATCTTTCTTTTGAAAACAAAAACACAAGCAAACCATAACTGCATGAAAAAATGTAAGGGCACCAGCAAGCTGTGGCAACCACATATCCCAGCCTTGGAGAAGCAGGGAAGCAGGATGACTGACATGTGCCGAGAAAGCTAATGTAGTCCTAAGTGACAGTAATGTTAGATAAAGGAATGTAATGGTGCCAACATGTTCTGCATAGAAGGACTGTACTCAGAGCACAAAATCCCATCTGAAGACTTCCCAGAGAAGAGCAATCAGGTCAGGAAATCAACTGGAAACTATGGCATATAAAAATGGTTGAACAAAGTAGAGATGTTTATCCCGAAGGGAAAAATACAAGGCTCAGGAGAAATTTGACAGCACATTTAAAATATTTACAGCTGCCCTGTACAAGGAGTAGGTTAATTATGTTGTCATCCAACTAGGCAGGAATAGTACTGAGCATGGAAGTCACAGTTCTAGGAGTGCAGAACCATGGAAACTGTCCCTATTAAAATGGGCTACCTTGGAGAATAGAAAGCTCCTGGCAGCAGGAAATGTTTAAAGTGTTCAGAAAAGTGAAAAGAAAACCTGGAGTAATTACTTTTCCGAACCTCTACACATCTTCTGGTACCAGGAGCTTTCTATCCTCCAAGGCAGTCTGTTTCACTATGAACAATTATTTTCTTCAAAAGAAAAATGGGGATAATTATTGGAAATAACTAAATTCCAAATAAGGACTTAAGGAAATGTCAGAAAAATTGTTGCTCCTTCCCTGAATTTATCCATATTCCAAACATTTTTTCTATCTTGAATCAATATATCGCTGACTTAAATAATCTAACCAGGGACTTCCCTGATGGCGCAGTGGATAGGACTCCATGCTCCCAATGCAGGGGGCCCGGGTTCGATCCCTGGTCAGGGAACTAGATCCCACATGCATGCCGCAACTAAGAGTTTGCATGCTGCCACTTAAGACCCAGTGCAACCAAATAAATAAATATGAAAAAATAAAAAAATAAAAAAATAAAAAAAATAAATAAATAATCTAACCAAAGACTGTTTTTCTCCCAGTCACCAACTTACCTTTGAAACCTCTTCAAGATTATTCCTGATATAGTCTTCCCTAACTCATCACTCCACCACCACAAACACACAACCACACAGACTGTGCACATATCCCCATTGGCTGCTGTCTCTTTAATCTGTGTATATCATCAACACAGTACTCACTGTCCCATAAGGATTACTGACATGAACAGAATTCCAAGTTACAGCAAAGACTTTGAATTTAGAAAGTCATGTACCATAAAGTACTAGTACTACTCAATTAGAAAGGTCTATGAAATTTATGAAAGAATTAAGTAAATCAAAAAGCTATGCACCTTATATCCAGAGAAAACCATAACTCGAAAGGATACATGTGCCCTGCAGATACACGTTCACTGCAGCAGTATTTACAATAGCCAAGACATGGAAGCAACCTAAATGTCCATCGACAGATGAATGGAAAGAGAAGATGTGGTACGTACACGTACACGCACGCGCGCACACACACACACACACACACACACACACGAATACTACTCAGCCATAAAAAAGAATGAAATAATGCCATTTGCAGCAACATGGATCTAGAGATTATACTAAGTTAAGGTAGTCAGACAGAGATAGACAAATATCATATGGTATCACTTATATGTGCAAATCTAAAAAAAATGATACAAATTAACTTATTTACAAAATGACTTACAAACACAGAAAACAAACTTACGGCTACCATAGGGGAAAGGTGGGGGGGATGGATAAATTAGGAATTTGGGAGTAACATATACACGCTATTATATATAAAACAGATAAACAAGGACCTGCTATATAGCACAGGGAACTATACTCAACATTTTGTAATAACCTACATGGGGAAAGAATCTGAAAAAGAATACGTGTGTCTATATAATTATACGTATAAAACAATCACTGTGCTGTATACCTGAAGCTAACAGAACATTGTACATCGACTATACCTCAATAAAAAATTATTTTTAAAAAAGCAATGCACCTAAAAAGACGGCCAGAGAGCATGTGTTCCAGCTTGGCGCCTTCACAAGGAGTTAGCAACCACTTGGATGGTATAGATATGTGTCTTCTTTGGACATGTGTCCTTTAGAAACATGTTTTAGGATCTTCTTCATTTTCAGCCTTGCTTAGATTGTAAATTCCTTAAGGACAGAGAGGTCTTCCTTTCCCTGTCCCACAAAAGCCCTCCTTAGGAGCTGCTTAAATGAAATTCCATAAACTGCTCACAAATAGCTTACACTTGGAGAACTAAATTGTGTGATAGTGTGTGTGTGTGTGTGTGTGTGTGTGTGTGTGTGTGTGTGTGTGATGAGGAATTATTAGTTTTGAAAATCTGGTAGAATGAAACACAAAGTTCTTTTTTTCTGTTCTTAGTGGACAGAAGAGACCACTGATAGTAACTCCCTTACCTCCAACTCTCATGTAATAATCCCTGATACACCTGATTTCCTAAGAGTTGAGGAAACTAAAAGCTCCCAGAGTTCTAGTACTGGGTTTAGTACCAATCACAGAATTTCAGAGTTAGAAGGTAACTTACAGACCATCCAGTGTAGCTCCCTCATTTCACTGCTTAGAAAAGTGATGATGCAGGAACTCTATAGAGTTTTTTCCCTTTTCCTTTTTAAACCACAAACAAAAAATGGGCTCACTCACCTCACAGAAGTCACTGCATTGGTTTAGGACCACCTGAGACTCATGACTGCTCAGTTACTTTATTCTTGAAGTAACCCACACTTGGAAGTCATCTCTTAGATAACATGGGTACAATGACAAGTCTTATGTATACCACGGCAAAAATCAGAACACGGGTGTTCTAGGTCAAGTTGATAATTATAATAATAATGACTCAATTATAATAAGAATAGCTATCATTTCATAAACTCCGGCTATACCTAGTTGATTCAATCCTATGCATACAATCTCTCATGTACTCATCTCAATGATCCTGCTACGGCAGATAGAATCACCCGATTTACCCATGAGGCTCATTATGCCCAAAGACTACACCTCTAAGTGCAGAGTCTGGATTTAAACCCAGGCCTGTCTGACTTCAAAGCCTGTGCACTCTCTGCTGTGCCACTTTAAATACTGTCTTGCAGTTCCTCAGAGCTGTTGCAGTTCTCCAGGACGTTTCCAAGTGTTCGGAAAGGCATACACAATAAAAAGTGGTCTGGTTCACTGCAACAAGCAAAGGCTTAGAAGCCAGGCCCACCAGGCTTAGGAGTGCTGACACCATCACTCACTGGCTCTGAATAACCAGGGCACATAGAATAGAGAGGTATTATGAGAAGCTTAACAGGGCAAATTTTAAGAAATGAAGTCTTACTGAATTCAAGTTATTCATAAATCATCGCCCTTAAAATTCACAGGATTGGATGGAACCTGATAAATCATTCCAAACAATGTATGACAACCCCAGAAATAAAACACTCACTCCCCCCCAAAAAAAATATATTTTAAAATCCAAACATAAGAGAACTCTGTATTTTGCCTCCCTTGTGGGTGTTTATTTTGTTTCACAATTAAGTGGCCATTGGAAGAATAAGTTTTTTCAAAGTTCTGGAAAGTCATCTTAAATTAGGCCCCGGAAAGAAATGGAATCTCTTTTAGTAATGACTCTTGTTTTCTTTGAAAGTTCATGTTTGGGTCAGCCAAGTTTTAAACGGTAAAATTATATTGCTGGGTTGTTATTCAAGTTTGGGGGTTGGGTGGGGATGAGGCCGCTAGCTATTTGGATCACTGTAGGACAGCTTATCTGGTTTCTATACTGAAAGAAGGGTCTATTCTTAGGCAAAAGACATCATCATTTTAGAGGAGCAGAAGCGTGCATTGGATTCCTATTGAACAATCCGCATGGGAAGCCTCCAGAAAAGTCTCTCTCTCCAAATAAAAGCTGTCTTCAGAGCTTGTGTGACTTTCCTTGAGTCAATGGAATGTCTAGGCTAAAGGGTTCTTCTTTTGTTGTTTTCCTATGTTGCAATATAGCCAGATAGAAAACAATTGTGTAAGGATTTTTTCCCCATTTAGTTACTCTTTGCCTTGTTATAACAAGAATAAAGCCACGAATAGTAACAAATAACTGAAACTACCGCTATGTTACGAGTGAGCCAGAAGCTGTATTTGGGGTTTTGGGGTGTTTTTTGGTTTTTTTTTTTTTGCGGTACGCGGGCCTCTCACTGTTGTGGCCTCTCCCGTTGCGGAGCACAGGCTCCGGACGCGCAGGCTCAGCGGCCATGGCTCACGGGGCAGCCGCCCCGCGGCATGTGGGATCTTGCCAGACCGGGGCACGAACCCGCGTCCCCTGCAATCGGCAGGCGGACCCTCAACCACTGCGCCACCAGGGAAGCCCTGTATTTGGTTTTATTACAATAGCTATTACCCTGAACTTAAACTGTTAGTCATATGACTAATATGCAAACCACACTCTCACGCTCTATTAATGAAGCCTATCTGATTTTAATATTACCCTCCGCTTTTAACATAACTACCTTCATGGACGTACTCATCGCAGTCATAGAAGCAAAGGAAGTGTGGGTGACAGGAATGCAAAACAGGTAAATGACACAAGTTAAGGCAACACTCCTCAATGGATAAAAAACATTTCACTCCAAGGAGGGTTTAAGTAGCCCTTGGCACCAACATCCTCAAGGGACATCAAAAGAAGTCATGAGCACCTCTGTAGTTAGTACTGTCAGCACCAGATCAGAGGTCCTGGTGAAGATTTCTTGCTTAAGGGTAAAAATTAATAATAATAATAATGCAAATGAGATGCAGGGCTAACCTGTCTACAGTTTTTCACCTAACCAAAGACTGAGGACACCCTCATCAAAGGGGTGAAAAATCATTACTTTCTTGTTTTTGCGGTACGCGGGCCTCTCACTGTTGTGGCCTCTCCCGTTGCGGAGCACAGGCTCCGGACGCACAGGCTCAGCGGCCATGGCTCACGGGCCCAGCCGCTCCGCGGCACGTGGGATCCTCCCGGACCGGGGCACAAACCCGTGTCCCCTGCATCGGCAGGCGGACTTTTCTCAACCACTGTGCCACCAGGGAAGCCTAAAAATCATTACTTTTTGACCAGAGAGTCAGTTTCAACAACTATAGGCTAATCTGTCAAATTAAAGTTTGGTTCTAAAGAAAAGAGATCTTTGGGACGTTAAATAAAAAATTTTAAAACTCTTTTCTTGACAATAGAACTGTATGATCAGTAATACGTATACTGATAAGCACCCTTATTCAATGAGAGAAGAGAGATGAGATGAATGGAGTAGGCCTTGCTCATTTTAAAACCACTTTCACTTATATATTAAGAGTAAATCATAGGGGGCTTCCCTGGTGGCGCAGTGGTTGAGAGTCCGCCTGCCGATGCAGGGGACGCGGGTTCGTGCCCCGGTCCGGGAAGATCCCACATGCCGCAGAGCAGCTGGGCCCGTGAGCCATGGCCGCTGAGCCTGCACGTCCGGAGCCTGTGCTCCGCAACGGGAGAGGCCACAACAGCGAGAGGCCCGCGTACCGCAAACAAACACACAAACAAGTAAATCATAGGGACTTCCCCGGTGGCACAGTGGATAAGACTCCACACTCCCAATGCAGGGGGCCTGTGTTCCATCCCTGGTCAGGGAACTAGATCCCAAATGCCACAACTAAGGAGCCTGAGAGCTGCAACTAAGACCCGGTGCAACGGGGGGAAAAAAAAAAAGTTTTCATTAAAAAAAGTAAATCATACCCACAAATACTTATCCTCCCGCATTGTCATCATCTGCTTTACTTTTCATCATTTTCACTAAGAAAATGGCCTTTTTATTTGTCTTTAAATTTCAGCAGCTTGCACAGTGCCAAGCACATGGTAGACACTTAATATATCTTTCTGGAGTAAGTGAACTATAAGAGATAGGTATTTTTAAAATTCATAGCACTTTCACCCATATCTCAAGAAAAGTAAATGAAGATGAGGCAGAGGCTATAATTTTGGCCTTTAGGAGAAACTACTAATAGGGTCTTAGTACGTGTCTCTCAAAGATATCCAGACATGAGAGTATCTCAGACATGTATAAAAGGATTGTTGCATGATTATTCTACCTTCTCCAATTAGTAACTGAGATAGCTACCAAGAAATCAAACACTAGTCTCTTCATATAACACTTAAATACCACTAATTTTTTAAATGCTGTCATTTTGTAGCAGGAGGTATTATGGTGATAGAACCGTTTTATATTTTGACTGTGTTCATACCTACCTACATGTGTGATAAAAGAAAACTAAATATAAACACAACAAGTATAACTGGTAAAGTCTGAATCAGGTCACTGGATTAGAGCAATGTCAGTTTTTTGGTTGAGATGTCAAGATTTTATACTGCAGTGATGCAAGATGTATCACTGGGAGAAACTAGATGTAGGGTACATGGGGATCTCTCTGTATTATTTCTCACAACTGCATGGGAATCTACATAACAGTACATCGTGTGCCTTGGAATAACCCTTATGAGGCAACAGTGTCAGGCTGCAATCCCAGCATTCATTAATAGAAAAGGAATATCGAGAATACCAATTTAACAATTGCAGTGAATTAATCGGTCCCTATTAAACTACATCTTGAATACAGTGTCTCCAGGAAAACCAGGGGAAAAAAGCCCAAAACACAAAAAACTTAAATCCATTAGTCAATGAAAAGTACTGCTTTGTTGCTTGTGTTGGGTACCAGAGCACATCAGTGGCATTACCGTAAGGGACAAGAATTAGGTCTTGCACCACTAATATGCATATGGTAAATTATCTAACTGCTGTGTGCCTTTCCAGGCTGAGGTTGAACAGAGTCTCTCTACCTGCTCTTACCTTTATTGACCAAAAAATAAAAGAAAATATGGATTTCTGGTGCTTGGGAAACGTGAGGTGGTTTAAAAGCGTGGGAGAGGGCTTCCCTGGTGGCGCAGTGGTTGAGAGTCGGCCTGCCGATGCAAGGGACACGGGTTCGTGCCCCAGTCCGGGAAGATCCCACATGCCGCGGAGCGGCTGGGCCGTGAGCCATGGCCGCTGAGCCTGCGCGTCCAGAGCCTGTGCTCCACAACGGGAGAGGCCGCAACAGTGAGAGGCCCGCCTACCGCCAAAAAAAAAAAGAGTGGGAGAAAATGCTGCATGTGTGGATGGGAATCATTCTGTGTTTTTGTTGTGGTAGTGGTTGTTTCTTTGTTTTTAATTCATTACTTTAAGCTCTATTCAAATAAACTATATTTTTAAAAAATGCTGTCATTATTGCATTTCTGTTCATTGATATGACATACTTTGTAATGTACTTTGGGGGAATGGGTCAAAAGTTATTCAACAACTCACCAAAAGATTAGTTCTCTTTATAAGATCTGAAAAATGCGCCAAACAAGTGCATTTCAGGGATATACACCATAAGCCTCTTCTTTGTTTTCACCTCTCAAATATCTTATTCCACGTAAAGCAGAGAATGATCAAGGCATGCAACTTGTTGTTTCTTATAGAAATACTACAGGTATAGAGCAATGAGTATGATTCTCTCTATACTGCCAACAGTGGCAAAGGGACGTGTGCGATTTCATATTTTTTTAATTTGCCAAGTTTGTGTGTAGATTATATAACCAAACAGTTACAAACAAAAATATTGTTCTATGAATCAAATTACTAGGGATAGGGCATTTAATTTACAAATTACTGTGATTCAATTTCTTCTAAAAGCACTTTCCCCTCCCCCTCTTTCACTTTAAAAATAGTTTAAAATTCACAAATTGACCTACATTTTGAAAAAGGAAACAACAGCAAATGTATACCACTTTTTAAAGCACGGAAACCTGGAGATAATAGTACCACTTATTGGGCTGCTGAGCTTAGAAACTATGTAGACACCAAGAAGCCAAAACATGAAGGAAAACAACTTCAAGAAGTTAATGAAAGGGATCTTGCTGGGTAACCTGAGGCCCCAATTGCTAAGGATGTATTGAGACCTACTATAACTGATTAAACTTTGACTAGAAATAAGATTATAAACTTTTTGTATTTCACTACAAAAACTGGGGGACATGTGTATCAATCACTGGATGATGCGGTTAAGGCTTGCAACACTGTCATTTGCTTAATTGTTTTGCTTTTTTAAAAGGGAAAACTAAATACCCTTCCAGGAGGCCTGGATTTCACAGCTTTTAATATAGGCATAATTTAGTTTTGAAAGCACAGAGAAGATACTGCCTGGGGAGTCCAGGAAGGCTTTCTAGAAGCAAGGTGTGTGCTCGAAGGCAGAAAGGCGGTCCTGCACAGACAGCATAGGCACTCCAGCAGCCCCTCACCCCGTGCCAGCCACATGGCCATCCATGTGACTCCACGTGAGGGCTGATGGCATAGACCCATCCCACATCCAGACACAATGTTATATGGCAAATCAAGCCACTTTTTTGGACCTCAGTTTCCTTACTTCTGAAAGGAGAAAAGCCTAGACTAGCAACGTTCCTTCCAATTCTAAAACAGGATTATTACATTTATGACTTTAGCATCATGTCTCCATCCTACCTACAAATAAAACACACACAGGAAAAAACTCCAATGACATTTTTTTCTCACCACCTTTGACCTGTCTTAGAAGCAGAAGCCAATGCTTTTGTGATTGTTACTTATGAATTCCCACAGGGCTGAATGTTACTGGTGGGGCTAAACATGGTGGTGACTCCCTCCATTTCCCAAAGCCTACTAGGGCTGCTCTGAAAGTGATGTGAGAAACACAAGGTTGTGAACACATTTAAACTATATATTAAAAGTGTGCATTTCCTTAAAAGAAAAAAAGTCTTATATTCCCACAGTATCTACTTTTTTTTAATTTTTATTTTATATTGGAGTACAGTTGATTAACAATGATGTGTTAGTTACAGGTGTACAGCAAAGTGACTCAGTTATACGCATACAAGTAACCATTCTTTTTCAAATTCTTTTCCCATTTAGGTTATTACAGAATATCGAGTCAAGTTCCCTGTGCTATACAGTAGGTCCTTGTTGGTTATCTGTTTAAAATGTAGTAGTGTGTACATGTCAATCCCAAACTCCCAGTCTATCCCTCCCTCCCCTGCTTTCACCCTGGTAACCATAAGTTCGTCCTCTGAAGTCTCCCACAGTACCTACTTCTAAGTGCTTTAAAGCCCTTTCACAGATCACAGTTAACATTAATACAAAGAGATGGGTGGTAGACTGAAAGTACGGTGTCCTACCAAGCCTCTTGGGGTGCCCTACCAATGTTAGATTGATTTATTTGATCTGTGCTGGTATTTAAATTTGGACAATACAGAATCGACTCAATTTCTTGAAATGTTATCTCCAATTATGGCTGGATTACTTAGAGTTTTTCATTCACTCAATAACATTACTGCTTAATGTTATGATTAATCATGATGTTTAGCACTTGCTGACTATTGTGTGCCAGACACGATATGCATTGATTCACGTCTCTCTGTCCACCCTCCCCCAGAAGCCTGCAGATGTGGAAACAGAGGCACAAAGAGACGGAAGTCATTTCCTCACAAGGTCACAAAGTCAGAATCTGAATTCCGGCATCCTAACCCCACAGGCTACCTGTTTAGACGCTGGATGGCAAACATACCCAGCACCTAACACCGTTCGGGGTGATCAAGATGATTAAGACAAGTGCTTGGTTTACAGGCGGTGGAGCCTGCCAAACATATAAAAAATAATTACAACATATCATGTGTGTGCTGTAACCCAGGCCTTTAAAAACTGCTATGGCAACGCAGTGGAGAGAGGGGCCTGCTGGGGGAGTTCAGCAAGACTTCCACTTGAGCTGGGCCCTGAAAGATGAGCACACATTCCTGGGGTGCAGGAAGGATGGAAGGGCATTCCAGGTGGAGAACAACATGTGCCAAGGTACATAAAGGTGAGTGAGCGCAGGGAATCCAGTGTGGCGTGAGGGGACAGAGGGCACGGCAGGAACGGGGAGAGTTTCCAGGCTCGCTCACTGAACCCCTTTCTGCCTCAGTTCCTACCGGGCTAATGGTGGCTAGAAAGCAGGGTCCACTTGACAGTTGTCTCCTACAGGGATAGTATCTGGTGGAGTTTGAAGGCATGTTTTTTCTCCCCTTCTGAGATTCACTTCCCAGAGACAGGAAGACTTTAAAAAACAAATGGTCCTGGGGTGCAAGCAAAAATGTATGTGTGATCAACTAAACAGTTCGCTGAATTCTAGAGCCAGGAAGGCAAAACATGGCACACGTAAGGGGAGGGGCGTAAGTGGCTCCCATGATGAATTTCCAAATACGGTCTGTGGCCCTTAAGGGGTTATGAACAAAGGGGTGTGTGTGTGTCTGTGCATGTCTGTGTGTGTTTTCTGGGGAGAGTACCCACAGGTTTCACCAGATCCTCAAAGGGATCAATGACCCCCAAAATCAACAATCACTGCTTTCAAGCAGTCCAGACCTCCCTGCAACTTATAACACCTGGGGCAACGCTAAGACACCATAAGTTAAAAAAGAAAATCAGGGCTTCCCTGGGGGCGCAGTGGTTGAGAGTCCGCCTGCCGATGCAGGGGACACGGGTTCGTGCCCCGGTCCGGGAAGATCCCACATGCCGCAGAGCGGCTGGGCCCGTGAGCCATGGCTGCTGAGCCTGCGCGTCCGGAGCCTGTGCTCCGCGACGGGAGAGGCCACAACAGTGAGACGCCCGCGTACCATAAAAAAAAAAAAAAAAAGAAAGAAAGAAAATCAGTGCAAGCAAAATGAGAAAGTACGCCTGGCCTCTTGGGCCTTACTTGAAACGCTGACAAACACTTTAGCTTAAGGCTCTGTTCAAAAGGCCTTTAAGATCTGAGATAGTTATGTTTGCCTAACTTTATTCAGGTCCTATTGTGCAAGCCTGCCACCTATTCAGGACCCCAAATGTTCATGATTTACCGATAAGGTAGAAACTCTCCAACTTGTAATCTAATTCTCCTAAGAAAACCTGCTCTCTGAAGAAACCCAAGAAGCTGGATTCACAGGCCAGGTACTTAATTAACTTCTCTAAACTAATATTTAAAAGAAAACTTAAAAATAAACCACACCTCAGTGAGACTCGCTCTTAATTTTCTACCACAAGATTAAAAGGATGACTGCCCCCTGAGGAATAATAATCACCAAGGAATCTGAACACAAGAAAGCTTATTTGCAGACTGGCGACGGGGTCCCCTGGTGGAATGTGAACATTGCTAACCCAGCATCTGTCATCATGGTCACATCTTACATCACCAGCGTTTCAACATATCACGATTCTTCCACTGTCAGCATTTATTCTATTTCTGTTCCGCTCCATGCTGCTTTCTTTAAAGCAGTGCACAGGCCAAGGGAATAGAAGCAACTTTTCATGAAAGACACAGAAAGAGAGACACGCCTTTGGGCACTCAGATGCTGGGCAGCAAGGAGCAGAGTGGTGTTTAAGAAAAGCGGTGCTGGGGGCTTCCCTGGTGGCGCAGTGGTTGAGAGTCCGCCTGCTGATGCAGGGGACACGGGTTCATGCCCGGGTCCGGGAAGATCCCACATGCCGCGGAGCGGCTGGGCCCGTGAGCCATGGCCGCTGAGCCTGCGCGTCCGGAGCCTGTGCTCCGCAACGGGAGAGGCCACAGCAGTCAGAGGCCCGCGTACCGCAAAAAAAAATTTTTTTAATTAAAAAAAATAAAAAAGAAGAGCGGTGCTGGAGTCAACAGCTCCCTGGGTTCGATGCCAGCCTTCTCACGAAGCTGTGCAAGCTCGGGCAAGTTACCTGCCCTCTCTGTGGTTTACCTATAAAATGGGGATCATAGTTGTATTTCCTCATAGGATTGTTATGAGAACTCAGTAAGTTAACGTTTGTAAGACGTTTAGAACAGCGTCTGGCAACTAGTGTCTGATGAATACACTAAATCTTACCAAAATTCCTTGGTGAAGGAAACTAGCTGTTTCAACAAAACTGAGAAAGAAAAGCCGCGTTTGGTAACATGCCAATATCCAGGTTAACATGCCCACTGTTCACTGTGAAATAAAACACCAAAATAACCACTACAAGTGTAACTACTTTAAGTCTCCATGCAACAAAAACTATTTGTAAAAAGAAACATTTAGAAATCGGAAAATCAATCTAAGTTACAGAGACATTTATTGAGCTACTACCACATGTTAATCGCTGTGCTAGGTGTTGGTGATAAAGAAATTAAAATTACTCTACATATACGTCTTTAAATCCCAGGAGCAGAGACTACTGAGAGAGTAGGATTCATGTTTTTATCCACTGCAATATATTGAGGAGTAAGCCTTAACTTTTGAAGGAAAACAAATTTCTACCCAAGTAATAACAGAGTAGTGTTATTACTTAATTATGGGCTAACGCTCTTGTTGGGTATGTATGTTTTCTCCAGAAACATATTGCAGGAGTGTCAAAAATTTTGGAAACAACCATGTTTCCAGGGACAGAGAGTATGATGATATTGTTACTGTAGCATTAATTGCTCTTTTACCTTAAAGTTTACTAAGAATTAAAAATAAGATCCTTTCTAGGACAAGCTCTGTGCCAGACACTCTGCCACGTTTTACACACAAGATCACCTTACAGTTCCATGAAGCAGATATTACCATCATTTTCTTAAAAATAGATGAAGAAACTATGGTTTAGAAAGGTTAAAGGTCACCAGCCAAGAGAAGAAACACACCATGAACCTAGTTATGCATCTAACCTAACTGAACCCGAAGTAAGTGATTTTTAATTAAATTTTCTGTCACAAAAGCTGGGCTTATTGGCTGATGTCTCCATAACCTGTCCTCATCCCACTTCTCAATGATAACCCCCTTCCAAATAAATAATAATAGCAGCTTTGTACTTGTTGAGCACATATTTACATTCTAATGAGGCATACTCTCTATTACTATTGCTACAATTTGTATTATGCAACCCTATGGGGCAGATTTTGTTATTCCCAATTTACACAGGAAGACATAGCCTCAGAGAAGTCAAGTAACTTGCCCAAGGTAACACAGCTCATAAGTGACAAGGCCAGGATAAGAAACCAGGATTCAAAACCTACACTGGCCCACTCCAAATCTCAAGGCACGCTGAAGAAATGGAAAGCTCATCTAAATTTTCTGAATGTAAACCTCTCCACCAGGACGCCCTTCTTCTCAGCTGCCCCACAAGGCTGGTCTCTGAAAAGCGAAGATATTCTTCCAGGAAGTTCCCACCCCTCGACGCGATGGACTCTGCAGATTCTTTGGTCCCGGTGAGCACCCGTGGGCCTGAGCTAGAAGCTGAAATGAAGAACTAAAAAGAGAAGAAAGAAATAGAGGGAAAGAGAGTAAAGAAGAAATGGAAGGGAAGTGGCTGTTTCCCAGCCATAGATTTTCCCTGGGCCCCTTGGAGCTCCGCCCACACTGGAAAACAAGCAGAGTGAGTCTAACTCAGACCTCTCCAGGCTTCGCCTTCCAGACCCTTCCTCACTTCGTCCTTCCTCCAAGGTAGCTAGGCAACCAGACCCTATATACACAAAGAGGAAAGCGATGCCCAGCCCTGCCACACAGGTCTTCCAACAAAAGCAGAACTGGTGACTTATAAATACCCGCAAGGTGACGGAAACACAGAACAAAAAGATAAGGGACAAACAGTACAGATGTTCGAGGGTCTGGATCTCTAGTCCGGGTAAGAATTTTAAAAGCCCTGGTAAGACACTGGTGGACAGAAAGTTGGAGGGCTCGGCTGGGACACCAGATAGCAAAGCCCATGGCAATTCAGTTCAAGAGCAAAGAGACTGGAAGTGAGGTTGAACAGCTCTGATATTAACACAGCAATGAAGGTCTGGGGCATGGACACTATAATATACATTTATTTCAACTGCTCTGAGGCCTTTGGGCCAGGTCCTCGTTTTCATCCCTCGTCTGGATAGTGGAAATCAATGGATGCACGAACGCAGTCAAATGATTCCCTATTTAACGAGTTCCTCTAGCATAAAGAGTAGACACACAGAGGGCTTCCCTGGTGGCGCAGTGGCTGAGAGTCCGCCTACCGATGCAGGGGACACGGGTTCGTGCCCCAGTCCGGGAAGATCCCGCATGCCGCGGAGGGGCTGGGCCCGTGAGCCATGGCCGCTGAGCCTGCACATCCGGAGCCCTGTGCTCCGTGACGGGAGAGGCCACAACAGTGAGAGACCCGCGTACCGCAAAAAACAAACAAACAAACAAAAAAGAGTAGACACACAGAAATTGAAAATGGGATTTTGTTTCAGCAAAACACATCCATTCAATACCTCTAAGAATGTGATCTTTCCACTTCAAGAAGGTGCATTTTTGATGTATTTCTTCTGCAACTTCTTGTGTGTTAGCTTACATAATAAAAAATTATGGCAATGAGCCCAGCTAGAAGGATTTCCAAAATCTACCCTCAGATGTCTAAATGTGTCAGAAACAGACATTTGGGTTTCTCTTGTACATTAAGTTCCTACAAAAGGAAGTGCTATGGAACTCATACCTCAACAAAGCCCAGGTTTGTGTATTAAAATAACAGTAGATAATCCGACACATCCCAGCCCAAATGCTACTGCTTCTAAGCAGCTTTCCTCAATATCCTACCCAGTGATTTCTCTTATCTGTTACAGCAACTAACCTTTTCAACCTCAGTTTACTACTTTCCACCTAGTAGCCCACAAGCCACCTGAGGGCACTGCAATGCTTGGCACAGAGTAGGTACATAGAAAACTTCTAGAAATCATCTATTGATGTTGTATGTTCAAATTTAAGAATACTAAATATAGTATTTGCATATGACATTTGTACTTTAGAGCTTTTAATGGGAAAGACATATATGCACACACCAACGACAAAAACACTGTAGAGGATTCATGAAAACATCGCCAGAAAGAGGAAGCCAAGTAATGCCTACATTTGCTTGAAGAAATTTTACTTTAATGATTACTGCAGATGTGCCTGTCCAGAACTAAAGTTAAATTAGCCTGGTAGCTGCTGCCTGGTGATAATTCTCTTAGTGTCAGGAAGCTGGTCAGTATGTGATTAAACACGATTCTGCTCTTAGCCCCACCCTAGATGCTATCAGTTCCTTCAACAGAAGGTTCTGCAGCTGACCAGCCACACTCAAAAAAATAAAACAAAAAAACAGATCAAGCCTAATTTTCATACAAGTAACTACAAATTCTAAACAGCCCCTTCCCATCCGTGCACCTTTTACTCGTCTTCACAGCTCAGCACACATTTAAAGCATAGGGGGGAATAAATTAAAATCGGCCAGTCTCGTGACTAACAGATCAATATTTAAAATTTTTAACTTACAATGTCAATAAAATACTAACCAGCCTGTCAATTGATTCCAAGTTTCTAAACCATTCCTACCTCCTGTTCCTAGATATGCCCCAGGACTCTCCTCACCGTCCACCACCACCCTTCACCCCTAAACTATTCAGCCACGTCCACTGGGAAAAACACCAGAACATGAAACACACATGGACTTGGCTGACTTGTATGAGCATCTTCCTTTTCTAACCCCTATTCAAGCTCTGTGAAATGTCCAGCAAGTAGATTCTTTGAGTGCATATTTTCCTTAAACTACTTTTTTAAATGGCAAAACAAGAAATCCCTAAATGGAGTTTTGCTGAAAGTTAGAACAGCATGCAATCAGATTAAACACTGAGAAATACTTTTAGACTTCATGAAAAAATGTCCCTAGCTAGCGCTATGACTTTTAGCTGGTCGTTTCACCTTTCTGGACTTTAGTGTCCTCATTTAGTGATTTGTCTCTTTCAACTAAAATGTTGCACTATTTAAAGATTTTTAAAAAACATTTTGAAATGGATTTTGATATCTGGTGAGGAAAGTCCCCCTTCATAGTTCTCCTTTTTCAAAATTTTCTTGGCTGTCCATACATTTATAAGCCCAATTGAACTTTAGAACCAGTTTGTCAAATTATTTTAAAATTACTTTGAAATTTTTATGGAATTATATTTAATTTATAAATTAATTTGGAGGAAACTGGTAACTTTATGATACCCATTCAGGAATATAGTCTTTATCTCCATTTATTCAGGTTTTTATGTCCTTTGGAATACAGTATCCTTCAGGTAGTTCTTTCAAATTTGTTTTTACTGTGGCCAAGAATGTATTTTTTTAAATTTTGTTTTCTAGTTTGATTAGTACTGCTTTCCTATGCTGGTAGGTTAAAGAAAAAAGCCTTGCGATTTTGTGTTTATCTTGTCTGGCCAACTTATTGAAGTTTGTTATTCTAGGGTTTGTTTCAAATAATAACAGTTTGAGCCTATCCTTAAAAGACAAGCAAAAAACTAGGGAAAATATTTCCAAAATACTTTAGAAAGTACATACACAAAACAATGTTTATGATATATAAAGAGTGCCTAGAAATCAATACCTTAATAGAAAAATTAAGAATATAAATACAATAGTCCCCCCATTATCTGCAGGGGACATGTTCTATGCCCCCCAGTGGATGCCTGAAACCATGGATTCAATACTATGTATGTTTCTTCCTATCCTAACTGGTGGGTACATGTACAACATGGATATACTGGACAAAGGAAGGATTCACATTCTGGGCAGGACAGAGTCGGATGGCACAAGATTTCATCACACTACTCAGAACAGTGTGCGATTTAAAACTGACGAGTTGTTTATTTCTGGAATTTTCCATTTAATGTTTGGTCCACAGTTGACCATAACAAACCACAGAAAGCAAAACCGTGGATGAGAGAGGACTACTAACCAAGCTGCTTAAAGGCTGAAAACCAGTGAACATGTGAAAATGTTCAACTTCATTAATAAAAATACAAATTAAAATGATGAAATGCCTTTTTCCCAGCCAATGACTGCAAAGGAAGAGAGACAATTATCTGACGTTAGAGAGGTGAAGAAACCAACAGTATATTAATAAGTCTTTTTAGAGAGAAATTCAGCATTATCTATCAAAAAGTTAAGTGCACATAACCTTTTCTTCCAAAATTCCAATTCTAGTGATCTCTACATTATACTACTCGTGTTCCAGAGTTAAAATTTTTTTTTTTTTTTTTTTGGTGGTACGTGGGCCTCTCACTGCTGTGGCCTCTCCCGTCGCGGAGCACAGGCTCCGGACGCGCAGGCTCAGCGGCCATGGCTCACGGGCCCAGCCGCTCCGCGGCATGTGGGATCATCCCGGACCGGGGCACAAACCCGTGTCCCCTGCATCGGCAGGCAGACTCTCAACCACTGCGCCACCAGGGAAGCCCTAGAGTAAATTTTTAAATGGCATATGGAAAAAAAATCCTTAAATATCCCTTAAATTGTCCAAGTGTATGTAATTCATTAATTCAAACATGCCTAATGGTATACATAAATATAAATTTATTTCCCGAGGTACATATATCATAAAGAACACATAGACAAAATAAAATTTTACATTTTTAATTATGTAAGAGCATATTATGATTGAGTTCTACTAAGTTAAATGCATAAAATGCAACTCTATTACTCTGTTAGAAATACCAGCACACCTGTGTCTGAAGATGTATACATAAAGATGCTTCCTGCAGTAGCATTAGTAACAGCAAAAAATACTGAAAAATAACTCAAATGTCAGCAGAAGGTGGTAAGACATATTAGTGTGCATCCTTACAACAGATACTATGTAACTATTAAAAAGAATGAGGTACGGCTACACATTCTGATACACAAGATCTAAGATTTACTTAGATTTACTTAGTAAATCTAAGATTTACTCAGGTTAAAATAAAGAGAGGGAGTAAATCATATGTATTGCATCTAAAAAAACATTTTTATCTGCATCTAAGTGCATAGAAAGATGCTTATTTTACCATTAACTGTGATTACACTTTTGGAACAGAATGGGGTGAGAGATTGAAGGGAAAATTACATTTTTACTGCATGTACTTCTGTATTTTTACATTAAAAAAAATCACAAGCCTTATTACTTTGTACTTTTTTTTTTTTTTTTTAACAACGGAAAAATGAGGGAACATGGTATTTATGGTCCTTTGCAACTCTCCAAAAGTTTATGAAAAACAGGTTTTCTGAGGAGTCTCCATGTTGATTTCAGTCACTGATAATGTCAGTTATCTGGTACTGGGTAGTGATGATTGCCTGGGAGGTGCAGACAGTGAGAAAGAAAACAGAGAAGGCATCCAACAATTCCAAACATTCTGTAAACGCTTAAATATCCAGTCAATGTGATCTATTCTGTCTCTATATGAAAGTAAACCATCTGAACATTTCAACAAACTTTTCAGAAATCACAAACACCACCAAAAGATTTTATTGTATTCTGAGATTAGGCAACAAGATGTATCTGTCTCTTTGAAGTACAAGCTTCCCCCATGAAAAGAAAAAATATATGAAAAACATCAAGGCGGTAGAATGAGGGTCAGAAAGTGGATCTGTAGGACTGAGGAGTGAATAACATTCTATTTCCTAGGGATTAACATTTACACAAACATTGACTTCACTAATGGAGGGCTGTTTCTACCCTTTATCATTTTGTTTAGTTTATCTGGCCAGTATGATGCAAAACAAACCCAAGATGAAGCAGGGGACATGGCTACTATATATGCAACTCTTCTAACTCATAAGTCACTAGTATATCCAGAAACAACACTCTACGTCCAGGCTCCACAGGGATTTCCCAACTCTGAAAATCCCAAATTGTGATGGAATGTCACAAAAGGGATTTATTGTATTACATGAAAATACAGCCCTATCCACAGTCATTTTAAGTATAAAGCTAACACAAAACCAAACTGACAAACCTCAGACACACTTAATTTTTGATGAAGAAATCAGACGTCCCTCCCTCTGCACAATGTGCTTCCCACATAGTCCTTCCAAGGAGGCATCATCCTTCAAAGCCCTGCAGAAATGCAAGCTGTAGTAGTACTTACTGCACGCCTTCCACATGCACTGTACTAGGCACAGTATGTACTAGTCCTGCCATCTAGCACACAAAGTAATGAACTGCGTGATCCTGGCCCAGATTTTCCCAAAGACAGAGCCATTACAGCCTTCCAGGGGAGCCCAGTCCCAGGTGTATCTTGACCCCTTCCCCATTCTCCTTGGAGCATGTTGCCAGAGCCTAGCATTTGCCATGGTAGATATTCAATAAAAATGCTTACTGAATAAATGGACGAGATGGTGAATTACTAGAGAAGTGAATGAAGCTCAGTATGATCAAAAGCAGAATCTGCAGGAGAAAGTGTCACAGATGAGACTATCTGGTGAGGGGATATGATCAAAGGTTTTAAGCAGAAGAATGGCAGAGCATATTTCCAGTTTTTGAAAGGTAACCCTGGCTGTCCCGAAGATCGAGAACTGTGGAGAGGCAAGGCTGGAGAGCAAAAGGTGTTTCAAAGCTGGCCCAGCAGCGCAGAAAGTTTTGATGGTGGCCCTGCTCTGATGGTAGCAGGGAAGATGGAGAGAAGGCAACAGATTTAAGAGATACATGGGAGGATGAATTGCTGGATTTGGCGATAGACTAGTTAGGGAGGGAGAGGGAAGAGTTGGGCACCCCGGTAAAGGGTGACTCAGATGTGGAATACAGGGGAGCAAGTTTGGGGGTGAGGATAATGAAATCAGTTACTGGACGTGTTAACTTTAAGGTTTTTGAGAGCCATTCAACTAGAGGTGGTGTGGACACTTGGATAATTGAATCTGGAGCTTAGGACAGAAGTCTGGCACAAAGGACATTATCCATGGGAGAGCAGGACAGTGAGAAGTGAATACACAGGGCAGAGGGCTAAGGAATACTATCACTTAAGAACCAAACCAAGGAAAAAAGATGAAAAGGAGAATGTAGGAGTGAGGTCAGAGGTGGGAAGGGCGGAAAGAGGCGGGGGAGTCCACGGTATCATGAAAGCCAAGGAAAGCAACTGTCAAGAAAGGGAAAAATCCAAAATGTAAAATGTGTCAGTAGTGGGATACGTGGTTTTTGTTTCCCTCCTTAAACTTTTCTGTATTTTCCTAGGATCCTTGATAGATGTGTACTTTGTTATTCAGCAGAAAACTTTAACTGTGTAACATGTCTAACTGTTATGATATCCCCATAAATTAAAGAGCCACAAATAGTCTTCTATCCTCAGGGCATGTGTTTTGAATTCATTCTCTGGGTCTGGTGATCTATCTGCTCCAGCTTCATGACCAGTGACACACATGGCCCAGCCTCCCGGCCAGGGTCTGGAATCCCAACAGAGCAGAGCTGGCTGGCCTATACACAGATGGTCCAGTGACCCTGGGGTCATAAGCATACTGTTCAAATCAAATGGCTAACCAGCAACAGACCCAGCCTACTGTGTCCCACTTCCCACCACTAAGGCCAAAGTCCCCCAACTCTGCACCATTTCTTATAAACAAGATAGCCTATAAACATTCACACAGATACAGGAGGTCCAAGGCTCACCAAAAATATTTGTTCATTGCCTCTAAAAAGGACTTATGTTTACTTACAAGGTCCTGCCCTGGCAAGCAGAAGTGTATCATTAATGAAAATGATGGTAACCCACTAAGCCAGCATAGATAGTTACCAATGACTCCATACCTATTGTTCTGATGATACTTTAAAAGAAAGCGAAAAAAAAAAAAAAAGGAGGGGAGGTTTCACCCAAGATACTTCTAGAGGTCAACAAGGATATAAGAAATAATATTCTAACCTTCTACCCCTCTCTTGACCCCAAAACAACGTTTTGGCATATTTACACCATTTACCTTAATAGCACCCTCTTGGAGTAGGCTAAGAGTAGCTATCATTCTCTTTACTTTATAAATTAACAAACTCAAAATATAGGAGTTATTTTACTTGACATAAAGGGATCCAGAGAGAGATGACAGCTCTTTTTCCAGAGAGAGACGTAGGGGTCAATTAGAACAGCATGGTCTACTTTCAAAAGGGAATGGGCTCCAGACCCAAACTTGGGCTTCAGCTGACTCACTGCTCAAGGGAGTGTGTTGAACAAAAAGCACTTCCTGGGTCCCTTCCAGCTCCGATAAGCATAAATGGGTATGTTATAACCCTGACAGCCAGACTGAGAGGAAAGATCTTTAAAACCGGATCTTAAACATGTAAGTTTCCATGTTTACATACCACTGTTTGAAAAGCAGTCTCTGTTTCATGCAAGAAAAATGAACAAACGTTTGCAGTCATCTAGATTCAATATCTGTGCATTTTCATTCATTGATTTAAAAATAAGGAGCACTATTGGAATGTTGTATCTGCTATTTCTTTTTTAAATACAGCATCTTAAAAAAAAGAATGCATTTACTTCAAAATAATTCTTGGGATGAGTAGCCTTTCCTTTCCAAAAAAAGAAAATTTAAAAACTCTGCCTGGATTGTTTTGTTCAAATGGATTTTACTATACTTGGTTTTCACAGGGAAAGAATCACGGACATGGGGTGCTAAAAATAGATGCAATAAAGCTGAGGGAAAGGAAAGTACTCATGAGACTGACACTAACAATTAGCGCAAAAAAAAAAAAAAAGTGGTATCACCAGCATTAAAATAAGAAATCTGAGCCCATTCTGGGAACACTGTCACAGACTGCCACGGCCATCGAGCTTCACAGGCTGGCCCAGCTCCCCAACAGAAGTCCCTCGGCCCAGGGGACAGCCTTATAAGGCAACTATGCCCAGAAAGGAGATAAGAACACCAGGCACTTAACATTTCCAGAGGCCTCTACAAATGTTAACTCGTTAATACTCATGGTGCTCTGGGAGAGCCATGCCACTACCATTTCCAAAAGACACTGGGGAAGCAAGACACCTGACATCACGTGTAATTATGGCCAAGTGGGTAAGGAGATGGCAGCCCTTCTTGGGCGCCTGGTTCAGGGCGTGACATGCCTCAGTTTTGTCAGAAACTGAGTAAACGCTTTCCTACTCATGAACAGGAAGGGGGAGGAAAATTTCTCCACTCTGACAGTAAGTGAGGAGAGGCCTCCTCCCTCCCCCCTCTTTCTCCCACAGATTCCAGTCCTTGGAATAATTAAGACTCCAACTTGAACAGCCTAGGAAAGGAGCAAGACACAGGCGAGGGTCTGGAGGGAAGACATGGCACAAAGGAGGATGTGAGGAGACTTGTTCTCTCCAAGTTGGTTTCTAGTCTCCCAGGGGACACTTCACACACATCCTTTCACCTTCAGGAATAAACTCGGCCACTGTGATTACAGTGCCAGTAAGAAATAAGACAGCAACCTATACCTTTGGAGAGGATTAAGTGGCCTCATTCTGTTTTTAAAAGTTAAGAAACTTCAATGCAATAAGTATCAAATAATGTTTACTGAGAATCTACGCTGTATGACAGCTTGTAGCCAGGTGAAAATATAATATAGCAGTAAATTATATATATGCGTTTAAAAGTCACCTAAAATATAAGCTCTGCTTTAATTTTAAGTCTCCACAAAGGCCAAGGCTCTTAGCCTTGTTCATTGATTCACCCTAAACTCTACATTTGTTGAATGAATTGTCTTTAAAACTAACAAGCAAAGGAGCTCGAGGTCCAAATACAAATGTGTAGATATTCATGAAAGGACAGAAGTAAAAATACTAGGTAGCATATTCAGTGTGCTAAGTCAGAGACTGACTTAATAGTTCTATGAGGGGGAAGCCACTTAGGCTAATACTAGGAAAGCCCAGAGGGTAAGCCTGGGGGAAAAATGTAAATGCATGGAGAGGATGAAAGAAGACATTCTAGGCACAAGCTCATCAGGAACCTGGAGGTGGAATCATCTTTGTAAGAACAGGGTGCCCAAGAAGTGGCAACAACTCAAACGTTCAACAACTGATGAACAGATAAACAAAACACCGTATATACATACAATGGGAATATTATTCAGCCGTAAAAAGGAACAAAGTACCAATTCATGCTACAACATGGATGAACCTTGAAAACAGTATGCTAAGGGAAGTAAGCCAGACACAAAAGGCCACATTTTGTACTATTCCATTTGGATGAAATGTCCCCAAAAGGCAAATCCAAGGAAGACAAGAAGATTATTATAGTTGCCAAGGGCTGGGAGGAGGCGTTGATGAACACGGGTTTTATTTTGGGGGGGGGAGAGGGGGCTAGCAAGAAGTGTTCTAAAATTAGAGTTGTGATGCTTGCACAACTCTAAATATGTCCCCCAAGAGACTGAACTGTATGCTTTAGAAGGGTGAATTTTAAGTTTTGTGAATTATACCTCCATAAAGTTATTAAAAAAGAAAGCACAGGACACCACCACCACCCGACTAGACGCTGGGATGGAGGTAAAGGAGAGAGAGTGCACACGTGCAGACAGCAGACACCAAGTCTGGAAATGCAGGGAAGAGCCTCATCCCAGGCAGCTTTAAATGTCAGCTACAGAAACCTGCATCTTACCCACTCACTACAACCCAAAAATGGTGGTGGGCAGTGTTCTCCAGTTTCCAGAGTACTTTCCTAGACGTCAGATCCTTTGACTGAGGAGCCTCCAAATGTCTTCAGGTGCTAGCTGATTTATGGAGAGTAACACCGTTGGAAGAGGTACCTCATCTGCCCTTTGTGTGAATGGACTAAGGTGAGAGAAAGCCAGTTGAGGCTCTGAGGGTCTAATTTAGAGTCCAGACAGGTAAGATGGTGAAGGTGGGACAGATTAGACTGTGGCGGGTCGTCACGGGCCACCCAGATTTTCTGAAACGAGAGATGCTATATGTAACTGGGTGACTCACATCCTTGAAAAGAAGTTGCCACATTACTCACCACTGGGGACTTAGGCAGGTACCGTATCTCAAATTTCTCTACGAAGGCACGATCCTAAGGGGTACTAAGCCCCAAAGATCTCTTGATCTCCTTGGTATAAATTTTTCGAAAGAAAGAGTACTCCAGACTGACAGTGACGTTTAGTATAAGACAAGAGATTCTGAACTAACTGTGTAGGTCAAATCCAGACTTGGCAATTCATCAGCTGTGACCTACAGCAAGTTATTCACCTCTCAGCTCCTCACCTGTGCATTAGGAATAATGATGGTTGGTACCTACCTGATATAGTGTTACGAGGACTGAAAGAGTTAACATACACGAAATGATGTGAACAGTGCCTGTAACAAACTAAACAAGGCCCCCTCGTTACCCATCAGCTATGCTTTTCCTTCACAGCACTTATCACAGTTTATAATTTTATATTTACAGGTGCTTTTATTTAATATACCCTTCCCCACTACACTGCAAGTTCCAGGAAGGTCAAGGACAATGTCTGCTTGTTGCCCGTTGTATCACTAGGGCCTAATATGTTAGGAGTTTAATAACTCTGGAACGACTACATCACCTGGGAATTACATATCCTGTTTCTAAGGCTGAGAGCCACCATGACTGATCAACAGCCCGGCTACTGCAGAATGAAGACGAAAAGAAACAAACGCAGTCAAGGGGTAAAGGGCTCCATCCAGGAAGTTGAGGGGAAGAATCAAAGAGGAAAATGTTTTATTTTTCCAGTATGCTAACCTGATTGGCGAGTGTGGCTCTGCAAGCCTAGTTTAAAAAAAAGAAGAAGAAGAAAAAGCTTAGCATACCGGCATTGCGTTCTGCAGGTGGTACCTCTGTGGCCTATGCAACAGGCCTGGTTGGGGAACCAAGGACAACTGATAAAAATTCTTTAAAATATCCTCAAATCTTTATCATTACTCATTCACTCATTCAAAATTCACAGCCAGATAAGGCTCCTCTTTGCCACAGAAATATGCCACATTCATTCCTACTCCCAAAACCTTTATGATGGTGAAACTCTGCTATCGCAGCGCACATCTCTCTCTACCTATTTAAATCTGCCCAGTTCATTAAAACCCATCTCTTTCTTCCACTTTCTAAAAAGCCTGTTTCCCTCTCATCCACATAGATCTCTCTGAATTCCTAAGCCCTCTGTCTATATTACACAATAGTGTCAATTGACGTAGGAACTCATAGTATTTTCCCATTGCTTTCTGTGTTGACAGAGGCTTTCCAAGTAGGCAGGAAAACTTCTCTGTAAGCACTTCTACATCCCACCTAAATGGCCAAGACAACAAGGACCAGTGAGGGTACCCCAGCGAGTTGTACTTCTTCACCACTTATCAACGTTCTCTCCACCAACTCCTTCCCCATCTGTCAACCACAATCAAGGACTCAAGGAAAAGGCATGTTTTTATTTGCAAAAGAGTTTCCAGTTCCTTGGAGAAAGGTGCTGCGTGCATAGAAATTCAGTATTTCATAACCTCAGTAGGAATTTACCCTGAAATACTTGGAGTAAACGCTAAATGAGATGCAACTTCCATTCATATGGGACATTCAGGATGAGTCAAGACTGAGGTCTCCAATAGATCTGCTCATTTTCTAGAGTCGCACTCTAAGAACATCTGTGTACACTTTGTGGAGAACGTGTGCTCTGCAGGAATGTTCTGGTAACAATTAAGGAGGTCTTGTGGGCTGGGGTTAATGGTGATTGCCCGGCCCACATGGGGAGACCGGAGCCCCACTCCTGAGCTCTATGTGGCTCTTGGGACGTTGTGGGCATTGATCGCAGTGAAAACAGCCCCTCTGGGGTGGATGAGAAAGTCCTGATGGTACCTTGTTCAGACTGAGGAATACTTGTGACAGCTTCTACACTGGAGTCCAGGCCCCCTTCTCAATTTAGAGGGGAGGAAAAGGACCACTGCAGGGTCCACACCTAATGAAAGGCATTACTGTTTTAACTGTGTCTATAAAATTTCCTTCCAGGAATGTAACTGGCTAGCTGTCCACCAAAACTTTTGTCAAATTGACCAACGTCTCTCTGAGTGTCTCTATCCTCACCTCAAGAGCAAGCTAATCATGTGACCAGAAAACTAGAGCTACAAGCCTCTGACACACGTCTCCAAAAAGTAATATCTCTGAGATCGGGATGCATCTTACAATAGAGTTTATGCAGCAGTGTTATTGGTTCACTTGACGTTGCAACCGATTCAATGAAATTCTGTACATGCACACACAACACCCAAAGTATTGGCCTCATCACCCAGTTATCACGTTTAAAGCCGGCAAAACATATCAAGGGCCTATTACATAAGATCACAAAAATCAACACTTTTCATTGTGTTCAAGGAACTTGAGAGTAACAGCTCCAGAAATTATCTAAGCATTTTAGTGCCTACAAGCAATACTCAAAATAACTAGGAGATGTCTTGAAGGCAGGTTTAAAAAAGTCAATATGGGGAACTTCCCTGGTGGCGCAGTGGTTAAGAATACGCCTGCCAATGCAGGGGACACGGGTTCCAGCCCTGGTCCGGGAAGATCCCACATGCCGCAGAGCAACTAAGCCCATGCACCACAACTACTGAGCCCACGTGCCACAACTACTGAAGCCCGCGCGCCTAGAGCCCATGCTCCGCAACAAGAAGCCACTGCAATGAGAAGCCTGTGCACTGCAACGAAGAGTGGCCACCGCGCACCGCAACTAGAGAAAGCCCACATGCAGCAACAAAGACCCAACACAGCCAAAAATAATAAATTAAATAAATAAATAAAAAGGGAATGTAAGCCCTTTGACCCAGAAATTCCACTTCTGAGAGTCTAGGCTAAGGAAATCACTAAGGGTGTATACTCCAATTTAGCTAGGAGGATGTATAGCACTATTTATATCACAAAGCTGGAAACAAGCTCCTGGCTCGATAATAAGGAAAGGGTTAAATACATTAAGGTACATCCTTACTACGGCATAGTATAAAGAATTAAAGACGGGGCTGCAGAATGTATCCACTGGCATGCAAAGATATTCATAACGTAATGTCAAGTGAAAAGAAAATCAAATGTAAGTAAACACTATTATGGTATGATCTCGTTTTTGTAAAAATAGAGGGGAGTGAGTGTATGTGTGTGTTTACACTCGTACACACAGAAAAGGACATATATAAGATAGATACTAAAATGTTAACATTAGCTGTAGAGAAAGGAATTGTTAAAATTTTAATAAATTTTATAGCTTCTGTTTTTTGTGGGGGTTTTTTGCTTACTTTTATTTTTGGAATGGGGGGAAGGGAAAGGAGGGGATAACATAGGTGAATTTATTTGCCAATAAAAAAAAAAAGATGTTATTTCGAGGAGAAAGACGGTGAAAAGAAATTTGGGCCCAATGTCATCCAATTAGGTAAACAAGTGGCTTATGCATCTTGGTAGTCTCAATAATAAAAACCAGATAAAATAAAAATCCAATGGAGTTATTTTTTTAGTGTTGGGAGAAATGACTGCAGAGTTAAGTGCGTAACACGATTTAAAATATGCAACAATATCCCAGAAGATAATCTCCGCTGTACACTGAAGCTACGCTGTGGCCCACTGCTGTTGGAGTGGGTACCACAAACGTCCAACACAACAACAAAAAATGGCATTAATATCCTAGAGCTTTCGATAAAGGGAAGTCATCTCAGGACTTTACTATGAACAATATGCTTACTCTTTATCCCAACCCTACATGAAAAATGCCCTAAATTGTATGACTGCAAATTAACCCGTTTGGGGTGGGGAGGGCAGTGACGTATTCGTGGTACATTTTCCGAGGAACATGACTGCAATTTCATTTTGGACAATATAATGCTTTTTCGTTTTGTGGAGAGATTTCGGAGAGCACTGGGATAAGGTGGAGGACCGAGGTCAAATTGCTGGATTTCTGTGCCTGGGTCTCCTGCTCCAAGCTTTCCTGGGCTGACTTCATTAGTGAATAAGGAAACACAACACTGTTTCGTGGAGTTCAGAATAAGCTCATACCAAAAGGATTTTTCTGCATAATCATGACCCATGATTTATAATAATAGTAATAAGAGCAATTTTCATGTTGATTAAGTGTTAATTTAAAATGGGGGGCTTTGGGAAGGCAGAGGAAGGGACAACTTAACGGTTAAAACTTCTCAAATGATCACCTGCCAAAATCAGGAACTCAACATATTCCAAAGCCCCACAGGTGTTTTTGAGTCTTCGCTCCCCTCCCTACCGGCTTTTGTTTTTGTTTTTAAGATACAGAGTCAGCAGGCTGGGTGCACTGTGACCAAACGGCAACAGATGCTAGTCCTGCAAAGGGCAAGACTCTTCCCTTTGATCATCCAAGAACATTCCTGATCAGGAAATTCTCACTTTTTGATTCAAGGTTTACCAGTAGTTGCACGAATGGAAAGAGCAACAGAAGAAGTTGTTCCTCCACCCAATACAATCAGACACGCTTCATTCCCAAATCCATCGAAACCACAAAGTAACCTATGTAAAGCATGCAGGTTGGGAATATTTGGTCCTAGTCACCAAAGCTGATGCAGGAACGGTTCTCAATGCAAAGAATTCTACCGCCAGACATTACAGCTATAAGTGCTTAAATGTAGAGAGCAGAACATCACTGGTATTTTAATCTTTTCTTTGTAAAAATATGTGATGTTACACAGATAATAACCGAAAAATAACCGATCTTTTACAAATGAAAAACAAATGCCGGATGTATACCATATAAGCCTCCAAATGAACGTAAGTCAATGTATATCTTCATATCTGTAAATTACTAACACTACAACATTAATCTTTCTCTCAAGTTTACTTATTAGGAAAAGGAGAAAACCTACCAACACATGAGACACTGGAATTTAACAATTTTGCCCTGTAAACCTTTACAGCAATTCTACACTCCGATTCCTATTTAAGATACAGAGTCTTTCAACACATGTAATATCCAAATAAAACCCTTTCATACTGGGATCGGAGCATCCGCTTTAATCTTATCTCTGCAATTCTGTTAAGTGTCTGGTGCCCGTGATGTAATCCACCTCTCTACCCAACACACCACACTGTATCCACCAAACACATCAGCAGGCCTTTCTAAAAATATAGTTACAATATAAAGCCTAAAATAGTAGGCTAACAATGTTTCTTTGAGATGTTTGTCGTTTTCTGAAAACAAAGTAAGCCACAAAACCACTTTCAACAAAAATGTGTGTTTCTAATTATTAGTGGAAAGATTTATATTCCTAAAAAAAAAAAAAAAAAGGTGTGCCTGGAAGAAGTTCATTGCTGCAAGTCAGCAAGAATGTAAAGGCAAAATAATTTTGATAAGACAGAACCACTTTCCTCGCAATATAAATTCAGCGTCTTGCCGTATAAATACTGATATAATGAATGGTCACTTTAGAGTGAAGAGAAGGTGCATTCCAAAGCAGGGGCAAGGCCCCACATTTCTTCACATGGGCCTGCTATCTAACACAGAAATGATTACAAATGCCTTCTGTTAGTCAACCGGCAGAAGTCACTGACTCTTAGCAGTTAAGATTTAGAAAAAATGAAGACGGTAGTTAATGCAGTATTCAAATCTTTGATTTACTTATAGGGTCTTCATTAGCAAATCACAGCACCCCAACTAATAGATCACACAAAAATATCCCTTTCTTCTCCTTTCCCCGTTCTGTATTTCTGCATCCTGCTGGTGATGGGTGTTTCAAGCAGCAGCTGAAAGCCAAGGTTAAAGCTGAAGGTCACGGTGGGTATAATTCTGCCCAACCTGGTTCCTTTTTGCGTGTTGGGGTTATGAAGCCACACTGTCCCAAGAAGTGTGTCCCACCTTACTTTGAACCTCTCCGGCGCTCACAGTGGGTACTGCCTGGCACTTTAGACATTTGGGAGGGTGAGCAGGGAAGGAATTTTCTCCTTTCTCCCTTCCCTCCCTTAGCATGGCTAAAGCAGAGATTAATTTCCTAGCTCTGGTTTTCTGTATAACCCCTCCTCAAAACACAAAGACTCAGGATGGGCCTTAAAGAGTCCTTTTGTTTAGAGAGGGTCATTTCCTGCCGTTAGCTCACACCCAGAAACTCCCACCCATTTCTCCAGGAGGGGCACGGATTTTCTCAGTAAAAAACAAAAACAAAACAGTCTCAGGCTTAAAACCATTCCCCCCCCCCCCCCCCCCGGCAAACAGCCTATCCCCCTCCACCCCGATGTATCTGGGCTGCCGCGGCAGCACAGCACAGGGGAGAGGAAAAGTGGGATGAAGCAGAAAAACGGCAGAGGAGTTACAGTTCTCTTAACGCGTAGCAGGTGTTGTCTGTCCACCCCTATGTTTTAGTTCGGGAAACGGACACTTAAACAACTTGTCCTACGTCCCTTAGGAAACAAAAAAAGGTGTAGTAATTTAAAAAAGAGTACTGATGATTTGGTCAAGAACCGACTAATACAAGGATTTATACACCACTGGTTATAAGACTATCAGACAGCGGATGATGGTAAAGTTTAAAAAGTTTGCTCAAGGTCAACTATTACGACATAAATGCCATAAATGAGGACAATCCAATGGCCTGCACTTTCATGAGGGCCTCAGTGAGCTCAATTAACAGGCAGTCTGATGACCAAAGTAAGGATGACTTAGACGTCTACATCCTGACAGTCACCTGTCGTGCTTTACAAAGTGAGGAAACACAGCTCCGAGTCTGTGAGGCTGACTAGTGGGTATAATCTGCGGCTGTGAGGTGCCGGCCTAAGGGTTCACAGGGCTCAGGCCAGCCGCTGCCTGGGAGCTACCACACAGGTGCTTGCAGGCTGGATTCGGCCGGCTAAAGCCCGCCTTATCCTGAGCTGCGTGCCTTTTTTTACTTTGTAGGCAGAGGAAGGAAAGCACATTGAGCTGGAGGCTAGACTAACTCAAAGGGCTGAGAGTGCTAAGCCTATCTCCAAATCAATTCCACCTGGGTTATTAACATTAACTCTTTGCAACCCCACAGCACATCTGCAAAACAGTAATCAAAGTCATCTTGCCCTACTTTTACTTGTCACTCCATGGGCGGCCCACATTTCACTCTTGCTTCTGTGGAAATATGTACTTGGTTTCCATTCTAACTGGACAAAGGATTCCTTTACGTATGAAAACCTGTTCTTCCCTCCCCAGCCCCCATCTCCATGGGATCAATCACTCACCATCCAAAATTTCTGGCTTAACAGCAGGCGGTAATCGTACTTTCTAAAGTACAGAGGGATGGGGACCCAGAAATGATCATCTTGAAGGCAGCATTAAAATTTAATCTAAAAACTGCTGGAAAAGACTTAGGACCATGTGGTATATTGTACAGGCCTCAGAATTTGACAGGTTGGTTTGTATTCCAGTCATTTAACAAACAACAAACGTTGGGCAGTTCTAGGCATTGGAGTTACAGCCCGAAACAAGACAGGAGTCACATTCTAGGAGTGCAAGACAAGTACCCAAGGTAAAGTCAGTGAGTAAAAAGTACTCTCTGGGAAATAAGAGGGATGGGACAGTGGTTGGGAATGTGGGGATACTTTGAACTTGGAGGTCAAAGGTCTCCCTGGGTAACATCTGAACTGACATCTGAATGAATGCCAAGGACGAGGCTGCCACAGGAACATCCGGGTGTACAGTTTCCTAGGCAGACAGAAGAGCACACGCAAAGGCCCTGAGGCAGCAGCACGTCTGGCAAGCTGGAGATACCTAAGTAAGGCCCAAGCAGCTGAAGCATAATGAATGAAGCTGTGATTCTTGGTGGATGGGGTCAGGGAGACCAGCAGGCCCAGATCACATGAACCTTGCACACGGCTGGAGAGAGTTTAAGCTCCTACCACTGTTGCAAATAAAACCTCAGACAAATTAATCTCTCAGAGCCTCAGTTTCCTTATCCCTCAACATGGGATGAGAACACTTCATTGGGTTTGTTAAAGCGCAGTGCTTAATGTAAAATGTGCTATATTTAAAACATATAACCAAGAAGGACCTACTGTATAAGGCAGGGAACTCTGCTCAATACTCTGTAATCACCTAAATGGGAAAAGAATTTGAAAAAGAATTGATACGTGTATAGGGATAACTGAATCACTTTGCTGTACACCTGAAACTAACACAACATTGTTAATCAACTAGACTCCAAAATAAGATAGAAATTTAAAAAATAATGTGCAACGCTTAAAACAGTAGACACTACTCAGTAGATGCTTAGTGAATTAATGTGCCCAAAATCCATACATGCTTTTACAAGTTTGATTATATTTGGACACGCACCTGATCTTCAATTCTCCAATTTTCTTACACATACGCAGTAAGACTGAAAAAAATTTTTGTAACAAAAATGGTCTCAGCACTAGCTCTAACCATTTTTTTTTTTTGCTTATTACTAGGAAAATGCTTGGAGGTCTTGGTAAAGAAGGAAACAGGCTTAGAAGGGTAGAGAGGAGAGGAGGCAGAATCAGAACACGGCGACTGGACTCCAGGACAGCTCATGTTCCTTCTAAGGATAAGCCAGGCCCGGAGAAGCAATTATCCAACGTTTTCAGTCTCCTGTCACCCAGCATCCCAGGGCATGCACAGGACAGAAGCGCACGTGCGCGTGCGTGTGTGTCCCTTCCCTGCCCCAAAACACATCCTGCTGGCTTAGAGGGATACTGTTATTTAAAAACAGATGCCTCTTTGGAAACTCACACATTTTAAGTCCTGTAAATTGCACATGCTGGGTAAAGTAATTACACTTTTGTAGCACTTCCCCTCCCAGCACAAAGGAAATTCTGCCACTTCTATAAAAAGATAACACTTTCTGTGCTGTCCCTTCTCTCATGAGGCCAAAACTATCTATCTTATAGGTGGACATAAGAGAAAAGTTCACAAAACAGGATCCTGGGGATTCGAGGGGAAAAAAAATGTTTTATCTCTAGGATTTCTTAGAATAATGTTGGCCTTCTGCCAGCATATCTACCTGATGACATAAGAATTTAGGAAGTGCAGAGAAAGGAACGTCATTTTTTAAAAAAACTCACGAGAAGTAAAGGCTAACTGAAAGTAGAAATTAGTCTCTAACTTCTTTTCATGGGTTGGTGAGATGTACCTCAACTGTGAGAATCCTAGGTTTCTCTGTACCTTTGCAAAATCCTAGGGGCTGACATGATTGAGCTAGGCTGCTTTGGCATTCCCTCAGCGTTTTAAATTTGTGTAACAATACTGTATTACAGCCTGGAATTTGGAACCGTCTTCCTGGTGTGATTGGCATTTATTACTGCCATTTCTGTTTTTTTCCTCCAGTATTCTACATAATGTGCATTATAATGGTTGCAGCAGGGTTAAAACCTATGAGAAATACAAACGCAATTAAATTCCTGGACCGTTTTTCTTTATTCATGAATTGACACTTAGCTGTGAGCAGAAAAAGTAGCTAACTTTTAGGAAAGCACGAAATGAATAAATTGAAAATATGACCCACGGAAGAGATGACTTTGGGCTCTAGCCAAAGGCTCATTCTAACTCCCCCCACCCCAATAAAATGAAAAAAAAAGAACAAAGCAACTCAGGCAAATTTTTTCTTATAAAAATACTCAAGCCTCTCCGGGCCTTCCATCTTTACCTCCCAAACCCATCTACAAATTTTATGTCCCTTCTAGGTACAGGGCTGGGAAAGGAAAAGGTTGTAAGAGCCTGAGAATTAACTGCAAATTTTAGAGGAAAACAATTTGCAAAGACTGTTGATGAAAGCAAAAAAAAAAAGTATATGAAATACACTACATATACCCAGTTTTTTAAGCTCCCCCGAATCGGGCTTTCAAATGGTTAAATGTCCTGAACACTATTATAACTAGACAGATATACGCAATATATTATGTTCCTGAATTAAAAGAGTGCTTTAAAAAATTTGCTTCAATTTTTCCTGAGAATTTCCAGTTCTCCACACCCCTTTTTTTTTTTTAAACACAGCTTCAAATTTTAAGTAAATTGTCCATCTTTTGTTGCCTACCCTCACGAGGTTTCCTAGGAGCAGGGGTCCCATGCCCTCTCTAATTTTCTGGGCACTCAGTTCACAGTATACAGCTTTTCGATTGCTAGCTATATCATCTTCAATTGTTCTGAAAGACCTCTCCTCTGCACTTCTAACCCAACCCTCTCGGTTGCCTCTTTCCCTTCCAGGTATTTTCTGCTTCTACACATACAACCACCATTTAGCTAGTCATCCAAAAGAGAAACCCAAGAGGCTCCACGGATGCGACTCCTAGGCTTCTCTCCTGGTCATCTGACAGTTACTGCAGCCCCTGAACACCTCTCCCGCCCGGCTCAGTCACCACCGCCAGCCACTGCCTAATCTTGAGACCAGGACTCCTGCAGTGTTATAGCCTCCAAATCCACTGCATCCCCTTCGCCACAGGAACATCTCAGAACGCCAAGACCCCGCTGCACAGAAGCCCAGCTCCCATCACAAGAAGTCTTTCCTGGTCCCTGGCATGCAAGGAGAGCTCCTCTATCCTTCCCCCACCAATGCCTCCCTCCCCTTCCCACGTCTCCCTCCCCCTCATATCCTGATTTCCCTTCCTCTCCCGCTTGTTTTCCCTTTTAAGCCTCTATCTTCATTGAAGGCCAATCCCTTTGACTAGACAATCTTTCCCCTCCTGTCTCAACCCTTCTTCAACTGGAAAACAAATCTCAACTATCACCTCTTTTTTTAAAGTTTTCTTTGATGTATATAGCTCCGTCACCCTCTCCTTCTGTTGCTGACTGGTCCCCAACTCAAACTACCGCCTCACTTAATTCAACACAGTGCTTTACTGTACCTGTTTACACAGGGCCATCGCCACTAAACCTGGGCGCAACTTGAAGTAAGAGCTTTGTCCCAGATCTTGGGCCCCCCAGAATCTGAACGTGAAGGCCCCAGTCACTCAGCCTCTCAGTGTCACAGTCACCTCCCCATATAAGGAGGGTCCTCATCACCGCAATACCTACATCAGCTCATTGAGAGGATGAGTCACGTGGTACATATAAAGTGCTTGGCCAGTACTTGACACAGAATACTCAGAAGTTAACAATTCTTACCTGAGTGAACAGCTAAAGAGATGTCTGAAAACGTCCCAGGATCAAGTATTTCAGTATTTTCTTTTTCCGGCGCTCAGCAAAGACGACTAGACAACAAACAAGGCAACTCTGTTCTGATAAGCTCCGCCGTCGAGCACTCCCTGCTCGCTCCAACACACAGAGTGCGCTGAAGTGGTTTGCAATACCCTCCCCGTACGCTTAAAGATAGGGACGTGGGTTCAAGGAATCATACCCAAGTCATCCCCATGGACAGATAAGCTCATCCCCCCATGACGCCCTCATATCAACATAGCATCAATTTAAAGACCTGGTCCCTGCTGGCCTCAAGCCCAGAGAGCCAGGCCGCCACTTTTGCCCCAGCTATTACTAAGGTTCATTCTCTTCATTCCTTCCTACATTTTTTCTTTGACCAAAGCAAGCACTGTTCAAGAGGAACATTTGCATTCCCCTTCCCCTACCCCCAAGGCAGACACTAAGGTGCCAAATGAAACTGAACACAAACATTCCAAAGTGGCCATCACACAGGGCAGCCTCGTTTGGGAATGCTGTTCTAGCACCGCTGAACCAGAGCTTCCAGAAGCCCCTGTCCGAAAGGTCAAAATGAACCCCACAGCAGAAACCAAATTCTAAGAGTGAAAACCCAACTGCACCTCGAAATGAGCGGGCCCACATTGGCAGTGGCTGCCGGATGAACCAAGCACACTGGCCTGTGGGCGCAGATGGAGGCTGCAGGTGACAGGTGGGGAGGTCATTTCCCAGAGGATCCATCCATCCATAACCGGCTCTAAATGCCACATTAAGGAAGTGGCTGCTTTGTGACAGCTTACCTATTCAAGGTCGTCACCACCATCCCCACCAGTAAGGATATTTCATATGCTTATAAAGAATTATATGTGCATACATGTGTAAGTGTGTGGTACTTACCTTGTGCTGGGGTACCAACTTTGGGTAGGTGTTGGGGATTGGAAACACTGTGATAAGACAGCATAGATCTTAAAGGAAAAAAAAAAAACCCAAAAATGAAATGTAATGATCCAGGAGTTAAACGGAGATAACATATGTATCTCCTGGAATTGAGGAAAAGCCTCTCTTTGGGATAGGGCAATTCAGGTGAGGAGATCTTGCAAAATGTAGGCTGAAACTTGACTTCTGCCTGGAAAGCAGTTCAAGCTAGACCAAGAGGGAAAGAGTGGTTGAAACAAATGGTGTGCAGAGTATGTACGGAGGTACCTTAGGAGGAAGCTTGAGTGCCATATTTGGACTTCACTGAGTGCTGAAGGAGCTGGGGTACCAGAGGACCCAGCAGTGTGTGTTAGAATGGATTGAGAAAGCACGTTAGAACAAGGAGAGCAGCTGAAGATCACTAGGAAGAGACAGGATAAGGGAATGAGATCAACATTATGAGGAAAGGCTGTGAGGATCAGAGGCCTGATTCCCCAGGCCAGGCTTGGCAGCAAAACGAAATGTGACCAACCCAATGGTTTTGTGACACCTACAGATATTTCAAGGGAATTTATTGAAATCTAAGAGAGAAGACATAAAATTGCTTTTGTTCCTATGTTCATTACAGAAAATTTAGAAAACACAGAAAAGCACCAGAAAGTAAATAAAAATGATCTGTAATCCACCAGATAGTTTTTTCTTATTAATGTTTGGTTATTTTTTAAAATTGGCAGCACATAATATAAAACTTTTATTTTTGCTCTTTTCACTTTATGTCATGAAGAATTAACCCCTCAATTAAAATGTAGAAGCTGGAAGAGAAAGTCAGATTCTCTCCTACAGCATTCAGAGGGAGCAATACCAACACCTTGACTCCAGATTTCTAGCCTCCAAAACTGAGAATAGATTTGTTGTTTTAAGCCTCCAAAAAAAATTTACACGCACGCACACACGTACATTCTTTAAAAATGCGGCTTTTAATGGCTACCTAATATTGTCATTGAGGAATTACACCATGATTTACTTAGCAATTTCGCTGTTAGGCACAGAGTCTCTGTGAATTTTCCCTATCATAAATAACTCTGAGCATCATCCCTTTAAATAAATCTTTGTGCACGCTTATTAATTTCCTTAGGGTAAATTTCTAAAAATAAAAGCGCGGAATCAAAGGGCTTGAAATTTTCACATACAGTGCCAAGTCCTTCCGAAAGCCGCCGTGATTCACATGCCCATCGCAGTGCACAAGAATTCCCACTTAACTGCCCCATCACAAACGTCAAAGGCTTCGGTCCTCAAATAAGAGCATCCAATCTATCTATCCAACAAACAAAGGCCGTTAGAAACAGATGACAAGTGAGCATAAGGGTTTATCAGGGAAATTTTAAAACCACTACTGGAAAAATAACTCAGAAATGCATATGCCCTATCGGCAGTGGTCTTGCCACATCATTTTACCATGAAGTCACCACGTTTTCATCCAAAACACTGTCACCAAATCCTATTTATGATTGAAATATAAGTTTATTGCATTTGATTTGATCTGGAGTAACAGACTCCAAACTTGGTTAAACTGTACAAACCCATTTTGTATTTTCCCCAGGTCATAATGTAGATTAATCTTATTGCTCAATGAAAACCCGCTGTTGCCACATCAAACTACCACGGTACCCCTTCTTCTCTGTGACAATTACATAAGAAACAACTTCTTCACGACCCCAATATTTGGGCAAAATTACTAAGTACTTTAAAAGGCGGAATGCGAGGTAAAAGATTTGTATTAACTTCTGAAGACCTGACTGTGTGATTTCTGCCCAACACCTGACAGACATCTTTTTGATCAATAGTCCAACGAGGCCAGGTTTTTCTGTTTTAGTTTTAAGTACAAGAATGTTCAAAGCAATTTAAGGAGAAATTACTCTAATACCAGTGCTTCAACATAATAAAACACCTTTCAGCAATGATTTGTAATCAGCCTGAAAAGTACCCAATGACACAGATAACATAAAAGTAAAAATAAGACCAGATTACTGTTTATCTGATTTCCATTTTGAAAATTCAGTGACCAAAAATATTTTCTATCTACTACTAGAATGTCTCACTATACGAAACTTAAATACGACAAATAATTATGTCTGTTACTTATATATTTATTAACTTTAGTAAAGTCGGTCAAGTGAGAACTGCCAAGTGTTTTAAGAGAATACCATCTAGTCCAAAATTAGAGGCAAATTCTAGGAATTCTTTTATTAATTGTCAAGTTATGTAAGAAATTATCTACCGCCCTATACATACATATACAGAAGCCTTGTAAATCTCAGATCCCAGGGAGATTTTGACAACTGGTTTTTCTTTACAGGGACAACTTGCATAGGAACACATATGTATAGGATACTAGAAGTCAGAAAACCAGATGTATTCTTACAGTTGGCTAGCCAAATCTTAAAATTATTTTACCTCAAAGTTTTAAATACTACCCAGAGCAGAAGACTACTTCCTGCCCAAGTTCTCAAAAACTTTCAACCCTAAAAAGCTGCAAAAATTCTCCTAAGTCCTAGACTGTTCCTTCTATTCAATTGGAACCAAAGTAACTGTTTCAAACATCACTGTTTCAGAGTGAGCTTTACAAGCTCTCGATCAGGGCTGAAATGTACTGGAAAATAAAAGGAGCTCACTTTTTTTAAAAAGTAGGAAAAAAAACCCTGGATTTTATAAAGTGATAAAGTCTAAATTACCCTGATTATCTATGAAACTATTTTCTCTTAATAATGAGTGGACTCACTCTTCCTCATCAGCTCAATGGCTATCAGAAACTACAACAAAACACATTTGTCCTCTCTTGTCATCACGTGTATATACATTGTATATGTGTGTGTTCTGTTTACTGGAATCCTTGGCCACGGCTTTTAAATGTGTTTGAGAACAAATTGCTGATCCCTGGGTGGGCAGGGAAAGGGTCCAGGGCCGTGGTTTTGTATATTGCTGGGCACATTAATGGGACTCACCAAATACCATATTTATTTTACTTGTGGCTTTCAGGGTTAGGAAAGAGAGGTTAGGAGTTTTTCAAAAACAAAACATAAACTCCAAACAGGGAATTAGGGCAAAATTACCTAGATCATTCAGGCCAACTTACTTTCTTTTCCTGAATTTTTAACATTATAAAACTTCTCTCTTCATGGTGTATCTGTTTTGTCTGTTCCACCTCTTGTACAACTTGGGTTCTGAAATCTTTTAAACTGTCCCCTTATTTTTAAAATAACAAGTATCTTGCTAAAACTGATACTTTCTAGAGCCACATGCCATTCCCACTGGTTAAGAGGCAGTGATTGTTACTGGGATCATCTGATTCTATCATACTAGTACCCAAGCCTCACACATTAAGACGCCCACGATCAGGGCAGACAACATGCCAGTGCTGTCGGCAGTTAAGCTGTATGGGTCTAGCAGAAAAATGTGACTTTTCTCTACCTAATTTTGTCAAGTAGGTTATGGTTTGGGGTCACTCAAACAAAAAAAATCTTTGGTTTAACCTGATTAACTTTCCAAGTTCTCAATCAGGTGAAGAGAGAAAGACAGTCTCATGTAATATATTCTTACCCTTAGAAGTCAACAGATCGCCAATCTAAGAGACACAGAAAGGTTTCTGAAGCCATTATTATCTTGGTATGTTAGCTGAATTAGTTAAACACAGCAACTCCTTAAAAAAGCAAACTTATTTTTAAAATTTTATCTCAGTGGTAGGGAAAACAAATAGCAAAGCAGCAGGTAAGTTTCAAGAAAAAAGCGAAACATGCAATTCAAGGCTCCATCTCTTTGAAAAAGAAGGAATGTCAGTAGTACTCCACTTGTAGTTAAAAAACAACTAGCATGTAAGCAACGCTTTCCAAAATAACAGTTTAATAAAGGCAATTTCCTCAGGTGAGAAGGCAAATTTCTGGCTCACAGCAATTCACCTGGGGCTCACAGCAATTCACCTGGGTTGCACTACCTTACAACCATGTTAAGAGTAAAATCTTGTGTTTATTTTGCATTGTTTTGCATGGGCTTAGGGCTCCCCTCCGTCTTCCCCATTTAAACAGTTCCTATCTTACAAGTGCACAAAGTGCTGAGGGCTTGTATGTTTTAGTTAAATCCTCCGCAACCTTTGGTTTCACTATCAGAATTTTAGTTTACACACAACACAGTATCTCCATAATAATCTCAACATCCTAATCGCTTTAGAATCAGTTTACCTTTCGGTTAACCTCATACATCAGCATGCAATACCTGTAAAAACGCTTTTACCGAGACTGCATACTTCCTTGCATCTAAACATAAAGTTCCTTTTAGAATGTTTAAAGTCGGTTTCGTGGGCTTCTTAAAAAGTAGGCGGAAAGTATTGTTTACCGGGCTCCAGATAATGTACCTGCAGGAACTGAGCCATTTAACAGGATATTACAAATATCCCAAGTACAAAATTCTGAAATGTTTGTTCAGGAGTTCCCCCCACGTTTATCGAATTTTGTTTCCACCAAAGGAACGCTCTGCAGCCGTTAACATATTTACGGTTGTTACGGACGCACCACATGAAATTGACGCTCAGACGTCAAAGTCCTACTAAAATAGCCTGGATCGTCACTTGGTGAATTGCAAAGTTTGAAACTCTTGTATTCAACTTCTGCTCCCCACAACCGCAAAGCCCCTAAACTTACAAAACCTAATCATCCAGGTTCGGGGTCTTTGACTCATCAGAGAAGAATGCGGCTGAAGAGTTATCTATTAATCCAAAATGCCTCAGCTGAGAAGATATTTCACCAAGAACTTTCACATTGAAAGGGAGGGGGCAGGGAACCGAAGGTGTCTTTTAACGAGAAACTTTACCCGATTTTCTTCCTTAAGCCACACAAACACACTCCACAACTTGCAGCCCCAGACGCAGAGCTAAGTGCTGACCCTCCCGGTCCCAATCATCTGAGGTCACCCAGGAGTCAGCTCTCGATTCCGCTTTTAAAATCCGGGGCAAACAAAGCTGAGCATTATACTTACAAAGGTCTCAGCAAAGTCTTCAAAGTTACGCAATTTTAGGCACGCAGACGCTCGTGGACCCACAAAAACACACTCTCCGATGATACAGCCTCCCGGGGCCACAGTTTGGGGCGGTGTCTCGGGGCCAGGACGATTCCCAAACCCTCGACCGCGGCGCTCCCTCCCCGGCGCAGCCCGGCGCCCCGGGACCCGCGCCCCGCCGGCCGGCCGCCCGCACTTTGCAGAAAGCTAGCGGCCGCCGTCCCAGGTCGTACCCGCCACCGCACCGAGCCACTCCGTACCTCTTCCTCCTGAAGGTTGGCCTCGTTCGGGGTGTTCTCCTTCTCGGCTTTGCTGCCGTTGTTCATCTTCCCGGTCCTCCCTCGCCGGGCAGGGCTGGGGCGCGGGGCTGGGCGAGGGCGCGCTCGCCCACTTTTCCCTTCCCCGGGCGCTGCGGGGGCTGGAGCCGGGGCAGCGGCGGCTCGGCTCGGCTCGGGCTCCCGCGGCGCGGCGAGACAGCGGCGGCGGGCGACTCAGGAAGTGCGAGGGAGAGACGGGGCAGGGCGAGGCGCCGGCGGACCGAGAAGGGGACGGAGACAATCGGGACCCGAGAGGGAGACCTGGAGAGGGCGGGCGGGCGCGAGGGGAGGAAGGAAGAAAGGATGGGGCGAGGACGCGCGTCCCAGGAGTGAGCCCAGAGAGTTGGGGATGTGGCCGAGTAGGGGCCGGGGGCGGCCGCTGCCCGAGCGTAGCAGCTGCTGGAGGGAGGGGGCGAGGGGTACCCGAAGAGGAGCAGGAGGAGAAGGAGGTGCGGGGCAGCGGGGCGCGGCTGGGACCCGGAGAGCCGCTGAGTGCGCGCTCCTGGCTGGCTCTGGGAAGTACGGGCTCCAAGCAGCTCCCCTTCTCTCGCCTGCCTCCCTCTCTCCCTCCCTCCCCTCTCTCCTCCCTCCCCTCCTCCTCCTCTCTCCGCCCTCCCTGGACGTGGGCTGCTGGCTGGAGCCGGGAGGAACTGGACGCGGGACGGCAAGCCCCCCGCGGGAGGAGGGGCTGCGCCGAGGGCGGCTGCCCTGCGGCCGGATGGCGCGCGCCTGGGAGGGGTGGCGGGCGGCGGGCGGAAGCGGCGGACCCCAGCCCCCGACGCCGCGGTAGGTCGGAGGGCGAAGGCCGAGGAGGGGGGAGGGAAGAAGGTCAGGTCCTACCGCTTGCACGGTCCCTGGGGGTCGCCGGGCGTTTCGCGCAGCTCGGAGAGGGGCTTCGGGGAGGCAGGCCCTGCCCGCGCGAGGACCTGGAAGTGTGATGTGCTACTTTTGTTTGCTTGCTCTTCACGAGGGATTCGCACCCCAATCCCTACCCCTCCTTTTCAGTACCGGCCTAGACCTATTTCTTCCCTTCCTAGTCGGCAGCTTAAAATGACAGGACGCGAGAACTCGAGTGACATCCGGGGGCAGCCCGCTCCGGGCCGGCGTTTTCAGGGCGCAGCTTCAAACCCACCTCCGACGCCGGGCCCTCGGAAACCTCTCCAGCGTCTCCGAACCCGCCGCCCCTGTTCAGACTCCTCTACAGCCCTTTTCAGACTGTCCTAGAATTATTTGTTTACCTGGCTGCTTCTCTTTACTCTTTTGGGAGATCCTTTTTGGAAGACGAGACCGGGCCCTGTTTATCTTTTGAATCCCATGGCTATTTGAGTACGCTATCTGGTATACAGTAGGCGCTTAATAAATAGTTGTTGGCTGAGGGAATATTTCTCACTGCCAGACGAACTGGAGGCCAAGACAGATGATATTCAGAGGGTCAAAGCCGCTGAAAGAAGGGAGACTCAGCGTTCTGGGACGTCAGCGCACTATACTTGTTTACGCACCAACCTCGGAAGGAAGAACTGCCTGTTTCTGTTTCCTCCTCTGAAATGGAAGTAGTTCTATTTATCTACCAGGAGTTTGCTATTAGAGGAAATTATAGGTTGATAGATAAAACTATAGCACCTGGCACCCATTCGGACCCAGTTAAGTCTACCACACCTGGGAGCTGACATGATTAATTTCCACTTTCCCTGAGCCAAAGAGAACTTTTACAATATTGTATCATTTAAGCTTTCAAACTTAGTGACTGCTACAAACACATAATTTAAAACTCCAAACATCGGTAGATTTCTCCCTCACTTTTCACTCCCAGGAATTCTCTCTCACAGCACGCTGTTCCCTTCCAGCACGGCGACAATCACAACTTCTAATTATTATTTGTTTGCTTCACTGTTTGTCTCCGCCCCCAACTCCCCCGACCTCCTCCCCCACTAGACATTCTTTACCCCAGACTGGTTTAAGTGCTCCTGGGAATGGGATGGGGGTGGCGGCGGAGTTGAAGATAAGGCTTCTGCTTTTAGGGAATTGAAAGTGGTGCTGTGGAGACAAGATACCCCAAACAACTCCGCGGCAACGTCACCGCTGATCCTGGTTCAGATGGTAAAAAGCAAAGAAAATATTTGCTTTAAGAGCATTTTGAAGAGAAAAAAAAAAAAAAAACCACAGTACTGATACTTGGATTTACATATTGGCTTTTTCTGGTGTTGGGGGGCGTCTGGAGATTTTGATAAAGAGATTATATTGCTGTCATATTGTCATTTCTCTCTACGGGGGAAAACAAATGTCCCCCGGATGAAAATAAACCAAGAGTCTGTTGAAATTGCAACTGAAGTTCAGAAGAGGCAAGGGTACAGTTATTCTTCCTTCAGTTATATAAGGAACCACGAGGGGGCGATGTCTTTCTGAGCAACGGCCGAGTGGTGGTCTTGGGCCCCTGTGCTGACCAATAATGCCGGCACTTTGCCCTCCTTGGCCATTCTTGCCTGTTCCTGAATACACTCCACAGAAAGGCATTGTCTTCATGGAGCCTGGCCGAGGACCAAGAAAAATAACAATTGACCTAGTCCTTGATAGTCCCCGTCAGACTCCACTTACAAGTAGGTGGATGTTGGGTGGTCCTAGTGTGCTTGGAGAACCTCCCCTACCCCCATCCAAGGAAATGTGGCTTAATCTCAAGCAGAGAACCTGATTCCTTTGTCTTGAAGCCAAGTTGGCACCTTGTCCATTGTTAAAAGTCAAAACCCTCTGGAATAAAAAATGAGAATAAGTTCCATGAGAGGATCCTTGTCTGGCTTGTTTATTCTTGTGTTCCTAACACATAGTAGGCACTCAATAATTATTTTTGAATGAATGAACACATTTTCATCAGGTATTGATTCTGGGGCTTGAATGATATGAACAGATCCTTCCAAGACCTTGCAGAAGGGACTGAATTAGCCGAGGTGTCTCGGCATGGAGAGCACCACAAAGGCACTAGGCAGATTTCATGGAAGTGGACTTCAGTCGTTATTTTGCTGCGGGAGACCCTAGATAGAGAGCTTGTGCAGAATGGGACAACTGATGAGATTTCAAAAAGTAAAAAATAAAATCACACCACTCAGCACAGGGGCCCAAGACCACCACTCAGCCAATCAACTGACAGACACATCAGGCAATTTACAATAAAGCAGGGAAATCTATAACATATAGTCAATGGTGAGTGTGAAATTCAGCATATTTTCAGAAAACACCCTGGGGATGGGGTAATATACCAGGAAAAGAGGGACTCCTATTTTGCCCTTTCTACAAAGAATGGTTTAGATTTATTTGGAAGAACAATCGAGTTAAGTTGCCAGCAAAACTCAATGAAAATCTATAAATAGACTGGGTATTTATACAACTTTGTGAGTGAGGCAAAAGAGTTGGGGGAAGGGATGTACATTCATTCAGGATATAAATGATCTCTATGACCTGTTTACTACTTCAAAAAAAGAAAGTTTCAACATGAGATCTCCTCAGTAGCAATAGTTTCTAGACATACTAAGACAACAAAGGGATTTTATATCCTAGAAAAACGGGGCTAATGACCAAGAAACACCTGCTTTTCCCCCTGCCCACCACTTTGCTTCATTGCTTCTGGCCTGGAAGGTTGCTTGCTAGATTGATAGAGACATATTCTATGCACCTGTAGTTTTCATTCCTCATTTCTGTTTCTCTAGCAGTGTTCATTTTGAAGTTTGCTTTAAGAAATCCAAACCTATAATTATGTCTTAAATGTTCGTCTCTGGGAATTGCAGGCGTTAAAGGTCTATTCTGAGGCAATTTGCATGGCATGGGCTTTGTAACTGTTAGCACCGTGGCAGAAAGCTGCAGTATCTAGCACATGTGTTGTGATTTTCTGTTAACTCTTCTACATCCTCTGCTGGACCAAAAATGTTTTTGAAGCCAGAGGCTGTGTTTGATTAGTTTTTGTCATTCTTAACACATCTCTCTCCCTCACCCCTGCCCCCACCCACCTCCAGGCCATCACCACCTTCCCCTGATTTTATCTATTAATTTTTAATTGTGGCTAAGCACACACATAACATTGTATTTACCGTCTTAATCACTTTTAAGCGTATGGTTTAGTGGTGTGAAGTATATTCACATTGTTGTGCAACATCCTGATTTTTACCTCCTAAAATAGCTCTGAGATTCCATCACTTCCCTCCAACATTTATGGAAGCCCATGCAGCCATGTGGAGAGGCCCACTGGAAGAGAATTAGGTCCCCAGCTTACAGCGGAGCTCTCAGCAGACAGCTGTGGCCAATTGCCAGCCTTGTGAGTGAGTTATCTTAGAAGTGGATACTCCAGCCCTAGTTGATCTGCCCCAGCTGACACCACATGGAAGAGACATGAGCTGTCTTCACTGAGTCGCCCAAATTGCAAAATTGTTAGCAAAAAAAGTGAATGCTTTTGTTTTAAAACACTAAGGGGTTTTTTTGGGAGTATAATTGCTTTACAATGTTGTGTTAGTTTCTGCTGTACAGTGAACTGAATCAACGATATGTATACCTACATCCGCTCCCTCTTGGACCTTCCTCCCACGCCCCCACATCCCACCCATCTAGGCCATCACAGAGCACTGAGCTGAGCTTCCTGTGCTTTATACCATGTTCCCGCTAGCTATCTATTTTAGACATGGTAGTGTATATACATCAATCCTAATCTCCCAATTCTTCCTCCCTCCTTCCCCACCCTGTGTCCACATGTCCATTCTCTGTCTTCGTCTCTATGTCTATTCCTGCCCTGCAAATAGGTTCATTTTTCTAGATTCTACATATATGCATTAATATGTGAGATTTAAAACACTAAGTTTTAGGGTGGTTTGTCATACAGCAGTAGATAAACTGGAACGTAATTCGCATACCTAGAAATGGGATCCTGCCGTTACAAAAACGCAAAACATGTGGCAGTGGCTTTAGGATCAGGTGGAAGATGGAAGCTGGAAGAACTTTGAAGAGTCTGCTAGCAAAGAGCATTGGGGTTTTTTTCTTTCTTTCTTTCTTTCTTTCTTTCTTTCTTTCTTTCTTTCTTGGCTGCACTGACCAGGGATCAAACCCGTGCCCCCTGCAGTGGAAGTGCAAAGTCTTAACCACTGGACTGCCGGGGAGGTCCTGGAGAGCATTGTTAAAAGACAGTGAAAGTATTGTCACTGCAGGCAGGAGAAAAGGAGACCCCATTTATGTAACGGAAGAACAATTAGCCAAACTAGCCTGCTATTACATGAAAGAAGAGATACCTTATGAACATGTGGATCTAGCTAGATCTGGATGGAATGTCAAAAGGGTTGGATGGCTTCTTGTAGATGCTTAAGATTTAGCACAAGAGAAGTGAGGTGAGCTAAAGAAAAAAGGAACTGTTCCATTTTCAGTCAGAATCTGGAGGAAACCTAAAGAAGCCAGGACTTGCTGGATTTGAAATAAAACTTCTTCGTTCCTAGATTCTCCAGAAGACAAAACTCTCAAAATAAAAAATGGCCTATGGGCAAAGGTTAAACCAGGAAAACCTGGCCTTAGGTAAAGTTCAAGACAAGGATGTAGCTAGAAGACCCCATGGTAGGCAGCCTCTACGGTGGCCCCCCAGTGATCCCCAACCTCCTGGTGTTCAAGCACATGTGTAATCCCTTCCCTGTGAGTGTGGGCTGGACATAGTGACTTGCTTCTAATGAAAAGAGCATGGCAAAAGTGATAGATATCACTTCCAAGATCAGATTATAAAGAGACCACAGCTCCCATTTTACACACCCTCTCTTGCTCTCTCACTTGCCACCTTTGATGGAAGCCAGCTGCTATGATGTGAGCTTCCTGATAGAGAGGCACATGTGTCAAGGAATGGTGGAGGCCTCCATCCAAGGGCCAGCAAGGAACTGGGGCTTTCAGTCCAACAACCCACAAGGAGCTGAACCCTGCCAACAACTATGTGAGTAAGCCTGGAAGCAGATCTTCCCCTAAGTGCAGCCTTAGATGAAACCTGTTATGGACTGAATGTTTGTATCCTCCCCAAATTCATATTGTGAAGCCTTAATCCCCAACGTGATGGTATTAGGATGTACAACCTTTGAGAGGTAATTAGGTTTAGATGAGATCATGAGGGTGGAGCCTCCATGATGGGATTAGTGCCCTTGTAAGAAGAGACACTAGAGTTTCTTCTCTCTCTGCCATGTGAGGTTACAGATGGCCATCTGCAAGCCAGGAAGAGGGCCCTCACCAAACGCCAATGGCTGGCACCTTGATCTTGGACTTTCCAACCTCCAAAACTGTGAGAAAAAAAATGTCTATTGTTTAAGCCACCAATCTGTGATATCTTGTATGGTAAACTGACATAAATTAGGTTGACAAGATCATAGCCCTGGCTGACATCTTAGTTTATAACCTTTGAGAGACCTTGAGGCAGACGGACCCAGCTAAGCAGAGCCTGGATTCCTAACCAACAGAAACTGTGAGATAACAGTTTGTTGTTTTAAGCCATTAAGTGTTGGGGTAACTTGTTATGCAATAATAGATAAGTTAATATCTCAGAAAAATTTAAGGTAGTACCTCATAGATCCTTTCAACTAGGCAGCAAGGCTTCCGGGAATCTAAATGACATTGTCCTACAATAGTGTCAAAAGGTAGAGAAGGGACTGTCTTGGCAAGAAATATGAGTACAGCTTTTGCCTAAGGGAGATGATTATAACTTTAAGTATAAGAAACCTCTGGGGGCTTCCCTGGTGGCTCAGTGGTTGGGAGTCCGCCTGCTAGTGCAGGGGACACGGGTTCAAGCCCTGGCCTGGGAGGATCCCACATGCCGTGGAGCAAATGGGCCCGTGTGCCACAACTACTGAGCCTGTGCTCTGGAGCCCACGAGACACAGCTGCTGAGCCGACGTGCCACAACTACTGAAGCCCACGAGCCTGGAGCCCATGCTCCGCAACGAGAGAAGCCATCGCAATGAGAAGCCCGCACACTGTGGCTAGGAGTAGCCCCCGTTCGCCCGCACTAGAGAAAGCCCACACACAGCAACAAAGACCCAACACAGCCAAAAATAAATAAATTTTTAAAAAGAAGAAATAAAAAGAAACCTCTGGCTTTTTAAGGATCTCTACTAGCTTGCACTGAAATAGACAGAGACTATTCATAATGAAAAGAGGCCTCTGGACCTTTGATGTTATAGGCAGGAAGCAGGCTGAGGAAGCTACCCATTTGCAATTATGAGCTGTTTCCAAAAGGGAAGATAACTCAAGAAGGATGAAAGAGCCACTGAGAATTATTCCCAAAGAGCAGGAGTGAGCATAAGGAAGGAAGTGATCTCATTTGACAAGCTGGGTTTCAGAATTGCTATGGACCAGCTTCCATGTCCCTCTCCTATTCTCCCCTTTTTAAATGGGAGTATCTATTATAGAATTTCTGTCCCTACCTTACCATTAGATATTGGGTATGTGAGAGACAGATACTTTGTCCCCTTAGTCCACGGGTCTTCAGATCAAGAGGAACCATGTCTGAGGAGCCACAGTCAAGGAACCACACCCAAGAAGCCACATCGGCACTTGGATCTGACTTAGATGCTGATATCCTAGACCAGGGGCTGGCAAACTTTTCCTGTATGGGGCCAGATAGTAAATAGTTTAGGCTTTGCAGGTCACGTGTGTGACCCCTGTCACTCATTACTCTTTGTTTTTGTTTTTTATAATCCTGTAAAAAATCTAAAAACCATTCTTATCTCAGGGGCTGTACAAAAAGAGCCCACAGGTTAGATGTGGCCCTCAGGCTCTGATTTGTTCATCCCTGTCCTAGACTATGAACTGTTGTATAATGGGATGAGATATTTTGATATCTTAGGGAAGGAGATAAGTATATTTTTCATATGGGAAGGAAATGTATTATGGCCAAAAGGTGGATGGTAGTAGCTAGTCTTCAAACACAGCCCCAAAAAACTTCCCTTTTTTGGTACATGCACACCACTCCTGCCATCAAGGGTTAGAGCTTATGTGCCCTCTCTTTGAATCTGAGCTAGGCCTGTTTCTGCTTTGAGCAATAGAATGTGGAGGAAATGGCATTCTGGGAATTCTGAGCCCAGGCATTAAAAATTTACGGCAGCTTCTGTTTCCTCCCTTTTGGAACCCAGCTTCCGTGTAATGAGAAAGCCCAAGCAGTCACCTGGAGAGGCCCACGTGGAGGAAATTCAAGCCCTAGCCACGCTCCCTCAACCCCCAAGGCTTTATCTGAACTCCCGGCAACATCCAGCACGAGCAACCAGCCTTCTGAGTGAGCCGTCTCGGAGGTAGATGCTCTACCTTGAGCGCCCCCCAAGATGACACCATATGGAACAGAGACAGACTATCTTAGAATATTGCCCCAATTGTAAATACACTTGTGAGCAGATAAATGATTATTGTTCTAAGCCACTAGGTTTGGGGGTGGTTTTTTATGTAGCAATAGACAATGAAAACACTGGGGGAGGGAACAGTGGGAGCAAAGGTCTGGAAACCAGGAAGCACTGGGCATTTTTAAGCATTAGCCAGTATGGTAACCCTTGACCCAAGAGTTAGATTTGTAAAACAACAAAAATCACAACTGCCATGTCTAGCGTGTACTTTTCGTTCTAAAAGACAGTAAAATGGAATTGAAAAATATATGTGCTCCCTTCAGAACCTCAATAAAAATTACTAAATACATGATGATACGTAGAAAGCAACAAAGCTAGATTGCCGTGTGGTGGTGGGATAGCTGGAAGCACGCTTATAATTAAGTGACTTGTTTGTCACCGACTTTATAGCTGTGAGTTGAACTTGTGCTTCAGGAAAATAGTAAATTAGCAAATGTCTCTGGCCTTTTAGAGACTCACTTTTAAACAGTCAAAGGTCAAATGCTAAATTAAATGCTTGTAAATGTATACTGTACTCTACCCTTGTCTAGAATGTAGAGAACCTCTGCATGAGTGTTAAGGATAAGGCTGGATATGTAGTTCATTTACTCATTATCAACAACTACCCTTTAGGAAGAAATCTTCAGTGGCTAGTAAGGTAGATTTGAGTGAGGTGAGATGGGAGATGGAAAACAGGGATGTTGAATGGTCCACGGACAAGCAGAGAAAAAAGGATGGAAATGAAAGCCATTTCCAAGGGGGAAGCTACATGGTTTGACAAATGATTGAATGGAGGAGCTAAGGGAGAATAAGGCATTTGACCTAAATGCCAGGTTTCAAGGCTTCAAGGATTCGGTGATGCCAACTCCAGAAAGAAAAAAGAAAAAGAAAGAAATAGATGTCTGGAGGAGAAGAGTTGGTTGTATGGATAGATGAGCATCAAGTTCAGCATCAAGCTTCTAAGGTTCGCAAGTGTTGGGATCATGCTAATGGTTGAAAAGTGGATCTCTAGCCCAGAAGAGATAGGAGTTAATATGTATATTTCAATGCCCTCTGTATTGGCATCATAGGTGAGCTTAAAAAATAGGAGGTTGGAGGGTTTCCCTGGTGGCGCAGTGGTTGAGAGTCCGCCTGCCGATGCAGGGGACACAGGTTCGTGCCCCAGTCCGGGAAGATCCCACGTGCCGTGGAGCAGCTGGGCCCGTGAGCCATGGCCGCTGAGCCTGCGCATCCAGAGCCTGTGCTCTGCAACGGGAGAGGCCACAACAGTGAGAGGCCCGCGTACCACAAAAACAAAAACAAAACAAAACAAAAAAAAAATAGGAGGTTGGAGAACAGAATCTTAGGAAGTATCTATGCTTAGACAGGACAAGGAGAAAGACTAGCCAGAAGAGGCAGACCAAGCAGTCTGATTTAAAAAGGGAACAAGCACACTAATAAAAATAATAGCAGCTAACAGCACTGACCAGGGAACCGTGCTTCAAATTTTACGTGTATTGTCACGTTCTCGTGTTTGAGGATGGCGAGTGAAACATACACGTTTCTATTCACTCTGTTCCAAAACCTCCAATAAAAACACAGAAAAGATTTCTTGCTGTTGTTGTTATTATTTTAAGACATACATTAACAAGGATAAAGAGAATGAAAGAAAACAACAGCAATAAAATTGGGGGAGCTGAGAAAACGAAATCCTAAGCCTGATGGGAGAAAATTGAGAAGCAACCTTACACTGAAGAATCCCCCAAAGCCTTGACAGCAGCTGGCAGTGCAGAAGTGACAGTGAAAATGGGGCTGTAACCTGGACGACTGATCGAAAGGAAAGTGGTTTGTACCCAGATTCCTCTTTTTTTTTTTTTTTTTTTGTACATTTTATTGTTAACATTTTAAATCTCTCTCCTCTTTCTAGGAATATCCAGCAGGAAAAAGAAGAACAGGCATTTTTTCCTTTTCATCAGAAGTTTATTTCTCTTCCTATGAAAAAAACCTCATCAAATCAACTTAAGTATAAAATAAGTATATAAACCTCTAAGAGGCAAAAAAACAGGACTAATTAGGTAAGATAAACATCAGTGGCTGAAAAGATACAAAACTAAATCTTTCTGTGTGTGTGTAACTTTAGGGTCCCGGTAATCCTAAGCATTACTGTAATTTTCACCCTAAGTGACCCACTTTAAAATGTATGTATGACTAATCTTTGTAAATGTAAACTGGGCATTCTCCGACTGAAAAGGTTCAAAACTAGTGGCTGGATATATCCATCTTGGTCCAACATGATTTTTGAACAGTTTGTTTCAACAACTTAATTGGTTTAATTGTTTTAAATTTGTTTTTTAAATCAATTTTAACATGCATTTTAAATGGCATTATTATATATTAATGCTCTATATCTGCTTTTTAAATTAATCTTGTCATAAATATTTATCCATATCAAGACATCTTGGTTTTTCCTGTCTCATCTTTTTTAAAGCTTTGAAGAATGCCACTGTGTGTGCACAACTTCTATATGGATGGGCATTTAAGTTGTTTACAGTTTGTGGGTTTTATTTTTGCGGTACGCGGGCCTCTCACTGTTGTGGCCTCTCCCATTGCGGAGCACGGGCTCTGGACGCGCAGGCTCAGCGGCCATGGCTCATGGGCCCAGCCGCTCCGCGGCATGTGGGATCCGCCCGGACCAGGGCACGAACCCATGTCCCCTGCATCGGCAGGCAGACCCTCAACCACTGCGCCACCAGGGAAGCCCTGTTTACAGTTTTTTAATTATCCATAGACAAATGTCTTTGTACATTGCCAGATTATTTCCTTAGAATACATTCTAAAGAAATTGCTTGGTCAGAGGGTAGACACATTTTAAATGTTGATATTTATGGCTAGAAAGTTTATACAATTTATACTCACTCCTACAGTGTGCACGAGATTGTCCATTTCATTACAACATTCCCAGTATTGAAAAGTTCTTTTTCATTTTGCCAATCTGTTGGTGAAAAGTATTAATCTTTTCATTTGCATTTCTTGATTGTCACAGGGGCTGACCAGCTTTTCATCTGTTTATAACCATTCGGAAATCGTCTCTCATGTCTTTGTACATTTTTCTAGTGAGGTGTTTGCCTTTTCCTAGTTGATCTTTGAAATTATTTTGTTTCCAATATCCTACAACTCCTTCGTGTGTTCCATAGATATGACTGCTAGGTACCATCTAGGTTCTTAGGATACAGTGATGAACAAGAGAGACACAAGCCTGACTTGCACAGGCTAACTGTCTGAAACAGTTACAATAGAGTAGAAAATGTGCTCTAACTATGGAAGTTCACGTTTCTATGGACATCATAAATGTGGCAAATACATACTCTGGGTGGTCAGTAGTGGCTTCTAGGAGGATGTGACATTTCACCAAGTCCTAAAGAATGAGCAGTAGTGGCCAGGTCACGCAGAAGTGGTAGGAGTGGAGAGGGTTCCAGTTAGAAACTAGGGAAGGAGAAGACTTTGGACTAGAGAACTGAAAAAACTGAAGAATGCAAAAAGTGATCAGAGATTAGCTTAGAGAGGTAAATGAGGGCTAGATAATTAAGAGTTTAAGAACTTTATAAGTTATAGAAAGTAATTTCGACTTTATCCTAAGGCAGTAATAAAAATGTATTCATTAGAATGTTTTCAGCTGCAAGTAGCAACAACAAAAAATTTGATGGGGGACTTCCATGGTGGTCCAGTGGTTAAGACTCCACACTTCCACTGCAGCGGCATGGGTTCGATCCCTGGTCAGGGAACTAGGATCCCGCATGCCACATAGCGTGGCAAAAAAAAAAAAAAAGGATGGAAAGTGACTTAAACAACAAAAACTTTTAAAATTTCACGTAATGAGAAGTGTAGTCCCTGAGTTTGTTCATCTTTTTACTCTGCCATTGTCAATGCATGTGGTATGTCTTCTTATGACCCCATGATGTCTTCCTTTGTAGTCCCCACACAGCTGCAGCAATTCCAAGCATCACATCCTTACACAATTATGTTCAATGGCGTGGAAAAGGTAGGCAGAGTCTGTGTTAATAAGGAAGAAGGTCTTCCCCACCTCTCATTGGCCAGAACCAGATTACATGGGAACCTCTAGCTGCACTGAATGCTGGGAAAGTATCTGGCTTGTTCACCCTTTGTGATGGGAAGTGGCTTCTGTCTGCAAGGAAGAAAGGGAAGGGTAAGAGCTATTGGGTAGGAAACCAACAGTGTTATTCTCAGCTTCTCAGGTTTACATTTAGTTCTCTATTCCTCTGGGTCTTCTTGCTTCTTTCACTGTACTATCCATTACCTCCATCCTCTACTCTCAGCTGCCACTTTTCCAACTAGTTCCCCTACTTTTTTTCCCAAGCATATTAATCCCATTCTTTACAACATCTCTAAACATTCAACATGACACTGTTTGATTTAATCCTGATATAATTCCCTAAGACAATTATATCTTTGACATGAATACTTTAGAAAGTGCCTTAGTTGATCCAAAACAATATTCTAAAAGAACAAGTATGCTCAGGGATGCCTGGTATTGCCAGTGCTATGTGAACTAAAACTTACTTCATTTTCATTATTAACATGAGAAAACGGTACATTCACTTAGACTGTGTGCCTGGAACATAGTTGATAAATATTTGTAGAATGAATAGCTTTTATTTATTTTTTTAAAGATTTTTTTGATGTGGACCATTTTTAAAGTCTTTATTGAATTTGTTACAATATTGCTTCTGTTTTATGTTTTGGTTTTTTAGCCGTGAGGCATGTGGGATCTTAGCTCCCCGACCAGGGATTGAACCTGCACCCCCTGCATTGGAAGACGAAGTCTCAACCACTGGACTGCCAGGGAAGTCCCTGAATAGCTTTTAAATAAATAGTAGTCCCTTATCCAGGTCTTTACTTCACCACCTTTTAAAAAATGAGAGCAAGCATATGAATTATGCTGGAATGTTCATTGACTTTTAAAGATGAAATAGTGACATAATCTCATCTGACACTTCCATTATATCTACTTATGCCATATTTAAAACATGTGAAAAACATTACAGGCAGACTTGGGTAAATGGTTCTTTTTCTTTTCTTTTTTCACCATGATGCAAATCCACTGAATTGTCTTTCAAGTCTGATGCCACATCAGTTAAGCATTCTAGAAAATGTTTCTTGAAAAGCATTGTTTGTTCTGAAACTGTCTGGAACTTATTTTACACGTGCTGATCTTGATTTCTTGCTGACCATAGATAATCAGACTTGCTGGTACAGATTCTGGGCTGTAACCTATAACCTGGTCTGATTCAACGTATTTTGTGCGTATCTTGACTATCAATGTGAACAGAACATCATCTAATCAAGAAATCTGGAGGAGCGTACGTGAGGAGATTATGGGAAAGGCTTTATTGTTCAGCTTCTGTCATATAATCACTAACAAACATTTTAAGTACTTGTTGATACTTCCACTAAATATTAGATGTTTAGAAATGAGTTACAAATGAGTACTTCATACTAGCTATTATTGAGTGAATGAGCTTCCTGAGCTACAGATCATAACATATGAACAATGGTTTGAGATCGCAGAGTTACTGCTTACTGCTGATCTGTGATGTTTCTGAGTGAGTCTGGTATCGTGGAAATTGCAGCAAATTTAGCGATGGTGCCTCTATGTTGAGCCCAAACTCTGCCACCTATCAGAATCAACTTTGGGAAAGGCGCTTCATCTTGTTTAGATGTGGTTTCCTGACTTGGAAAATTGGATTAGTGATAATGGCTCACGTCCTCCTCAAAGCTGCATAGGAAAGAGCATATATTTTATTTTAACAGAAGTACAGACATAGTTAGGACACGCACTGCCAGTCCATAAGCTCCCTGATGGATACGCTTATACACGACCACATGAAATAAACTTGCCATGAGCAACGTCTCCGCAGTATGCTGTGCAACGCTGCAAGAGAGCCTGCTTTCTGGAGATTAACTCAGCTGAGGACTTGGTGTGCTTCTTCCACCTTTATGAGGAAATACAGACTTCCTCTTAAAAGGTTTATCCTTTTTGAAAAGGTTGACTAGGATGGTTCTTTAAAACAAAAAAATCCAGATGATTAAATTTAGGTCTGAAGGCCATTCTGAGAATATCCTCTGGCTCTGGGCCCGCAGTACTATATATATCTTTCTTTTCCAGTACTGTATTTTTTATTGGATTTTGAACTTCATGATATTTCTTTACTTTAAACTCTTGCTTTTCACTGTGTAGTTGTTTGTGAGATAGCGGCAATAATCACATTGACCTATGCAGGCCTGCCTCCTTTTTTTTTTTAATATTTATTTATTTGGCCGCGCCGGGTCTTAGTTGCGGCATGTGGGATCTTTTAGTTGCGGCATGCGGGCTCTTTTAGTTGTGGCATGTGGGCTCTGGTCCCCTGACCAGGGATTGAACCTGGGCCCCCTGCTTTGGGGAGGGTAGAGTCTTAACCAGTGGACCCCCAAGGAAGTCCCTGCCTCCTTTTTGGATTGATCTATTTTCTGTTATATGTTTTGCTAATTAATACAAATGTCACTTGCTGAGGTACTTTCACTAAAGGCCTGTGCAAGAAATATTGATATTTTACAACCACATGAGCATTTTTGTTTCTCCTTTCATTTAAAGGCTTTTCTTTCATCCATTTACCACAAAGAAGCGTCTGAGTATTTGAGTGTTCCGCCCTCTTCCCACATCTGACTATAAATCTGTCACTCTTCTGGCTTTCCCCTGTTTATGATTTTTTTTTCTTTTTACTTTTTAGTTTGAAATAATTTCAAACTTACAGAAAAATGACAAGAACTGTACAAGGAGTTCCCATATACTGTTCGCCCAGAGACACCATCAGATTTCATTAACTGTCTCAATAACGTCCTTTAAAGCAAAAGTATCCAATCCAGGGTCACACGTTGTCATGTGTATATATGTCTTGTTATGTCTCTTCAGTTTTCTCTGACCTGGAATAAGTCCTCAGTTATTTTGCAGAATATCCCTCAGCTGGGTTTGTCTGGTGTTTCTTTTCTCAGGATTAGATTAAGTTACCCATGTTTGGCAGGGACATCAGAGAAGTGATGCTGTGCTTTTCTTACTGTACATCAGGTAGCTCATGATGTCAGCTGGTCTGAAAATAATAATAGTGTCTGATGGTAAGGTTACTCTTTTTCCTCTCATAATTAATCACTATTTTGTAGGAAGGAACTTTGAGGCTGTGTAAATATCCTGTTCTCATCCAACTTTCACCTTCCAGTTTTAGCATCAACTGATGTTTCCTGCCTGAATAATAACTGGCATAATGATTGACAAGGGGAAATTTTCTAATTCCATCAATCCTTTTAAACGTATTAGTTGGCCTTCTCCCCATGTATTTACTCATTTCTCTATTTATATCAGTGTGGATTGGTGGATTCCTTTTCTATCCAGTGGAATGTAATGTTACTGTCATTATTTATTTTGATGCTCAAATTGTCCCAGGTTTGTCCCAGATGTGGGCCCCATTCAAGGTGACTCCTGTGTCCTTTTGATATAGCACATCAGTCTATAAGCACTTCCTTACTTTCTGGTACAAAACATTGTGGACTCAGTTTACACTTTCCATGCCCCAGACCTGGGATCAGCCATTTCTACAAGGAGACCTTTTAGTGGAGACAAGGAACTTAGATACCAAGATCTAGGCTTTAGGTGTGCTCATTGCTACAGGTCCTCTTAGTGGACAGAGCAAGGGGATATATAAATGTGTACACACTCACACTTGTATTTTCTGCACACACACACACACATATATATACAAACATATATATCTGTTTCTACATCTCTATATTCCATACCATTAGTTCACCTCAGTCCCTGTAACCCCAATGCAATACACGATGCTCATTCTAGTTTTTTCCTTTTCTTTATTTGTAATTCCCTTCTCCTGCCTCTCATCATCCTCAGTATATTTACTTATCGCTCAGTTCCACTGTATGTGCTCTTCTAATGCCTGCCAGGCTGTCACCCTGCTTGGCTGCCTTCCTTATGTGAACTCCAACCACCTTCCATGCTAGGACCTGCATAATGTTTGGTTTTGTTTTGTTTTAATTAATTAATTAATTTATTTATTTATGGCTGCATTAGGTCTTCGTTGCTGTGCGTGGGCTTTCTCTAGTTGCAGCAAGCGGGGGCTACTCTTCATTGCAGTGTGCGGGCTTCTCGTTGCAGTGGCTTCTCTTGTTGTGGAGCACGGGCTCTAGAGCACAGGCTCAGTAGTTGTGGCGCACGGGCTTCGTTGCTCCGTGGCATGTGGGATCTTCCCGGACCAGGGCTCGAACCCGTGTCCCCTGTATTGGCAGGTGGATTCTTAACCACTGCACAGGGAGGTCCTGCATAATGTTTTAAAAATTAAATTATTGAGGAAGAAACGAAAGAAGTTTTCTCATGATTGTTAAAATGTTTAAACTAATTAACTATATTTAATATCACTAATATTTAAGGTATTTTCCAATAACCCAATAAAAAAGTGGTCAAAGGACAAAGAGAGACAGTTCACTTAACAAATGTAATATGTAGGTGTTACACACAACCTTGATATTCAGAGGTAGGGCATTGCATAAATAAATTATATTAACACAGTATGTACTGGGCAACCATTAAACAGGATTAACATAGATCCTTATTTTTTGATTTGAAAAGATTTCCCTGATATATATTACATTCACATTGTTACAAAATATTATCTATTTTATATGCTATTTTGTGTGTGCGCGTATATGTGCATAGAAAAAAGAATCAGGTTAAAAAGGAAAATATCAGCACTGTTCCTCTCTTTTTTTTTTTTTTTTTTTTTTTTTTGCGTTACGCGGGCCTCTCACTGTCGTGGCCTCTCCCATTGCAGAGCACAGGCTCCGGACGCGCAGGCTCAGCGGCCATGGCTCACGGGCCCAGCTGCACCACGGCGTGTGGGATCTTCCCGGACCGGGGCACGAACCCGTGTCCCCTGCATCGACAGGCGGACTTTCAACTACTGCGCCACCAGGGAAGCCCTGTTCCTCTATCTTATATTAATAGATATTACGAGAGATTCTTAGGACATCCTCTGAAACTACCATTTAATGACTTTTCCCCTCCTTTTGCGAAGCACATAGGTTTAATAAACGTTGACTATTTAACTAGGTCTGTGTGTCTTTTTCAAGAAAACAAAACTTCTTTTTCAAAGAAAGAGAATATATCATATTTGTAGAATTCTGTGAGAAGTCCTTTGTGAAGAAAGAGTGCTTGACTGGTGTTAAATAGTTTTATTAGAGAACAGAGACAGACTCTTCCCTCAGCACCTGGATGAGGTAACAGAGTTGTGCTTGGATTTCACTGTTTCACCACCTTACATGAGGTAAGAGAGTTGTTTGCCATGGTTTCCACCCGAGAGAAGGTATTAAAAATGTATATAGTGGAGAACCAACAAGTACCTACTGTATAGCACAGGGAACTCTACTCAATATTTCGTAGTAATCTATAAGGGAAAAAATCTGAAAAAGAATATATATATGGAATCACTGTGCTGTACACTGGAAACTAACACAACGTTGTAAATCAACGGTATTTCAATTTAAAAAAAAGTATATACAGACCATATCTCCATCCTGGAGCAGGGCTGTGGTCGTGCATGCCAGTGGAGCTTGGCAACAGGTGCATGTCCAGATCCCACACTGTTTTTTAGCTTTATTGAGGTATATTTGACAAATAAAATTGAAAGATATTTAAAGTGTACATAGTGGTGATTTGATATATCTGCACATTTTGAAAGGATTTCCCTCACCTAGTTGATTAACACATCCCATCACCTCACGTATTTATTTGTGTGTGTGTGTGTGTGAGAACATTTAAGTTCTACTCTCTTAGCAAACTTCAATTCTGCAGTACAGTGTTATCAACTATAGTCACCACGTTTTCCATTTGAACCTCAGACCTTATTCATCTCATAGCTGAAAGTTTGTAGCCTTTTACCCACCTCTCCCTATGAGTTTGATTTTTTTTTTGCTTGTTTGTTTTAGATTCCACATAAAAGTGATACCATGCAGTATTTGTCTTTCTCTGTCTAGCTTACTTCACTTACCATAACGCCCTCAAGATCCATCCGTGTTGTCACAAATGGCAGGATGTCCTTTTCCTTATGGCTGAATAATATTCCATTGTGTGTGTGTGTGTATGTATACATATATATACATATACATACACACACACACACACACACACACATACATACCACATCTTCTTTATCCGTTCATTTATTGATGAACAGGTTGTTTCCGTATGTTGACTGTTGTGAATAATGCTACAGTGAACACGGGATTTCAACTATCTCTTCGATGTCCTCTTTTTATTTCCTTTGGATGTATACCAAGCCGTGGGATTGCTGGATCATATGGTAGTTCTATTTTTTTTTTTTTGCTTTGGCCATGTCACGCAGCACGCAGGATCTTAGTTCCCCGACCAGGGATCGAATCTGTGTCCCCTGCAGTGGGAGCGCAGAGGCTTAACCACTGGATTACCAGGGAAGTCCCGGTAGTTCTACTTTTAATTTTTAACATCGGAATGTTGCTAAGCATCATCAATAAAATGATTTACCTTTGATGGGTCTCTGTCCTTTGGTGTCCTGAAACTTTCCTCTCATTGTGACTAAAAGAATCAGAGTAAGGGTCTCTAATTTTGTTTTCACTTTCTTTAAACTTTTATGTGCTGCCTGATTTTTAAAAATGAGTGTAACTGCAGTTCTAATCAGAAATCAATAAAGCTCTCATTTTGAAATTCAAGAATGTCTTAAGAATGTTCAAAACACAATAAGAGAGCAATGAGCTAAAGATCTGAACCGCTGCTTCAGCAAAAAAGATACATGAGTGGTGATTAAGCTCATGAAAAAATGCTCAAAGTAATTAGTCATTAGGGAAATGCAAATTAAAACCACAATGAGATAACACTACACATCTATCAGAACGGCTAAAATTTTTTAAACTGAAAATACTAAGTACAGATGAGGAACTCCCATGCATTGGTGTTTGGAAAACAATTGAATAGCTTTTTACGAATGTACCTTAAACACTCCTAGGTGTTTACCCATATGAAATAAAAACTTATATTCATTTGAAAGCCTGTATGTGAATGTTTGTAATGTTTTTATGTATAACCTCCAAAGATTGGAAACAACCCAAATGTTCTCCAACTGGTGAAGGGATAAACACACTGTGATATATTCATATCATGAAATATTACTCAGCAATAAAAAGGAACAAACTGCGATTTGCTCAACAACGTGAATGAATCTCAAATGCATTTTGCTAAGTGAAAGGAGCCAGACTCAAAAAGACGACATAGTGTATGATTCCATTTGCATCTATGACATACTGGAATAAGGACAGAAAACTGAGCAGCAGTTACGAGGGGCTGGCGGGTGGAGGGAGAGTTTGACTACAAATGGTTGCCAGGGAATTTCAGGGAGGGGGAGAGTGATAGAAATGTGGTGGTATTTACACAATTGTGTCTTTCTTTTTTTAAGAATTTTTTATTTTATTTATTTATTTATTTAATTGAAATATAATTGACATATAATATTGTGTAAATTTAAGGTATACATGATCAACTGTGACTTTCAAAACTCCTAGAACTGTACTCTAAAAAAGTAACTTTTACTGCATGTAAATTATACCTCAATAATAATTTTAAAATATTTTAGTTTGGGTTTCCCTGAAATAGTTGCTGAGAGATAAGGATTTGGGACCAAGTTGTTTATTAACAAGGAAGTATGGTGAGGGACCGGGGAAATGTAGGGACGAGACGAAGGAGTGTGCTTATGAGCGGTGCTCATCGCCACTGGGGTCCCTTTGAGACTGCAGAGTGCACCTAGGGGCTGTCCTGCCAAGGGGTGAGAACACTGGGGTATTTATCCACCAACTCTCATCCCTCGTTGAGTAAAATTGCTCTTGGGTTTTTTTCCCCCCTGATACTTCCAGCTTGTCTGGCACATGGGCTAAGCACACGTCTGCACACAGAGAAAGCACTCATGAAGAGACTCAGGTGCTGCCGGTGACCTTAGGGGGTACATCGAGGGGATACTGGTGGATGCCAATAGCACCCTCTACAATATTTCAATTAATTAAAACATTTTTTTCATTTTTTTTTTTAAGTGAAAGAAGGTTTATTGAGGGAGATACACACTCCATAGACGGAGTGTGGTCCATCTCGGATGATGAGAGAGGCCTTTTTTTATGGTTTTTTTTTTTGTTTGTGTGTGTTTTTGTTTGTTTGGCCACGCTGCACGGCATGTGGGATCTTGTTTCCCTGACCAGGGATCGAACCTGCGCCCCCTGCATTGGAAGTGCAGAGTCTTAACCACTGGACTGCCAGGGAAGTCCCTCCAATTAATTAAAACATTTTCAAGAAAACTCTCTCCCTCCTGCCAAAGCAAGATTTGAGAACTGTACAGTATAACCCTTGCTGTTCTACTGATTAGCTCAGAAGATAGTCTTGTTAAGCCTATTAACACCACATAATTCTGTTGCCTCCTGCACGGCTAGGTTTGTGCCCTTGGGGTCCCTACTCCTTTCATTATTCACCCCATTCTCTGTGGTTCTGTGGAGCCAAAATCCATGTATCTCTTTTTGACATTAAAGTAGAGGTGTGTGGCAAGAATATTCCTGGTGTGGATCAGGGCATCTGGTGCCCTTAAGGAACATTATTACCACTTGGGACAACCTCAAAGGTAAACATTTCTCCATATTCCTGTTATGCTGGTTTGATGATATTTCCACAGGGAAAAGAGTAGACAGATGGCAGGTGGACTCGCTAGGTTGCAGGTGACAGACAGTCTAGGGCACCTGACTCAAGATGACATTTATGGCATCTTGGAATCCAAGAAAGGTTTGATACATCAAGATGAGGAAGCATTAAGAGACATGTAGGTCTCAGGAACAACAGGCAGCAGTCCTAAATGTCCCGGCTTCTCTGTGTCAACTGAATCTCTTGTAAACCAGCTTCTCCTCCTATCTGGACATGACTGCTGACAGCTCCCAGTTTTATCCTAGAACTCCAGTCACTAGAAAAGTTGAGCTGACTTGTTTTGGTTCCAAGGAAAAGATAATTGGGAGGACCTCAATGGCCCAGCTTAAGTCAGGTGTGCTGGTCCGGTCAACTGTGGGCTGTAAGAACAAGCCACTCACTTACAGGGATCGTGCCTCTGGAATAGGAGGTATTTTTTCAAAGTATGGGGTGGTGAGGCTTGGTAGGCAAAATAATGAGTAAGAGAAAGAAAAATAATGTCAGAGTCAAGAAACAGTGCACTTTTATGTTGTCCAAATGAAAAGAGTATAGGCTAGTCAATGCTGCAATAACAAATCGACTCTCAAAGTTCCATTGTTTATTACTCATTCCAACAAAGTTCAATGGTAGTAGGATGGTTCTCCTCAATATTGTAGCAACAACAACAAAAATTGTAGCAACACCATCTAGAACACAGGATCCCCACAGTAGTGGAATCAAGGGTGGGGGGGAAATGCATCAGTTCTTAACTGCCTTGGTCCTATTCACACATGTGACTTTCTCATAGTCCTCTGACCAGAGCTAGTCTCATAGCCCCAACCCAACTGCAAAGGGGGCTGGGAAAAGTGGGGAGCACTTGGGTGTTTGGTGAACACTAACTGTCAAAAATCATTGTTTCTAATCAACGATCAAATAGTTCACAAGGGAGGATTGAGCAGGGGATGCTTCAGAGAGAAGAGAGATTTTGGTTTGTACCTTAGAGGAGACCGCTGACTTGGATAATTGGAGAGGAGAAGGAAAGCAGTAGAATTTTGTGGTGCTCTTAAAGGACAATAATGAGTCTGGTTTAGTGGGGTGGAAATTTGTGTAAAGGTGAGGTCAGAGAAATGAATTGGAACAAGATGGCAGAAGGCCTTGAATGTCCAGCTGAGGGATACGGACATTAATATTTAGGAAATGGGGTACTACTGAAAGCTTCTGATCCAGAGACTAACATGAACAAGGCAAAATTTCCAGGAAGGTTAACCTGGCAGTGATGTGTAGCTTGGCTTGTATTATTCTGGCCACAGTCTAATTGCAAGCATTCGGTTGACCTCAAAAACATTTCTTGGAGGACTTCCCTTTCTGGTAAAATGGGAGGCTAGATAATCTGAAAAGCTACTCCACTACAGAACACCTCAGATACAAGGAGAGACAGATCAAGATGGCCCTGGAGGTTCATTTCCTCTCCCATTTCTGTAGCTTAGTAAGGAGCTGCTTCAGCAGGTCTGTACTATTCAGCAAAAGGACAGCTTTACCAGAAAATGAGCTCTAGAAGTTCCTCTTTGGAATAAGCTAGTTTCCTTAATAAGGAAGCTTTTATTCTCATGGTCTAATTTCTCTATAAATGAGCTATACCTTGCCCAAGCACACTTATCCATAGAATAGAGAGAGGATGGGGGGAGGGGGCCATGCAGTCTGCTGATTCTCTGCCTATAAGTTTCCCAGTAAACGTCACATTATATTTATACCACATGTCACTAGTGGTAGATGTATCTGTGCCCTTTACATGGCAAAATGAACATCTTTTAATGCATTTCCAAGCTGGTAACAAAACAAGGGATAGCTCAGAGGCCAAAAGTAGAATGCCACAAAGCAGAAGAAGATATTTGCCACCAACAGAGAATTAGTATCCAGATTATGTGAACAACTCAAAGACCAGTAAGAAGACATATAGTACGTATAGTACAATGGGAGGAAATGGACAAAAGACAAGAACAGGCAACTGACAGAAGAAAAAATACGGAACTTAGGAAAATCTCATTAGTAACTAGGGAAATAGAAAATTTAAACCACAATATTATTTTATATTGGTAGAAAATTTAGAGTCTGGCAATTTCTCATACAAAATGCATCTCAGGGTAACCAAGTAATTGATGAGCAGAAGTTGCTCTTTAGAGAAATATTCTAGCTAATAAATGAAAAGGGAATGATAGCATCTCACAAGTTGGCAACCTCCAGTGAATTAACGAACTAAGCAATGATCATCAATGATTGTTGCCTTTCCAAACAAAACAGGTACAACCTCCTGATGGAAGAACACACCACCGCTTATAAAGTGTTCTTGCCAGAGATTTGATCCTGAATCTGATCCAGTCTCTGGATTTAACAAACACATTACTGGAAATGAGGAACAGAGGAACATGTGAAACGGTACCAGGAGAATACCTCCAACAAGACTCAGACAGTGGGAAGCTTCAGGACAAACCACTCGCTTTGTTCATCAAATAAACTGCAAGGACTGGAAAAGGGTGGCTTTTACTTGGACCCTGGTTTGAGCGGAAAGCAAAACTAACGAAACAAAAACAAAAGCAGAAGAAATTTGAACATTGACTGGATATTTCATGCTATTAAAGATTTGTTATTCAATTTTAGGTGTGATAGTGGTCTTGTTCTTATGTTTTTATAAGGTCCTACAAGGAAGGACCAGAAGGTGAACTGGAAGCATTCTAGATCTGGGTGGTAGTTTCACAGCTGTGGGTACATGTGAAAGTTCGCCATTCACTGAGCCGTAATCTTAAGATTTGCGTACTTTACTGTATGTAAGTTTTACTTCAATTTTTAAAAGGTAGCGTCCTTATTTTTTAAGGATACATTCTGAAATGTTTACAGGTGAAGTGATATTATGTCTGGAATTAGCTTTAAAATACTCCAAGATGACCCATGGCGGATTGGCCATGGTCGGTAAGTGTTGAAGCTGAAGAAGGTTCATAATATAATTCTTGTATATGTTGGAACTTTTCCATAATATAAAGTTTAAAAACGTCTGGCAAGATAATGTTGCCAAGGTTGCGGAACAGTGGAAATCCTCATACACTGCGGGTGAGCATGTAAATTGAACAACTATTTCATGTTATGTAGAAAAAGTGAAGGTTGGTATATCTTATAGCTCTAGCAGTTTCTCACTAGAGATAATACCACATGTGCTCACACTTATGTACACATGTAAGACAATTCATACAACATTGCTTATGATACACCAAAATAAAAGGGGAAGGAAACAACTCAAATATCAATTGACAGGAGAATGAATAAATAAATTATGATATATACACACAAAGGATCTCTAGCTACACTTACGAACATGGATGAATCTCACAAAATTGATGAGCAAAAACTTTACAAGTTGCAAAAGAATAGTACAATAGTACTACTGATTAAGTGTTCAAAATATGCAACATAGAATAATGTCTTTTGGGGTATATTTCTATATATGCAGTAAAACTATAAAGAAAAGCAAGTGACTGATAAATACAGGATAGTACAATTGGGTAGAGGCTTCTAAGGGCTTCAAAGTTTCTGATAATATTCTACTTTTTCAGCTGGGTGATGGGTGTTTAATATCTTTTTTACCCCACATATATGTTATAAAAAACTTATATGTGTAGAAATATTTTACAATATTTAAAAAAAATTTCCTCGTGTTTTTCAGCAGTCTTAAGACCTGACTCATAGGTGGTGGTGTAGGATGATTCTAAGAACACTGGGCCAGCAGGGATTTGGGAAACCTGGGTTTTAGTCCCAGCTGTACTACTAAGTAGTCCTGTGACCTTGCACAGTTGATAAACTTCCCTTAACCCAAGTTCCCTCATCTAGAAAATGGGCTGATCAGCACTTGCCTATGTTCTTCAGGACATTAGTTCAAGGTATGTTACTGATATTTTGTGGCAACAACAATAAAAAAGCTTCATGGTCAAACTAGTTTGAGCAGCTCTGGATTAAACAATAAACAAGACTTCTCAGAGCCTTTTTCACCCCACATATATGTTATAAAAAAATATTTTGTAGAAATATTTTATAATATTTAAAAAACCATTTCCTGTTGTTTTTTGACAGTCTTAAGACCTGACTCATAGGTGGTGACGAAGTATGACGCAAAGAACCCGCTTGAATATACAAGCGTGAGTTGTAAATCTCTGAGAGGAATACAGAATTTTCAAAAGTAGTTTACCACAAAACTACTTTTCAGGTTTATCTGTGTGTGCATAACCACTATTAAAAAAAAAACACAGTTTGGAAAATCCTGGAATAGTTGTTTTCTAAGGTCTCCTTCAACCTAACCTTCAATAAATCTACATAACAGTATGGAGGTTCCTCAAAAAACTAAAAATAGAGTTGCCGTATGATCCAGCAATCCCACTCCTCGGCATATACCCAGACAAAACTATAATTCAAAAAGATACATGCACCCCTGTGTTCATAGCAGCACTATTTACAATAGCCAAGACAAGGAAGCAACCTGAATGTCCATCAACAGATGAATGGATAATGAAGATGTGGTACATATATACAATGGAATACTACACAGCCATCAAAAAGAATGAAACATTATCATTTGCAGCAACATGGAGGGACCTGGAGATTATTATACTAAGTGACGTAAGTCAGACAGAGAAATATAAATACCATATGATATCACTTATATGTGGAATCTAAACTATGATACAAATCAACATATGTACGAAACAAAAACAGACTCACAGATATAGAGAACAGACGTGTGGTTGCCAAGGAGGAGGCGAGCCAGGGAAGGGAAGGACTGGGAGTTTTGGATTAGCAGAGGCAAACTATTCTATAGGATGGATAAACAACAAGGTCACACTGTATATAGCACAGGGAACTATATTCAGTATCTCGTGAGAAACCATAATGGAAAAGAATATGAAAAAGAACATATATATATATATATATATGTATAGCTGAGTCACTTTGCTGTACAGAAGAAATTAACACAACATTGTAAATCCACTACAGTTCAATAAAAAAGGAAAAAAGTGTAGTAATAGGGACGGAAAGGGAGGGACATAGTCAGAAAACATCGTTAAGTAACCATGAAGCAGGGCAGAACCAAGGCCAGCCCTTGCCTGGTTAAACTCTACACACCAGTGCTGGTCAGGCAAAACCGCAGTGTTTGCTCCTACAGTGATCAGTTAACCACTCTGAACCTAACTGTGGCTTTGCAACGTGTGGATATTTTTAGTATAGGAAGGGCTCATCGGGTTCTATTCTTGTGATTGCATGTGAACATATTGTGTTCCAGAGTTTGACTTCCCCAAGGTCCCATAGCTCATTAGAGTCAAGAGCAGTGCAGCTCCAGCCTCCTGATTCCCAGGCCAGCCTCTGCACCATGACACCCTGACATCCGAATATGTGTGCGGAGGGTGAGTGTCTCACCAAGGACTCAACCTAGTTTGTATTCACTTCAATTTCAGTAATGATCTTGTGCCATATAGCACCTATAAAGTCAGGTGGTTGTTATGAATTCCAGTGTCCCAGAATGAAGAGAGGATAATGGCTGCTTTCACCCTGCATAGTCATCTCATGTCTGGTATTAATGACATTTGAGAATGTATTAAGGAAAATCTGACACAAGTTGAATAAATAAATAAAAAGGGGAGAAGAGAAAAATCTCCCATGTATAATTCCGAATAATTTATACAGATACTCTGCCTGCAAGGGAGCGGGGAGCATAACTCCTCTTTCAGTGTGGGCTACGCATAGTAAGTTCTTTCCAAAAAGTAGTATGGAAAGTGAGGGAGTATATTTACAGTGGAAAAGGCTGACAAACAATACCTCAGCCAGGTGATCAAGGTCAATAACAACAGTGATAAATCATGTGGGTAATATGTATCTTTGATACGATGTGATAAAAATGGCATTTTACCTCTGTGTTCTTCCTCTCCCAAACCCATAATCTCACTCTAATGTGACATGAGAAAAACATGAGACAAATTCCAATGGAGGGAAATCCTACAAAATACCTGGTTAGTACTCCTCAAAACTTTTAAACTCATCAAAAATAAGGAAATTCTGGGACTTCCCTGGAGGTCCAGTGGTTAAGACTTTGCCTTCCAATGCAGGGGGTCTGGGTTTGATCCCTGGTTGGGGAGCTAAGATCCCACATGCCTTGTGGCCAAAAAACCAAAACATAAAACAAAAGCAATATTGTAACAAATTCAATAAAGACTTAAAAAAAAAAGGTCCAGATCCAAAAAAAAATCTTAAAAAAAAAAAAATAAGGAAAGTCTGAGAAACTGTCACAGTCAAGAGAAGCCTAATGGGGCTTCCCTGATGGCGCAGTGGATAAGAATCTTCCTGCCAATGCAGGGGACACAGGTTCAATTCCTGGTGCAGGAAGATCCCACATGCCGCGGACCAACTAAGCCCGTGCGCCACAACTACTGAGCCTGTGCTCTAGAGCCTGCAAGCCACAACTACTGAGCCCACATGCCACAAGTACTGAAGCCCGCAGCCTAGAGCCTATGCTCTGCAACAAGAGAAGCCACTGCAGTGAGAAGCCCATGCACTGCAACGAAGAGTAGCCCCCACTCGCCGCAGCTAGAGAAAGCCCCCGTGTAGCAACGAGGACCCAACGCAGCCAAAAATAAATAAATAAAATAAGAATTTAAAAAATAATAATAAATAAATAAATAATTTTTTTTAAAAAAGAGTGAAGCCTAAGGATACATGACAAATAATCATAATGTAGTGATCCCTGGGTTACCTTTTCTGTCCTGGAACAGAAAGGGGACATTAGGTCAAAACAAAGGAAATTTGAATAAAGTATAGACTTTAATTAACAATAATGTATCAATATTATTCATTAATTATAACAAATGTACCATGCTAATTTAAGATATTAATAATAGAGGAACTGGGTACGAGATATATGGGAACTCTCTGTACCGTCTTCTCAATTTTCCTGTAAGTCTAAACCGTTCTAAAAAATAAAGTCTATTTTTTTTTAAACTGCCCTTCTCCTCCCCCACCTCACACCTCCAAAATCTTCAGAATCAGGTAGTTTAACTGGAGAATTCTACTAAACACTTAAAGAAGAATTAACATCAATTTTATACAATCTCTTCCTTCCTAACTAATTTTATGAAGCCAGTATTACCCTGGTAACAAAACCAGACAAAGTCAGTACAAAAAAAATAACAGAACAACATCTCTCATAAAAAGAATTATGAACCATGACCAAGTGGGATTTATTCTAGTTATACAAGGCTGGTTCAACATTCAAAAATAAATCAACATAATTGATTCAACAAGCTGAAGAGGAAAAATCATATGACCATATCAATTTGATGTAGAAAAAACATTTGGTAAATCCTAGCATTGATTCATGATAAAACTCTCAGGAAGTTAGAAACAGAGGGGAAATACCTAAACTTAATAAATAGCATCTACCAAAAAAACCCCAGAGCTAACAGCATACTTAATGATGAAAGAATGAATGTTTTCTCCCTAAGATCCCAAACGAGGCAAAGAAATCTACTCTCACTCTTATCAACATAGTCCTGGAAGTTGTAGTCACTGCAATAGGCAAGAAAAATAAATTTTTAAAAAAGGTAGATGGATTAGAAAGGAAATAAAACTACCTCTATTTGCAGATAACATGATTGTCTATGTAGAAAACCCCAATAAGTCTACAAAAAAATCTCGTAAAACTAGCAAGTTCAGCAAGGGTTTAGGATATAAGACCAACACACAAAAAACTATTGCATTTCTGTTTGACAGTGAACATACAGGAACAAACTTAAAATATGATGCTACTTACAACCACTCAAATAAAGCAAAATATTTAAATATACATAAAAACATGATCCGTATGCTGAAAATGACAAAACCTCAATGAAAGAAATCAAAGGAGACCTCAATAAATGCAGACACATATTGTGGTTATGGATTAGAAGGTCCAACATAATTAAAATATCAGTTCTCCCAAACTGATGTATAGATCTGATACAATTCCTATCAAAATCCCAGCAAGGTTTTTTGCACACATGGGAAGCTTATTCTAAAATTTATATAGAAAGTCATGGGCCTAGAACTGCTAAAACAATCTTTACAAAGAATAAAGTGGGAGGAATCACTCACCCAATATTAAGGCTTACTACATAGCTACAATAATCAAGAAAGTGAGGTATTGGCAAAGAGATACACAGCAATGGAACAGAATAAAGATCCCAGAAATAGATCCACAGAAATATGGTCAAAAATGTTTTTGTTTGTTTTTTTTTTTGCGGTATGCAGGCCTCTCACTGCTGTGGCCTCTCCCGTTGTGGAGCACAGGCTCCGGACACACAGGCTCAGCGGCCATGGCTCACGGGCCCAGCCGCTCCACGGCATGTGGGATCCTCCCGGACCGGGGCACGAACCTGTGTCCCCTGCATCAGCAGGCAGACTCCCAACCACTGCGCCACCAGGGAAGCCCAATAATGTTTGATAAAGGTGAAAAAGCAATTCAATGGAAGAAGGATAGCCTTTTCAACAAATGGCACTGGAACAATTGGTCATCCACAGGTAAAAAACCAAAGTTTGACCTAAAGTTTTTACATCTATACAAAAATTAACTAAAAATGGATCACTGATTTATTTATTTATTTTTAATTTTATTTATTTTTGGCCGCATTGGGTCTTCGTTGCTGCGCACAGGCTTTCTCTCGTTTCAGTGAGTGGGGGCTACTCTTCGTTGTGGTGCACAGGCTTCTCATTGTGGTGGCTTCTCTTGTTGCAGAGCACGGGCTCTAGGTGCGCGGGCTCAGTAGTTGCGGCATGAAGGCCCTAGAGTGCGTGGGCTTCAGTAGTTGTGGCTTGTGCGCTCTAGAGCGCAGGCTCAGTAGTTGTGGCACATGTGCTTACCTGGTCCGCAGCATGTGGGATCTTCCCGGACCAGGGATCGAACCCGTGTCCCCTGCATTGGCAGATAGACTCTTAACCACTGCGCCACCAGGGAAGTCCCATGGATCGCTGATTTAATGTAAAATATAACTATAAATTTTTAGATATAAACATAGGAGAAAATTTTCTTGGTCTAGGGCTAGGCAAAGTGTTCTTAGATTTGACACAAAAGTGCAATCCATAAAAGTAAAACTTGATAAATTGGACTTCATCAAAGTTGAAAACATTTCCTCTGCAAAAGACCTTATTGAGAGGATGAAAAGAAAAGCTACAGACTGGGAATGAGTATTTGAAAATCGCATGTCTGACAAAGGACATGTGATTTGCAAATACTGGAACACAGGAAAACCACACACACACACACACACACACACACACACACACACACACACACACACAGAACTTGCAAAGTTCAATAGTAAAAAAACAAAGTAAGTTAGAAAATAGACAAAAGAGGGACTTCCCTGGTGGTCCAACAGGTAAGACTCCATGCTCCCAAAGCAGGAGGCCCAGGTTCGATCCCTGGTCAGGGAACTAGATCCTGCACGCATGCCACAACTAAGAAGCCCACATGCCGCAATGAAGATCCCGTGTGTCACAACCAAGACCCGGCGCAGCCAGATAAATTAAATAAAATTTTTCTTTTAAAAAGAAAAGAAAATGGGCAAAGGACATGAACAGACATTTCAATGATGAGGATATACGGATGGCAAATAAACACATGAAAAGATATTCAACATCATTAGCCCTCAGGGAAATGCAAATTAAAACCACAATGAGATATCACTACACATCTACCAGAAAGGCTAAAATTAAGAAGTCTCAACACTAAATGCTTGTGAGGATATAGAGAAACAGGATCACTCATATATTGCTGGCAGGAACGTAAAAAGTACAGCCAGTCTGGAAAACATTTTGGCAATTTCTCATAAAACTAAACATGCAATTACCATATGACCCAGCAATTGTACTCCTGGGCATGTATCCCAGAGAAATGAAAACTTATATTCACACAAAAACTTGTACATGATCGTTCATGGAAGTCTTATTTAAATAGACAAAAACTAAAATCAGCCTAGATGTCCTCCCACAGGTTAATGGTCAGATAAACTGTGGAACATCCCTACTGTAGAGTACCAGTCAGCAATAAAAAGGAATGAACTACTGATACCCAGGACACCTTGGATGAATCTCCGGGAAATTATAAATTATACTAAGTGAAAAAAGCCAGTCCCCAAAGGTTGCAATACTATATGATTCCATTTATGTAAAAAAAATTTTTTTTTTTTTTGCGGTACGCGGGCCTCTCACTGTTGTGGCTTCTCCCGTTGCGGAGCACAGGCTCCGGACGCGCAGGCTCAGCGGCCATGGCTCACGGGCCCAGCCGCTCCGCGGCATGTGGGGTCCTCCCGGACCGGGGCACGAACCCGTGTCCCCTGCATCGGCAGGCAGACTCTCAACCACTGCGCCACCAGGGAAGCCCTATGTAACATTTTTAAAGACAAAATTTTAGAAATGGGGAAAAGATGGATATCAGAGTAAGGAACTTGGGGTTGGGGGTGGGGTAGGGCGGGAAGGAGATGGATGTGGCGTAAGGGGTCTGCACGAGGGGCATCCTTGTGGTGTTGGAATATTCAGTACCTTGACTCTGGTAGCGAATACATGAGCCTACACAGGTGATAAAATTGTGTAGAACTTAATAAACACACAGACATGCAAACAAATGAGTGTCAGCAAAGCTCGGGAAATTTGAATAAGATCAGTGGATTGTAGCCATGTCAATTACCTGGTGGTAATATCATACTATAATTTTGCAAATTGTTGCCATTAGGGGAAACTGGCAAAGGATAAAGAGACTCTCTGTACTATTTCTTACAACTTCATGTAAATCTACAATTATCGCAGCAAAAAATTTCAATTAAAATATGTTGTGTAAATACCTAGATGCCATGGTTTTAGATTTTATCAATACAAGAGCTTAGAAGAGTAAATGATGGTATGCAAGAGGGAGAGAAAAGAATTTGGAAAAGGCAATTGAGAAAAACAAAGAAGAGAGAAGCTATCAGAAATGCCCGACAGCGTCGCTGAGTTTTGGAAGTATAGATAACATACTAAGTTGCTTAAAGTACTGAAAATTCCCCTTCGTGTATTGCCTACTTTTGATTTCCAACACTTAGAGCAGCTGGTCTATTTGTAATATACAGGTATGAAGCTCTAAATGCATCTGGATCTAATTTGACGGAATTCTCTCCATTTCAAGATGGGTATATCTTATTCCCCTGACTTTCAGTATCCAACTCAAGCAGTTTTAAACACTTCTGGCACTCATTCATTTACTTTTGATTTGTCATGTGCAATCCTGTAATTATCGGTTTTCCTTCCAATCTTTTGACTTTGTGCTTCTTGACGTAAATGGTTTACCTTGAAAATTGTCCAGTGTTTCGTAAAAGTATCCATATAAGGCGTGATCAAACAATGATGCCTCCTCATTTTATCTTCCTTGTCAGTGACCAGTCATTTGCCAAAAATTATTCTTTGATGTCCCCGAATCTCCTGTTTCTCCTTCTGAAATTACATTAAGGACCAATGGTTGGGAGCTAATTAAAAAGCAAAGTGGTTTTAGCTCAGCTGCATCTCATGATCTACAGCCTCTTTTAAAACTATCAGATGCTAGGCCCTATCCCATGCTTACTAATTTTATCCCATTAACAATTACTTGAAGTGGGTTACTGTTATTATCCTAATTTTATAGATGAAGAGGCTGGGGTACAGAAAAGATGGATGACTTGTTCACAGACACACATTGTAGGCCAGGGAGCTAGAATTTGAACCCAGGCAGTCCGATTCCAGAATCTATACTTTTTTCTTTTTTAAAAAATTTTTATTGGAGTATAGTTGAATTACAATGTTGTGTTAGTTTCTGTTGTACAGCAAAGTGAATTGGTTATATATATATAGCTATCTACTCTTTTTTAGGTTCTTTCCCCACATAGGTCATTATAGAGTACTGAGTAGAGTTCCCTGTGTTATACAGTAGTTCCTTATTAGTTATCTATTTTATATATAGCAGTGTGTATATGTCAATCCCAATCTCCCAGTTTATCACCCCCGCCCCGCTTTCCCCGCCCCTGGAACCATAAGTTTGTTTTCTACATCTGTGACTCTATTTCTGTTTTCTAAATAAGTTCATTTGTACCATTTTTTTTTAGATTCCACATATAAGCGATATCACATGATATTTGTCTGTGGTACATATATACAATGGAATATTACTCAGCCATAAAAAAATGAAATAATGCCATTTGCAGCAACATGGATGGACCTAGAGATTGTCATACGGAGTGAAGTAAGTCAGAATCTATGCTCTTTACCTCTAAGCCTCTTATACTTCCTGAATCAGAGTCTCTAAAGTGTTGGTGTCTGACTATCTCTTACTTTATAAAACAAATCTCCACAGTGCCAGGTTTGGGGACCTCTAGGTTAAAAGCTATTCTATTGGAGACGCTCATGGGCTAAGGGAGGTGCTTACACTCAGTCAGGAGCTAAGAGTTTCCCGCTGACCCACCTGGTTATCTGAAATAGGTACCATCTGCTGTGGTTAAGAGTTTGACATCCATTTTCTCCTTACAACTGCCCTTCAAAGTAAGTATTGTTATCCTTATTTTATAGAGGAAGAAACTGAGTTTTCAGAAGATAACCCACCCCAGGTCATTCTCAGTAAGTGGCGAGGCAGAATTCAGGCTCTTAACATCAATCCTGCCTCTTACATTAAGGTCCACCAGTCAATCTCGATCAACTGGTTAGAGCACCTGCTCTGAGGTATTAGGGAAGAAGTCGTCCCAGAGGGGCTCTGCAATCTTCAAAGCAGCACCATAAACATGATTAGCTTTCAAGACTCCAGGGGAAAATCGCAATGGTAGAACCTCAGGCATTGTGATAAATGTATGGGAAAGACATAGGGGGACCAGGAGGTCTGCTCCGCACCTTCTAGGATTACAGCACCTCTGTGGAAGTGCAGCCTGTGGGTACCCACCCACACCTCCCACAGAGCTTCCCTCCAGTGAAATAATAAGCCAAGGAGTTGGCTCTGACTCCCGCACTGTGAATTCTCTCTTCCTTTTCCTTTTTTCGGATCTACCATGAAACTTTGCCATGTGCCATAGAGTGTGGAGAAGGTTTTAAAAAAATGCTCTGTGTATGATTGTTAATGTTTGCCCAATTTAAATAAACCACTGTTCATTGTATTGTACATAATGATGAAACTCATTAACTGCAAAATGGCTTTACGCTCCCTGGTCTAAAATATAGAATATGCTCAATATTAAAAATTAAAATTGATCCATCAAAATCTAATGGCTAAATAGGGATATTAAAAAGTCAGAGGCGGGCTTCCCTGGTGGCGCAGTGGTTGAGAGTCCGCCTGCCGATGCAGGGGACACGGGTTCGTGCCCCGTTCCGGGAAGTCCCACATGCCACGGAGCGGCTGGGCCCGTGAGCCATGGCTGCTGAGCCTGCGCGTCCGGAGCCTGTGCTCCGCAACGGGAGAGGCCACAACAGTGAGAGGCCCGCGTACCACAAAAAAAAAAAAAAAAAAAGTCAGAGGCATTATTTGAATCCATGTAAAATTGTCATGGGATTCAAGAAAATCATTGGCAAATTTTGACACAGGACAGAGCCTGAGGTAAAAATAATATCTCATGCAGAGACTGAATCACAGATTTGTGATGTCCATTTAGTATAAGGGTTCATCTAATTATACCCTGGTCTCAGCTTGATGGAGTCATTAGCTCCACCCCACCTCTCAGCCAGCTCTCTCCCAGGGTCACCTGAGGTACATGCGCTAACCAGAACAGGGGGTGATCCCAACTGCACATCAGCCACGGGCTTCCCTGTGCTGGCATTGTCTTCAGTTCTTTGTAGTATTTTAATCATTTCAAAGTCTTTCTGGTTGGGTCTCTGCCTAACTAACTGAAGCCTCTGTTGCTATTTGTTATTAAAACTTGTTTCAATTTCACTGCATTGGTGTACTGAGTCTTTACATGACTAAGCAATAAATAAAGCACTGCATATTTAGTTTGGGTAGATTTATATGACTAATTTTTTATATTAGTTTAATACTAACTTCAAGACTTGGGGTTTTCTCCTCATTCTTCAGGGAGTTACAGTTTATCAGTCTTTCTACTCACACTGGTGCTCTCAAGATGTAACAGAAAGAAAATACCAACTTTGAAAATGGAAAAAGAAAATCTTTTATTTTACTCACTAATCCAAAAGAGGAATATGGATTTGGTCTTTTTGAACTATACTTTTTTGAAGTTTATTTTACAATTATAATGTAATACAATATATGCTCATTTTAGAATATATGAGAAATAGATAAAAGTGAAAAGAAATAACACATAGAATTCCACTGGCCAAAGATTATCTCATTTGAAATTTTTTGTTTATTTATTTAAAGTGATTTTTCTCTTCTGCACACAATTTTTCTGAACTATACTCATAACAGACATCCAATTTTGAATCTAGTTTTTTAAACTTAACATTGTAAAAAAGTATTTTCTTGGGGGTTTCCCTGGTGGTGCAGTGACTGAGAGTCCGCTTGCCAATGCAGGGGACACGGGTTCGTGCCCCGGTCCGGGAAGATCCCACATGCCCCGGAGCGGCTGGGCCCGTGAGCCATGGCCGCTGAGCCTGCGCGTCCGGAGCCTGTGCTCCGCAACGGGAGAGGCCGCAGCAGTGAGAGGCCCGCGTACCGCAAAAAAAAAAAAAAAAAAAAAAAAAAAATATATATATATATATATATATATATAAGTAATATTTTAAGAAATATAATATCCTGTTGAATAAATATATATAATAATTTGCATAAGCATTCAAAAACTGTTGGACAGTTTAGCCTGTTTTCAAGTTTTTACCATTTTATAAACAATTCTTCAATTAAAACCTTTGCACAGAAAACTTTCTCTCTGTATGCAGAATCTCATTTAGGATCCATTTCCAGAGGTAGAACTTTCTCGAAAATGAGTGTTCAATATTCTGGTGTATCTTGTGAAATGGCTTTTTAAAAGGATTGTACTGATTTACATTGCCAGATTGCTGTTCAAACGTTCCTAATTCACTACATCTTCAAAAACATTGGTTATTACACAGGTTTAAATCCTCTCTAGCAATCTCAGTTGCTCATTGCCCTGGGCAGACTGGGTTCCAAGTGTTTTACAAGCCAAGCCAAGGTAAAGACTAGAACTTTCAGCTTTCAAATCAATCATTAAAAACATGAGAGTTCCTGACACACGTTAGGCACTGGGAATTCAAATTTAAAAAGGAGACATTGCTGAGGAATTTGCGTCTTCTTCCCACAGTGAAGGGGCATTTCCCCACAATTGTAAATCCACACCTTCCGCATGTCCAAAAACTTACTGGGGACTTCCCTGGTGGTCCAGTGGTTAAGACTCTGCGCTCCCAATGCAGGGTGCATGGGTTCGATCCCTGTTCAGGGAACTAAGGTCCTCATGCCACCTGGCGTGGACAAAAACAAAACAAAACAAAACCCCACAAAACTTACTGGACATTTCCACCTGGATATCCCTCTCCTTTCTTTTTATGTTTCTTCTTTTTTCCTAGTTAACTCCTACACATTTACAGATTTCAGCTGCCACATCCCTTCTATAGCGAAGTCTTCCCTGACGCCCTCCTTTGGGCCCACATAGCTCCCTCTACTTCCTTCCTTCAATTTACCATGAGTTATTATTATATAATGTGTGATCATTTGATTAGGATCTATTTCTCTTCTAGGCTCTCATGGGAGCCACGGGGCCATGTCTGTTTTCCCCACTCTTGTGTTCCCCGACAATTAGCACAGTCCCCAGTCCTCAGAGACATCTGGTCAATATTTATTGAATAAGCGAAAGGCAAGCTCAACTTGAACTTCCTCTGTTAAGCCAGAAATGCTCTCTCCCTCCTATGAAATGCTATGGCTCTTGAGTCCCCCATCGCTCACTCCGATGGCCTTTACGGTACGCTGCCTGGTAGTGTGGCTAACTGTACGTGTCTTGTCTCCCCAGCTAGATCGTGAATGCCTGTGGGCCAGAGATCAGAGCTTCCATGCAACTGCAACTCTCATAGTGCTTAGCCCAATTTCCAGCATTTGACATGTGCACAGTAACAATTTATTCAGAGAACTAATAAAGATGTTGGCTTTTCTTTTTCTGTCCCTAGCAATGTTGGTGGTGACGGGAGGAAGTTATAATTCCCTGATGTTTGGAAATACAATAGAGACCACATTTTATAGGTTACAGCTAGGAAAAGATATTAGGATGTCGTCCTTTTACTGCAAGAACATCTCTGCCAATTTGCTTGGCAAAGCAAAGACTTTTCTGTAAGCACAGCAACTGGTTCTAATTTTATGCAAGAAAGGGAAAATATAACCCCAAAGCTGTATCTCCACACAAAGGTGAGTTGTTTTTATTCATTCATTTGAGTTACATTATGTTTATTTGCTAATGATCATATACGTTCTCATCACAACTGTAACTATTTCAACCTTCAGCTTTTCACTCACCTTCCGTAGTGGAAGATGTTGGGCAAGGGTGTCAGAAATGTGGGATGAACAGGTCAGAACCAAGGGTGTGGACAAACACGAGGAGGACCAGATCTCTTTGGGGGACGCGTTGGCCAGGGCCTGCCTGCAGAGAAGTGCAGAGTCTCCACGCTGGGCCAAGCATTCACCCTGAGGCATGGTTTTCAGAGAAAGTGCTGTGTCAGAGGAAGATGCAAACCCAGCCCAAGGAGACCCGGACTGTGAGGGTGGGGGCGTGAGAAGGCTGCCTGGTGGAATGAAGAGAATAATGCAGGGAATGAGGTACAGCGAGGGTGAGGCCCTTGCTTTCAGTAAGACGAGTCCTTGAATTTGGGAGCATCCAGTGGACACCTCTTTCATTCAGACCCAGGTTGCAGGAGAGCCGGGGCAGTTCCACAAGGGTCCCAGGGTAGACCATGAAGCGGGGGCAGGGGCCCTTCTGACACATCCCTGTGTTTGAGATGCTTACAATTTGATTCTTCGCAGATGGTCAAAACCACGACCGACTTTAAGGAAAGACACTAAATTACACATGGGAAGGTACACGTCTGGATGCATACTCCGAAGCCCAAGATGCTGGGTGAACTATGACAAGAGAGTGTCAGAGCTCCTGGAGTTATACATTCAGGACCGGATCACTGGAGGAGGAGGTTAGAAAAAAACGTCACGTTATGTATTTCCTCCTTACACATTAAAGCTTCTGCCCTTACCTTCCAACTTGCACTGTTTGCCCTCTGATGGTCTTCTGCCTGGATTCCACCTCCTCATAGGACCTTCACAACGGCGCTGCCTTTTGAGTGGGTGTTTTTATTCTCAGCCCTGTCTCTCTACTCACACTTAACTCCATAGTCTGTGTCCTGGAGCCGGGTCCTCCCCTCCCCAAGCCCATGTCAAACCAACTCCGATCTGGACGAGAAATGTGCACATTAATAGCCTGTTCGCCAATGATACTGAGTTGCATACTGTTCAAAGTGACTTAGACACATTCTCACCCGCTGGGAGCACATAAGCTAAAGCAAAATAGACGGACACAGAAGAGCCATAATAACTGACTACACACCAGAGGAAGAGGCAATGAAGAATTCATATTGTGAAAATCAAAGGGATCGTCACCATTCTCCCTTATCTACTGGAAGCCTCAAGCATCACCCCTATGTGGATGACTACTAAAACTCTGTCTCCAGGCTTACCGCCTTACTCAACTTCCAACTGGAAATCTGCAATTGTGTCTGGTACATCTCTGCTCAAATATCGCATTCTCCAAGATGGGAATTTCCCACCTTAATGCATCATTCTTTGTCCCTTCCCCAGTATTTCTCTTCTCAGCTGGTTTGTCTGTACCTATACCAACCACGGACATTCTGTTAGCATTTTACAGATTATAAAACCTGTCCTCAACTTGAATTTAGTAATTTCCCCAATTACCTAGGTTTGGAGCCTGAAACATCAACATTAACTCCTGTTTCTCTTTCATCACATTTTCTACCCATGTCCTTAGTTCAGTCTACAAATAGTGTGATTATCATAACTCTTTTTTTCCCTTGAGAAGAAAGAATGATCTCTTTTTTTTTTTTTTGCGGTACGTGGGCCTCTCACTGTTGTGGCCTCTCCCGTTGCGGAGCACAGGCTCCGGACGCGCAGGCTCAGCAGCCATGGCTCACGGGCCCAGCCGCTCCGCGGCATGTGGGATCTTCCCGGACCGGGGCACGAACCCGTGTCCCCTGCATCGGCAGGCGGACTCCCAACCACTGCGCCACCAGGGAAGCCCCTCATTTATTCACACGGAGAGAGCCAAAGGGTTTTTGCAAATTGAGATATCTGCCATTGAGCTTAGGCAGTGCTGCAAATTTGAAACTAGGCCCCAGTGCAACGCAAGGCTTACTAACATAATGGACTATCAACGGGCTATTTGAAGCTGTTCTTGATTATTGATTTGATGCATATACAACATCCACATAATAAAATACCACATGATTGTTTTAATAGAAAATTGTGTTTTACCCCAATGTTCATAGCAGCACTATTCACAATAGCCAAGACATAGAAACAATCTAAATGTCCATCAGCAGATGAATGGATAAAGAAGATGTGGTACATATACACAATGGAATATTACTCATCCATAAAAAATAAAGAATGAAATAATGCCACTTGGAGCAACATGGATGGAGCTAGAGATTATCATACTAAGTGAAGTAAGTCAGAAAGAGAAAGACAAATACCATATGATATCACTTATATATGGAATCTAAAAATATGACACAGGGGACTTCCCTGGCAGTCCAGTGGCTAAGACTTTGCCTTCCAATGCAGGGGGTGTGGGTTCTATCCCTGCCAGGGAGCTAAGATCCCACATGCCTGGGGGCCAAAATATCAAAACATAAAGCAGAAGCAATATTGTAACAAATTCAATAAAGACTTTTAAAATGGTCCACATCAAAAACAATCTTAAAAAAAAAGTAAAATAAAAATATGACACAAATGAACCTATCTACAAAAGAGAAACAGACTCACAGACACAGAGAACAGACTTATGGTTGCTGGGGGTGTGGGTTGGGAGTTTGGGATTAGCAGATGCAAACTGCTATATAGAGAATGGATAAACAACAGGCCCTATTGTATAGCACAGGGAACTATATTCAACATCCTGTGATAAATCATAATGGAAAAGAATGTATATATATATAAAAATATATATATATATAAAACTGAATCACTTTGCTGTACAGTAGAAATTGACACAACCTTGTAAATCAACTATAGTTCAATAAAGTAAAACTTTTTTACAAAGTAAAGAAAAGAAAAAGAAAATTGTGTTTTAGTAGACCCTTCTACAAGTTAAATGACATCTCTCATATATTTACCCTCATAGCAACAGGTATATCCACCCCAGATGAATTCTCTGTACTATTCCCCTGCCATAAACTGCGCCCCCCTTTTTTTTTTCTGTTTTTGGTTGGGGGATATTTTCCCACTTAGAACCCTTCCAAACAGCACCAAGAAGGCATGTTAAATTCAACATTTACTTTTTCTATCAGAGAGCTAACTGGAGAAGGAGAAAGACTAAAGGCAATAGATTTCTGGGGAAAGGAAGGAAGAACCCCAGGTAAACAGGATTTTGAGAGAAAGGCAATCCAGTAGACTAGAAGTTAGATTCATTCATAGACAATTTCCCACAGAGGGAGATGACTGGAACTGAAAAAAGCCAGCGCCGTGAAGTGCAGTGAAGACAGTGGCTACCTCCACAGATACGTCAGCTATTCGGTGAGGATATTTGGGTGACTTTCTACCTTTCTGAACCCTAGGGTTGGCACTGCTAGCCAGTGGAAACATGAGTGTCAGCAGTACTAAGTAGGTTTAATTCGTTCAAGGAGTCTCGTGTTAAAAGCAACTCAAGAAAGTGTTTCAAATATTTTCTTAATTTGGAAGCTCTGCTTAGTGTACAGCTTGACAAGAGAAGGGCTGAGATTCAAAATTACTGATAACAACTTCTAACAATAGAAAATTATAACATACTCATTTACAAAGCTTGTATTCTTAATATGCCTTAACACCAGATTCACATGTATATCACATTTATAAGAATATAAATTGTATAACAAATTATACATTTATCCAGACATTTCAGGAGCAATTCTGAGCCCGTGAGACACACTGTACTTTAATTTTTGCTAAACGAATCTTTTAAATATGTGGAAAAAATTCATTCAGGTACCAGATTCTTTCATATTTAACTTCCCCCTTTGTTTTGCTTTTGGAAAACTCCCTAAAAGTCCATTTGGCTGTTTTTTTTTTTCCGTTTTTTTTTTTAAAAATTTAATTAATTAATTAATTTTTTTGCGGTACGCGGGCTTCTCACTGTTTTGGCCTCTCCCGTTGCGGAGCACAGGCTCCGGACGCGCAGGCTCAGCAGCCATGGCTCACGGGCCCAGCCGCTCCACGGCATGTGGGATCTTCCCAGACCGGGGCACGAACACGTGACCCCTGCATCGGCAGGCGGACTCTCAACCACTGCGCCACCAGGGAAGCCCCATTTGGCTGTTTTTGATCCCTTTAAAAATGGTGAAAATGTTTGTTTGTGGGAAAAAAAGACACATGAATTTTTATACTCATAACTAAAAATTGCTTTGTTTTTAATAACGGTGGCATGTACTAAATTTGGTTGTAGATGAGGAATAAGACATTATTTAGGGAAAGTCAATTTTGAGTACCTGTATTTGTAAATGTTAAAAAAATTTATTTCTGTACAGACCCAATGCAGTGTGCTACCTTTATTTAAGTACATTACTGTCCTTTTGCCTGTGTTTACTGTAAGCATGACTCAGTGATGACTTGCTTCTGTAAACCACAAAATTTGAAAAGTACATTATCTGAGTCAATATGAATTTTTAAAAATAATTAGATATGACTTTATGAGACTAGGTTGTAGATCTTCACAATACTTCTGGCCAATAGAGAAGCAAGAAAAGGGTCACCTAAATGATCAAATTTGAATTACAGAATTCTTCATTATTAAGAGATCATCAGTTTTATCACTTAATAAATATACAGTAGCTTGAACCAATGACTATCAGTGTGCTGTCGAATACAGGACCGCTATTTGGTAAGTGCAGACAACATTGAGTACTTGTTATCATACCCAGTGGCTTGAAGGTGAGTGGAAATTGAGACATGCCTGTCTTTCCAGAACTGGGACTTTCTTTTTATTTTATTACCGCCTGACCTTTGTGGGAAACAGTATCACACAGTTACTTGGTGATGATGGCAGGCAAAGCCCAGGCATACCTCTCTCCCAGAGGACCAGAGCCCATAGGAGAGAAGCCCAGGAATGAGGCCCCCGGTGTTGATGAGAGAGACCGTGAAAGACCTGGTACCCAAGAGTACCCTCCCCCTGGAGAGCCTGACGGAGGTGCCACTGTCTCATTTGGAAAATAATTGCATTCGCAAACAGCTTTTGCTTTTAGAAAATGCATCATTTTATTGAGCAAATTTTTGCCTAGTTGCAACATCCAGCCTTCAGCCCTATTCCACACCACACCACCCATACTGTATCTTCAGATTGTGTATCTTTTAAAAATATATATATTTACTTATTTATTTGGTTGTGCCGGGTCTCAGTTGCGGCATGCGGGACCCAGTTCCCTGACCAGGGATGGAACCCAGGCCCCCTGCACCACCGGGAGCACGGAGTCTCGACCACTAGACCACCAGGGAAATCTCCAGATTGTGTATCTTTTTAAAAGCTACCTCTGGGAATTGTGCTTTCACTGCTGTGGGCCTGGTTCAATCCCTGGCTGGGGAATTAGGATCCCGCAAGCCCTGCGGCGCTGCAAAAAAAAAGAATTCCAGGATCAGACACACTAAAAACAAAAGCCTAAAGGCTACCTCTTTAACCATGAACTTGTAGCCCACTAAAAAATTCCCAGAATTTCTATCTTTTTAATCAAAGTTGATATTATGTTCATTCTCCCATAGCCTACCCTTTGTCTGTTTTAAGATAAGGTGTGTATTTGTTCTATTATATTTTATGTTTTGGATTTTTAATCTATCAATCTCAGCTATCGAGATAATATTGAGTCCTAGTACTTTCTAAGATTAGAAAGAAATCCGCATTTATTGAAGCTCTCTCCTGGGTGTTTCACTTCTGCTGTGTAGTTTAATTCCTGCATAGCCTCTAGAAGGTATTCTCATGTTACTGAGACTCGGAGAAGGAAATTGAAGTTCACAGAAGCTCCTGCAGCTGGTGAGTGGGTGTGTGGACGCCTGGGTGGCACTCTCCGATGGGTCAGCAGTCCCTTGGAACGTGGGTCAATCATAAACATGATAAAGTGGTCTTCCAGGCTAACAAAAACAATTCAGTGGACAGGACTAGGGACAGACACTTCACGGTGGGGATTCCTCTTCAGGCTCATACAGGGCCAACAGCCCATTCAGGTTGTTCAGTCATCCATGGAACCCGCCACCTCCACGTGGAGCCCACGTACCTCCTCTGACCAAGAGACCCTGAGAGATTTTGTTATACATCTATCACAAATCATGGTAACACAGTACACAGCCTTCCCTTATTGTTAAAAATTAATCTCAATTATTTATTTATTTTTGGGGCACGGCATGTGGGATCTTTGGGATCGAACCCGGGTCCTTGGCAATGAGAGCACGGTGTCCTAACCACTGGACCACCAGGGAATTCCCTAAAATCAATGTTTAAAGAAATCTTTTTGAATAACTGAAGCTAGTTTGGTTGTATCTTTCACTTGTTCCTTTTCTCAGTGTTTACTTACCATCTGTTTTTCATCAATTTTCAGGGTTTGCTGGGAAATCAAACAAATTCTGGTCTACATTCTCTGGAATACATTTTTCTTCCCTTGTTGAATTTTTGCACATTTGGTTGCTATCTGTTTTAAGTGTGTAAACGATTACTGAGAATGGCTCCGATTACATTTTTATACAACCATTGGAGGTACTTCATGTTGTGTTTTTTTAAAATTGAGGTATAATTGACATATAACATTATATTAGTTTTAGGTGTACAATATAATGATTTGATATTTGTATATATTATGAAATGACCGGCACAATGAGGCTTGTTAACATCTGTCACTATACACAGTTTCAGAATTTTTTTTCTTGCGATGAGAAATTTTAAGTTCTACTCTCTTAGCAACTTTCAAATATGCAGTACTGTATTATTATTTTTTAATACATTTATTTATTTTATCTTTGGCTGCGTTGGGTCTTTGTTGCTGTGCGTGGGCTTTTCTCTGGTTGTGGCGAGCGGGGGCTACTCTTCGTTGTGGTGCGTGGGCTTCTCACTGTGGTGGCTTCTCTTGTTGCAGAGCACAGGCTCTAGGCGCATGGGCTCAGTAGTTGTGGCACGTGCGCTCAGTAGTTGTGGCTCGTGGGCTCTAGAGCGCAGGCTCAGTAGTTGTGGCGCACAGGCTTAGTTGCCCCACAGCATGTGGGATCTTCCTGGACCAGGGCTCAAACCCGTGTCCCCTGCATTGGCAGGTGGATTCTTAACCACTGTGCCACCAGGGAAGCTCAGTAATGTATTATTATCTATGGTAATTATCAGAAGTTGTACATTACATCCCCAGGACGTATTTATTTTATAACTGGAAGTTTGTACCTTTTGACTCCATTTCCCCATTTTACCCACCCCCAGCCCCTATCTCAGGCAACCACCAATCCGTTCTCTGTATCTGTAAGTTTGGGTTTTTAAAATTTTTTAATTTATTTTTATTTTATTTTTCTGACTTATTTTATTTATTTATTTTTGGCTGCATTGTGTCTTCGTTGCTACGCACGGGCTTTCTCTAGTTGCATCGAGCGGGGGCAACTCTTCGCTGAGGTACATGGGCTTCTCATTGCGGTGGCTTTTCTTTTTTTTTAAATTTTTTTAAATTTTTTTTAAATTTTTTTTGCGGTACGCGGGCCTCTCACTGTTGTGGCCTCTCCCTTTGCGGAGCACAGGCTCCAGACGCGCAGGCTCAGCGGCCATGGCTCACAGGCCCAGCTGCTCCGCGGTATGTGGGATCTTCCCGGACCGGGGCACGAACCCGTGTCGCCTGCATTGGCAGGCGGACTCTCAACCACTGCGCCACCAGGGAAGCCCACGGTGGCTTTTCTTGTTGCAGAGCATCGGCCCTACGTGCACGAGCTTCAGTAGTTGTGGCTCGCGGGCTCTAGAGTGCAGGCTCTGTAGTTGTGGCGCACGGGCTTTGTTGCTCCACAGCACGTGGAATCTTTCTGGACCAGGGCTCGAACCCGTGTCCCCTGCATTGGCAGGTGGATTCTTAACCACTGCACCACCATGGAAGTCCCTGGGGATTTTTTTTTAGATTCCACATGTAAGTGACATCATACGGTATTTGCCTTTCTCCGTCTGACTTATTTCACTTAGCGTAATAGCCTCTAGGTCCATCCTTGTTGTCACAAATGGCAAGATCTCATTGTGTTCTATGGCTGAGTGGTATTCCATTGTATTTATATACCACATCTTCTTTATCCTTTCCTCTGTTGATGGGCACTTAGGTTGTTTCTATATCTTGGCAATTTTAAATAATGCTTCAGTGAACATGGGGGTACATATATCTTTTCAAATTTGTGTTTTTGTTTTCTTTGGAAAAAGACCCAGATGCTGGATCATATGGTAGTTCTATTTTTAGTTTTTTGAGGAACCTCCATATAGTTCTCCATAGTGGCTGCACCAATTTACATTCCCACCAACAGTGCATGAGGGTTTCCATTTCTCATGTTGCTTTGATCTTAAAGTGACAAAGTTTTCGTATTAGAAGTGTCTCTGCTATTCCTGATCCCATTAGAAAGCCATCTTTCTCTTGTAATACTATTTTAATGCCCAGGGTTTTTTATTTTCTGTTTTTTGTGTTTTTTTACTGACTTCAGGGTTACCTCTCTATAAACAGAGTCCAGGACTTTCCTGTTACTCTTTTTTCTTTTTTTAATTTATTTTATTTATTTATTTTTGGCTACATTGGGTCTTCGTTGCTGTGCGCGGCCTTTCTCCAGTTGCGGAGAGCTGGGGCCACTCTTCGTTGCGGTGTGCGGGCCTCTCATTGCAGCGGCCTCTCTTGTTGTGGAGCGTGGGCTCTAGGCACGCAGGCTTCAGTAGTTGTGGCACACAGACTCAGCAGCTGTGGCTCACAGGCTCTAGAGCGCAGGCTCAGTAGTTGTGGCGCACGGGCTTAGTTGCTCCGTGGCATGTGGGATCTTCCCGGACCAGGGGCTCAAACCCGTGTCCTCTGCATTGGCAGGCAGACTCTTAACCACTGCGCCACCAGGGAAGCCCCCTCTTACTCTTTCACTGGAGATATTCAGAACTGAAATAAGTGTCAATGAACCTCTGGGAGTCATGGCTGTTGTGCTCAGTCTTCCACAGAACCCTAGAGTGTGAGTCAAGTTCAAATTCAAGGGCAGATTTACCATTCTTCTTTGCAATCTCAAGTACATGGGTGATTTCTCTTCCAACCCTCTTGTCATGTAAGTGCCCAAAAAGTCGGTGAGATGAAACAGCAAAGGACTGGCATTTTGCTTTCCAAACATCTGAGGGTTAGGTGAGTCTGTAGACTGCTCAGCCAGGTTGAGCAGAGTGGTGCTGCCACCGAAGGACCTGCTGGTCCAGATGCATTCACTTAAGGCACCGTAATCACTTATCTGCTCCCTCGTTTCAGCACGGCTCTTCCTGCATTCCTGACAGCGCTTAGCTCTACCTAATGGACAGAATGTGATTCCCAGATGATGCCGCCTCATAAATCCAACCTACTGACCATACATTAACGTCTTCAGCGGGCACAGAACCTATGGCGTGCTCATTCCAGGAGTCTTACATTTTGAGATAAAGCCGTTGCCCTTGCAGGGAATTTGAACAACTTTAGAGCAAATTCAGTTTCCTTTACTATTTCCACAGGTGTGGGTTGGGGTGACCCTGCTCAACTAAGAGAATTCCCCATTGGCAGGACCAGTGGGAGGCTTGTCTGTAGCCATGAAGTCGGCTTGCCTCTGTGTCATCTGGAAAGGTTGCCAGAAAGCCTTGACCAAGGAAAGGAGAGTGTACATGCTGCCTTGAATGAGGACAGAAATAGCCCAATTATAGGAAAGTTCTTAGAGCCAGATACCTGTTCACTCAGTGCATTGAATGCCTAAAATAAACAGTTCTGCTCTAAGCTCCAGAGAGGGCGTTAAAATATACATGATGGGGAACTTCCCTGGCGGTCCAGTGGTTAAGACTCCAAGCTGCCACTGCAGGGGCCACGGGTTCAATCCCTGGTCAGGGAACTAAGGTCCTGCAGGCTGTGTGGCACGGCCAAAAAAAAAGATAATAATTAAAAAATAAATAAGTAAAATAAAAATAAATAAAATATATGTGATGGGCTCCGACTGAAAGACGAGTTTAAGTTTGCCCTTCGGTTTTGGAGTTACGCTTTGTGTTTGGCAGTGTGCTCCGTATGTCTTTTCCTTCTTCTGTGTGGTAGTCTCTCCTCAGCCTTCAGCTCTTGGGATTGGTTTACCTGCATGTGTAATTTCTGTCTCATATACTTGTTTATTATCTCACAATCTCAGGGACCCTCTGTTTTTTTCTTTCTACAGTATCCCCAATACATAGCACAAAATGCCTAATTGGTACTTAGTAGGTTCTTAATAAATACTGAATTAATAAGTGAATCCATCCATTCAGTAGCTAGCACTACTGAAATTCAATGATGAGATCCCTTATTTTTTTAAATATTTCATTTAGTTGTTATAAAGTTGCATATATTTTATTATAAGATTTTATTCATCATACTTGTAAACTGGTTTGAGACAAGTTGCTGAAACCACAACTCCAATGCCTACCAATAGACCTACATGTTTTTCAGACGTGGTGGTATTATATTTATTAGCTATCCCAATTCTCTTAAATCCCGATGTGTTTGCTCCTACTACAGCTGCGCCAATGTTATCAGACTGACCTCTCGGTTGGCAAGAGCTATGGTGTCTCCAGTGAGTATTCACACTGAGGCCGGGGAGGGAGGGGTGAGTGAAATGATCCAAGGAGTTTGGGGAGAAAGTACTAGAACTTTTGTTTATGTACTTTTACTTACAGATAAGAAAGATGTTAAGCTTTATGAATATTTAATATGTTTTGACAGTAGTTCATGTATAGATCTGTACATTAACAAACAGACATTAGGGGTACATGTTCAATTTTTTTTACTGATGAGGTTCTCAACTTGAAAAGTGTAGGGACTTCACTGTTGGTCCAGTGGTTAAGTCACCACACTTCTACTGCAGTGGGGTGCGTAGGTTCGATCCCTGGTCGGGGAACTAAGATTCCACATGCCGTACAGCACCGCCAAAAGATTAAATAAAATAAAAAGTGTAGAAGCCACTAGACCATAATATCACGTTAATGTAAGTTTCTTTTTTTTTTTTTTTGCGGTACGCGGGCCTCTCACTGCTGTGGCCTCTCCCGTTGCGGAGCACAGGCTCCGGACGCGCAGGCTCAGCGGCCATGGCTCACGGGCCCAGCCGCTCCGCGGCATGTGGGATCTTCCCGGACCGGGGCACGAACCCATGTCCCCTGCATCGGCAGGCAGACTCTCAACCACTGCGCCAGAAAGCCTTGACCAAGGAAAGGAGAGTGTCCTGGGAATCCCAAATGTAAGTTTCTTAAAGGCACAATTGTTTGATTAACGAGGTCAAAAATCACGGATGCTGCACAGTTCAGGATAATTCACTTTCCACTGGAAAAAATGAAAGCATTGGGTTGCGCCTCTGGCCTGTCTGTAGTTCTCCACAACATCACTTTGTAAACACTTAGGATCAGTCCTAGGAAAACAACTCAAAATGGAAGCCTCCCTGACAGTGGGTCAGTAGAATTATCTCAGTTTATGAAGGGCAGAATATTCTATTTTTACCGTATGCTTTTCCCTCAGGGCTTCATGAGTCAGAGAAACTGTGTCTGTTCCCGAGTTGATGCGTAATCCTGCTTGAGTTGATGAAGGTCAAACTGGAGGGTCATTTATGGGATGGGAACTTCCATGCTTCGCTTGCATACTTCTGGTGGCGTGGGACTCACTGCCTCTTGAAGGACTCTCCTCCTCATATTGACTTGAACTCTGCTCTTCCATAACTTCTGTCCACAGGTCTTCCCAACCCTCCAAACAAGCCCAACCCTCTTGCACGTGAATGCTTCCCGAGGGCTGGAAGAGAGCTTCTTGGGTCTCTCATAGGTTTTTCTGCTTCAGGCCAGATATTCCTAGGCTTTTCAAGTTTTTCCCAGATTCCATGGCCTTTAGAAACCACACACCCTGGTTATCCTCCTTGAAGTGAGCTCTGGTTTATCCGTCTCCCCTGCAGTGCGGTGCCCAGGACTATATGTAGTTACAGAGAGATGGCCTAGTGAGCGTAGGCCAGGCACCCTCCCCCGCATTGCTCTGAACGCTGTGTGTGTATTAAGCACACGAGCGTGGAGCTGGCTCTTCTTGCAGACACATTAGGCTGCAGACACACACTGCAGCCTCGGGATTAGGAAATCCCCTCTCTCCTCACCAGGAACCAAAGTGAATGATGGATCCTTTTTTTCATGGTACTCTGGACTTCAGAGGGGAAAATATGCTATAAGTTGAGAGCACTAACTCTTTGCAACGTGCTGTTGGCTTCTGATCCTTATCCATGAGCACGCAGACTGATTTATGTCGGCAGCCAGAGTGTACACAGTCTTTTGCATTCTTCTCTTTTCTCTTGCGATTCTCTTACGTGTGCATTTCGATCTATCAACAGAATCTGTAAACTCGATTCCCTTTAAGAGCAACATGACATTCCATTGTCTTCATGTACCACAGTTCACATAACCTTTTCTCAATTTGGGGCATTGGGTCACACCCCATTTTTCCACGGCTGTGAATGGTGTTACCGTAAACCTCTCTGTGCTATTTGCTTTCTTTTCTCTTTTGCATATTACCCTGAGGGATATTCCACAGTGGGACGATTGGGTCAAAGTGTATGAACACTTTTATAGCTCTCTTTATATATTGCCAGGCTGATCTCCAGAGGGGATGCATGGTTTTCAAAAGTGCCCAGTAAGACAATGGGGCCTGCAGAGATTGTAGCTTAACTGGAAAGGTTGGTCCTGCATGTTGTCTCAAGTCCCCTTTCCAGTCCCCTTTCCAGCACCGGTGATGGAAACATGAGGGAGGGGACTCTAGGAAGACCAGGACCCTTTGTACCCAGAAGTGTTTACCCAGAAGTGCATTTGCTTCTTTCCTCTGAGGGCATTTGTGTCTTCTGAGGGGAGGTTGCACAGCCTCACCTAGGCTCTAATCCCAGTTTTACCGACCCTCACTGTGTGCTCTTAGACAAGTCCCCTAACCTCTCTGAGCCTGACTTCTTCCTCCTCTGTGCAGAGGTTAAATGATAGTCCTTAGTCAGAGGGCTTTGAGAAGGTCTGGGCTCTTGTTAACACCTATGACTCGCTTGGTGTGAAGGCTCTGTGTGTTTCCTCCTTCTTTGTGCTGCTAGGGGCCAGCTCTGTGCTTGTCCCGTGGTTGGGGGCAGTAAATGTCTATTGTGGAATGCACGGATTGTCTTCACCCATGATCTCGCTTCTAGGTGTTTAGAAACTGGAAAAACGTATTGGGAAATTTTAGGAGGTATTATGTCTTTAACATGTAAAGAAAGGCCCACACTTGAATGTTTGTAGGACGTGCCGGGTTTGGGGCCTGTGATTTGGTTTTCTCCCCAATTCTAATACGTTGCTGCGGGAAGAGCATCTCCAGTTTTTCAATACCTCCAGAGGTATAACAGTTTGTAGATGAGATGGGCCGAAAGCTTAGGGAGAGAGGTCAGAGACAGCTCTTCGTTTTAGAGAAAGGTGCTCACAGGGAAGGGCCTGGGTCTCTGGGTCTCCAGGGCTGTTTGCAGCACCCCCGAGTCTCTGACAGGGGTTGGGAGGATTACATCCTGCCTTGCATCTCTTCAGTCTTCTTCCTGTTCCTGCTGAGAAATGAAAAGATGCTTCTGCAGGTAGCCCGCCTCCACTGGGTAGACATTTCTTCCATTCTCCGACGGTCTAGGTTAATGGTGACCACAAATGCTCGCTACCTCTCCCACTGAGAGGCGGCATCTTGTGCCTCTCACCTTGGAGCTGGCCTGGCCTTAGTGACTCGCTCGACTAGTAGAATGCTACACGAGTGACGTTCTAGAACTCCTGGGGTAAAGACATAAGAAGTTTTACAGCTTCCACCCAGGTCTCTTAGAACACTTCCTCTGGGAGCCCTGAGCCACCATGTAAGGGGTTGACTGCCCGGGGACTTCCATGCCAGGAGGTCTCATGAACATGCAGTTCCAGGCAAGCCCACCAGGCTCTGGGCATATGAGTGGAGGAGCGAAGCCATGGACCCTCCAGATGAGGCCTCCGCCAGCTGACTCCTGAGTTGATGCCACGTGAAGCAGAAAAATCGTCCAGTTGAACTTTCCCGAATTCCTGACCCACAGAGTCATGAGACAGACTGTTCTTTTAATCTGCTAAGTCCTGGGAAAATTTATCATGCAGCAACGGATAAGAGAACACCAGGGCTACCTGGGCTGAGCTGAGCCCCAGCTCTGCTTCATTCCCTTCCCTCAGCTCCACGCAGCAGAAGCAACACTGGGATCTGTGATCTCGCTTCTCCCTCTTTAGACTAAATATCAGAGGCCATGCAGAGGTCACTGACGTCAGCTTTCTATTTGACAGGATTCCCCCAATGTATTTTTGGCCTAGAGTCTATTATTTATGATCTCTTGTTGAATTTTACAGTCAGATAGGACAGGAAGAGCAGGCAGTGTTCCAGAATCCCAGCTAAATGGACTTTTCTGTTGTATTTAAAGAGGAAATGACAAGGCAAAAATCTCTAGAGCGCTTCCTGTTATACTAGTCCCCCCATTATGTGTGGGGGGACTCGGTTCTCTGGCAGCCCTGTTCTCAGGGTCTCAAATCCTAAATAAGGACCTGTTTAGAGCACCCAGATATTCAAGGAAGTCAGTACATATTCTTTTTTTCTTTTAACTTTTTAATTTTTTTGGCCTCACCATGAGGCACACGGGGTCTTAGTTCCCCAACCAGGGATCGAACCCCTGCCCCCTGCAGTGGAAGAGCAGAGTCCTAACCACTGAACCACCAGGGAAGTCCCCAATATACCTTCCTGACTATGCTCATACCTCTTCTGGTAACTCAGGAGATTTTATTTACATTTATTTTATTTGAATTTATTTAAACACTTCAGAAGGTTAAAAATGCACCTTCCCTTGCTGATGTGTCCACATATCCCATGGTGACGATTAGCAGGACCCAGACACGCAGGAGAATCCAAAATAATGAAACAATTGTCATTTCAGTTTTCAGGCTTCTCTGCTATTAACTAAGAAATTAATCATTAAGGGCATTCATGACATTGGCCCAACTGTCTCATTAGGCCACATTGCTCCTTACACAATGGAGCTGGTTAACTTCTGGCCTTCCATCCCTTTCCTAGCAACGCTGCTTCTCTGTGTATTTTGAAGGGAGCCAACTCTTTTTTTTTTCACTGCTGTGGCCTCTCCCGTTGCAGAGCACAGGCTCTGAACGCGCAGGCTCAGCGGCCATGGCTCACGGGCCCAGCCGCTCCACAGCATGTGGGATCCTCCCGGACCGGGGCACGAACCCGTGTCCCCTGCATCGGCAGGAGGACCCTCAACCACTGCGCCACCAGGGAAGCCCAGGAGCCCTCTTTTATTTCCATCTACTTCCGTGGCTGTACTAGTGACTGCTAGAGGCATCAAAACCAGCACTTCCTCTAACCTTCAACCCTTCTAAGCACATTCTCAAAGGTCAGTATTTCTATAGTGATTCATTTTTTCTTCATTCAATTATTTTTTGCCATCCACACGTTTATTTACTTATTCAGTAAGAATTGATTTAATGCTTGAAATGTGCCAGATACTGTGCTAGCCATCTGGGATGGAAGAGGAAGAACACAGGGCTCTGCTTTACAGGGGCTCACTGTGCTTAATAGATGCTCAATAAACAGGTGCTGAATAAGTAACCCCTCTTCGAGAGCCCATGCTGGGAATCCTTGCTGGGGAAACTGAAGCTCTGAGTAAGTAATGAGCGCAAAGCTGGACAATAACAAGGCAGGAAGGAACAAAGGCACGTCTGACTCTGCACGCCAACCACGTCACTGTATTCCTTTCCTCTCCTGCTCTGTTCTTCCTGGTCCTTCCACTGCAGTTAGTCATACATTGATTCAAAGTCTGAGACTTCGATCCCCTGGATTCTACCACACTGTCTCCTGGCTTCGAGGCAATGGTTATGAGAGGATCCTACTGCCAGTTAGAGAGCATTCTCTGCTAATCTGCTATGGGAAAGCAACAACTGTATTTCAGTGAAAACAAAAGATGGCTCAGAAGAAATTTTAGCCCAGGAAAGATGCAAAAGGCCCTCTCAGAGGGCAAGATAAAGCCAACCCTTATCTTTGGAGCTAGTGAGTTGGTTGGCACTGAAACCTTGCTCAGAGTTACTGTCACGTGAGGAAGCTGGAAGTCCTGAAGCCCGGGGCATGACTGTACTGAGCATGGACCTTGGAGACCGTGAAACTGAGAACAGTCTGAAACCCAGCTGATTCAAGAGCATTAAGGGCATTGCTGTTGACTCTACACCTCACCCAATCTATTTTAACATCACTCAATCCTTTCTTTAGAGCCTTTTTTCCTTCTTTCATTCTGATCATAGACATGGCCAGTCAAGGCCAAGGTTTCAGAAGACAGGTGAATGGAATGGGGCAGTAACCGAAGCAATTCCCAGAGGCAGTTACTAAAGAGGGTTCACATGTCAAACATCTGTCATGGCTCACTTTCAAACTGTGGTTTGGCTGCCCAGGAGGCAGGAAGTAATACACAACCCCAAGGTGGCAGATGAGAAAGTTGCCTGAGTTTCAGAATAGACGCTGGAGACCCCATCCAGCAGACCTGCTGGACACTCAGCCTTGGTGAGTGGTGTTGACCCTGGTGTCTGCTCTTCTCCGGCTCTGAACTTTGCCCTGCCCTCTGCCCCCGTCTTCAGTTTCCCTCTCAGGAAGCACCCAGCTGCTTTCTACTTTGGATTCCTGGTCTTAACTCTGTACTAACAGGCAGGCATTAGAATGGAAGGAGCTTCACTGGTCCAGTCTATGCTGATGCTGACCTGCTCTCTCACCCAATAACTGAAACTTTTGCCCGTTCTTCTGCCATCTCTCTTGTTGATGATGGCTACCACTTGTCAAGGGCTCCCTCTCGACCTGTTCTCCATCTGATGTCTTGTACCCCATCCTACAACTCCCCAGGGCACATGAATAACATCTTGCTGTGGCAATATGGTGAATCATCACAAATTGGTCTGAACCAAGTTGATTAAGAAATATTAGACTTATGGAGTAAAAAGAGCTTGTGCCTAGGAACAAAATCATGTTTTTAATGAGAAAAAATAAGACATAAAATTGTACCACGTAGCACAGACCTAAGTTATTATGCTTAGTAACTTAGACTTAGGAGGTTACTTAGAAGAAATAACAATCTTTAATGCATATGTGCCTAACAACAGAGCACCAAAATACGTGAAACAAAACTGATAGAATGTAAGGAGAAATTGTAAGGAGATGAATCCACTATCATAGTTGGAGGATTAAACAACCCTCTATCAGAAATGGACAAATCCATGAAGCAAAAAAAGCAGTTGAACTCAACAGCACCATCAATCAACTGGATATAACAGACATCTATAGACTACTTCATCCAAGTACAATGGAGTATATATTCTTCTCAAGCTCACATGGAACCTTTACCAAAACAGACCACCTTCTGGGCCATAAAACACACTTTAACAGCTGTAAAAGAAGAGAAATCATACAATGTCTGCTTTCAGACCACACTGGAATTAAACTAGAAATAAGAACAAAAAGATAGCTGGAAAATCCCAAATACTTGAACATTAAGTACACATTTAAACAACACATGGTTCAAAGAAGAAATCTGGGCCCCGGAGCCCGAGGGGAGGGCGGCCTCACTGAGGCTGCCGGCTCTGAAGGGGCCCCAGCAGCCGAAGCCGCGACAGTCCTGGGGACCGCAGGCCGGTTGTTTCAACAAGTAACTTAAAGACAAAATGGAAAAACAAGGAGGTTTGTGCCTGAGATCATGTTGATGCGAAACCAGGGACAGCCACCTTGTCCCAGATCACTCATCCTAGGGTAAGCCAGCTGCCATGTCACAAGGACACTCAAGCAGCCCTAAGGATAGATCCATGTGGCAAGGAACTGAGGCCTCCTACCTACAGCCACATACTTCTAAATATTTTCAAAACATTTGTATGAATTTTCATCCTCAGCAGCAGTGAAAGAGATTCAAGGATTATACACATTCTTGTCAAACTTGATAATACCTGTCATTTTCATTTGAACTTTGTGGTTGTATTGGTGATGATGGGGTGCTGTGAGAGATATGATGTCATTAAACAGAATAGGTTAGGAGCCTTGGTCTCGATATCCCTGTTTAAAAAGTGTTATCACGTGTCTGCCAGAAAGAATTGCTGATGACACTGGAAAAAATTGAGAGTATCCTTAACAATTAAGTGTTTTTCAGCAACATGGATGGACTTAGAGATTGTTATGCTGAGTGAAGCAAGTCAGACACAGAAAGACAGATATCATGTGACATTGCTTATATGCGGAATCTAAAAAAAAAAAACAGTAGAAAAGAACTTATTTACAAAACAGAAATAGAGTCTTGGATATAGAAAACAAACTTATGGTTACCAGGGGATAAGTGGGGGAGGGATAATTTGGGAAAATGGGACTGACATATACACACTACTATATATAAAATAGGTAAGTATTGGTCTGGACCTGCTGTATAGCACAGGGAACTCTACTCAATGCTCTGTACTAGCCTATATGGGAAAAGAATCTTAAAAAAACACTAGGGTTTGAGGATTATATAATAAATATATATGTGTAACACTTTTAACATGAAAGGAAAAATAAATTAACCCTGTGGTCCCTGTTATGGTATAAACATTTTGTACCTCTAATTTTCAAATTTTGAAACCCAGCTCCCTTGTTGATGGTATTAGGAGGTGGGGCTTTAGGGAGGTGATTAGGTCATGAGGCCAGAGACCTCAAATATGGGATTAGTGACCTAATAAATGTAGCACACAAAAGATCTTATGCCATTACATCATTTAATTACAGAACCAGAAGACCCACATTATGAACCAGAAATTTGGCCCTCACCAGACACTAAGTCAGCTGGCAACTTTAAAAAAATAAATAAATTTTTTTTAAAAAAAGAGGAAATCTGAAGACCAATTTTAAAATACTTTGAACTAAATGAAAATGAAAACACAACTTAAACTATGTGGGATGCAGAAAAAGCAGTGTTTAGAGGGAAAGGTTTAGCATTAAATGAATATATTAGAAAAGAAGAAAAATCTAAAATCAATAATGTAAGCCTTAGGAAACTTAGGAAACTAGTGAAAGGAGAGCAACTTAAATCCAAAGCGAGCATCAGAAAATAAATAAAAATTAGAGCAGAAATCGAGGATATTGAAAACAAGAAATCAACAGAGAAAACTGACAAGACCAAAAGCTTGTTCTTTGAAAAGATCAGTAAATTGATAAGCCACTAACCAGGCTAACTGAGAAAACAAGAAAGACACAAATGACTAACATCAGAAATGAAAAACAAGGATGCCATGGCCATAAAAAGGCTAATAATGGAATATTATGAACAACTCTACGCCCACAAACTTGATAACCTAGATGAACTAGATCTACTCCTTGAAAGACTCAATCTGCCAAAACTCACAGTAGAAGAAATAGACAATTTGAATAGACCTATATCTAATTTTAAAAATGAGCCAACAATGAATAAATTTCCAAATCAGAAGGCACTAGGCCCATATGGATTCACTGGGGCAATTCCACCAAACATTTAAGAAAGAATGTATACTCATTCTCTACCATCTCTTCTAGAAGATAGAAGCAAAGGCAATACTTCCTAACTTATACTATGAGTCCAGCGTTACTCTAATACCAAAACCAGACAAAGACATTACAAGAAAAGAAAACTACAGACCAAGACCTCTCAGGAACATAGATGGAAAAAATCCTCAGCAAAATATTAGCTAGTCAAATCCAGCAATGTATAGTAAGAACTATACACCATAACTAAGGGGGGTTTATTCCATCTATGCAAGGCTTATTCAATTAATGTAATCCATCACATCAACAGGCTAAAGGAGAAAAATCACGTGATCATATCAATAGATGCAGAAAAAGTATTTGACAAAATCCAACACCCATGCAGGGTAAAAACTTTCAGCAAGCTAGGAATAGAGCAGGAACTTCCTCAATTTGATAAAGAACATCTACGGAAAAACTATGGCTAATATAACAAATGGTGAGAAACTACATTCTTTCCTGCTAAGATCAGAAACAAGGCAAGGATATTTTCTCCCACCATTCCTTTTAAACACTGTATTACAAGTCCTAGCTAATGCAACAAGACAAGAAAGGGATATAAAAGGGATACAGGTTGGAGTGCTCACTTCAGCAGCACGTATAATAAAATTGGAATGGTACAGAGAAGATTAGCATGGCCCCTGTGCAAGGATGGGCACGCAAATTCGTGAAGCGTTCCATATTTAAAGAAAAAAAAGGTATACAGGTTGGGAAGAAATAAATAAAACTGTCTTTGTTTGAAGATAACATGACTGTCTATGTAGAAAATCTGAAAGAATTGACCAAAAAAACCCTGGAACTAAAGTTGGGTGATTATAGCAAGGTTGCAGGTACAAGGTTAAAATACAAAAGTCAATCACTTTCCTATATATCAGTAATTTGAAATAAAAAACAATACCATTTAAATTAGCACCCCCAATAATGACATATTTAAGTATAAATCTCAAATAACATGAACAAGATCTATGTGAGGAAAACTACAAAACTCTGATGAAAGAAATAAAAGAACTGAATAAATGAAGAGCTATAACATATTCACAGATAGGAAGACTCAACATTGTCAAGACGTCAGTTCTTTCCAACTTTCCAACTCTATAGGTTCAACGCAATCCCAGTCAAAATCCCAGCAAGTTGTTTTGTGGATATTGACAAACTGATCCTAAAGTTAATATGGCGAGGCAAAAGGTCCAGAAGAGCCAACACAATATTGAAGGAGAAGAATAAAGTCAGAGGACTGACACGAACTGACTTCAAGACAGTAATCAAGATAGTCTTTTATTGGCAAAAATTAGACTAATAGATCAATAGAACAGAACAGAGAACCTGGAAATAGACCCACATACATATAGTCAGCTCATCCTTTTTTTTTTTTTTTTTGCGGTGCGTGGGCCTGTCACTGTTGTGGCCTCTCCCGTTGTGGAGCACAGCCTCCGGATGCGCAGGCTCAGCAGCCATGGCTCACGGGCCCAGCTGCTCCGCAGCATGTGGGATCTTCCTGGACCAGGACACGAACCCGTGTCCCCTGCATCGGCAGGCGGACTCTCAACCACTGTGCCACCAGGGAAGCCCGTCAGCTTATCTTTGACAATGGAAACAGTCTTTTCAACAAATGGTGCTGCAACAACTGACATCCACATAAAAACAAAAAACAAACAAGCAAAAAACAAAAAAAAAGAAAGGGAAAAAAAGAATCTGCACACAGACCTTACACGCATCACAAAATTAACTCAAAATGGAACATAAACCTAAATGTGAATGCAAAACTATAAAACTCTCCTACAAGATAACAGAGGGAATATCTAGATGACCTTTGTTATGGCAATAACTTTTTAAATACACCACCAAATGTATGTTCTGTGAAAGAAGTAACTGATAAACTGGATTTCATTAAAATTAAAAAAAAAACTTCTGCTCTGCAAAAGACTCAGTCAAGAAAATGAGAAACCAAGCCACAGAATGTTATAAAGTAATTGCAAAACCCACCTCATAAAAGGATCGTTATCCAGAATATACAAAGAGCACTTAAAACTCAACAATAAGAAAATGAACAACCTAATTTTAAAATGGGCAAAATATCTGAACAGACACATCACCAAAGAAGGTATAAAGATGGAAAATGAGCATGTAAAAGGATGCCCAACATCATATGTCATTAGGGAAATGCAAATTAGAACAACAGTGGGATATCATTACACACCTATTCGAATGAAAAAAAATCCCAAACTCTGACAACATCACCTATTGGTGAGGATGTGGAGCAACAGGAACTCACGTTCATTGCTGGTGGGAATACAAAATGGTACAGCCACTTTGGTTTTTTTTTTTTTTGTGGTACGCGGGCCTCTCACTGTTGTGGCCTCTCCCGTTGCGGAGCACAGGCTCCGGACGCGCAGGCTCAGCGGCCATGGCTCATGGGCCCAGCCGCTCTGTGCATGTGGGATCCTCCCAGACCGGGGCACGAACCCGTGTCCCCTGCATTGGCAGGCGGACTCTCAACCACTGTGCCACCAGGGAAGCCCGGTCCAGCCACTTTGGAAGACCGTTTGGCAGTTTCATACAAAACCAAATATACTCGTACCCCAAATCCAGCAATCATGCTCCTTGGTATTTACCCAAATGAGTTGAAAACTTCTGTCCACACAAAAACCTGCACACAGATGTTTATAGTACCTTTGTTCATAACTGCAAAAACTAGAAGCAATCAAGATGTCCTTTAATAGGTGAATGGTTAAAAAAACTACGGTACATTACACAATGGAATATTATTCACTACTAAAAAAGAAATGTGTTACCAAGCCATGAAAAGGTATGGAGGAAACTTAAGTGCATATTACTAAACTAAAGAAGCCAATCTATAAAAGCTATATACTTTATGATTCCGACTATATGACATTCTGGAAGAGTCAAAACTATGGAGACAGTAGCATGTTCAGGGGTTAGAGGAGGAAGAGATGAACAGACGGAGCACAGAGGATTTTTAGGACAGTGAAACTATTCTGTTTAACACTATAAAAGCGGGTATGTGTCATTATACGTTTGTGAAAACTTGTAGAATGTACAACACCGAGGGTGAACCCTAATGTAAACTGTGGACTTTAGGGGATAATGATGTCAGTATAGGTTCATCAGTTGTATCAAATACACCGCTGTGGTGCGGGATGTCAACAGTGCGGGAGCCTGTGCGTATATGGGGGTAGGGGAATAAGGGAACTCTCTGTACCTTCCTGTCGGTTTCGCTGTGAACCTAAAACTGCTCTGAAAAATAAAGACTATTTAGAAACAAGCAAGAAAACCCAAAACATCAGAAGAAGCAGGACATAAAGTAGGATAGCATAACATAAACTCAGACTGGAGAAAAGGAGACTAAAATGTTAATAGTGACTACTATCTCTGGAGAGTGGAATTATAGATAATTTTAATTTTATATTTTATTTTGTCTTCCAAATTCTCTATAAAGAATATGTACTACTTAGATAATCATAGAGATTAGAGGACCTAGAGATGATCATACTAAGTGAAGTAAGTCAGACAAAGACAAATATCATATGATATCGCTTGTATGTGGAATCTAAAATATGATACAAGTGAACTTATTTACAAAACAGAAACAGACTCACAGACATAGAAAACAAACTTATGGTTACCAAAGGGGAAAGGGGGGAGGAATAAATTAGGAGTATGGGATTAACAGATACACACTACTATATATAAAATAAACAACAAGGACCTACTGTATAGCACAGGGAACTATATTCAATATCCTATAATAAACCATAAGGGAAAAGAATCTGAAAGAGAATATGTATATATTGATACATATATGTATAACTGAATCACTTTGCTCTATACCAGAAACTAACACTGTAAATCAATTATACTTCAATAGAAAAATAAATTTAAAAAAAGAATATCACTTAGATAATCAGAAAAACAACAATATTTATTTTTAAATAACAGGAAATGAAAGAGTACAGACTTTGAACTCAGGACTGAATTCAATCTGGGCTTCACCTCTTACTAGCTCTGTGACCCACAGACCTTTAGCATTGCAAACCTCAGTTTCTGCATCTGTAAAATGAGGATAATAAAACCTACCCCACAGTGGTTTGCGTGTGTGCATCTGTGTGTGAGTGAAGCTAAAACTATATTAGGAATGAATGTGCAAGGCGCCTGAGGGATGCTCAACGCGGATTAATTTCTGAGCCCTTTAAGGATACTTGGGAGTTCATAGGTTCCAAGGAGATTTTGCTGGGCATACACAAGGCCTGTTGTTCACCCTTCTCCCTTTCCCACCCCAACATTCCTGATGAAACAAACAACCAGCCTGGGCAGCCCACCGCCCCAGGCGCTAAGCGTCTCCATTTTGGAGGAGAGAGGGGAGCCCTGGAAAGGAAGCTGGAGGAAACTTTTCTACTTTGAAAACCCCAGAAAGTGCAAGGCTCTGGCGCTGACGTTTGTTCTTTTTATCCCTCTGCCATCCTTTAAACAAGATTCTGTGCTTCCTGTTCCAGCCTGAGGGGGAAGCCAAGGGTACACGTCACCAGAAAATATCTTCGGGCCAAAGTCTTACATGAGGATTTGGATACGGAGTGGGCTTCTGACGGACAGGGAGGGGACCATTGCAGACCTGGGACGGCGAGGAAGGGCGCCCAGGGCCCAAAGGACGACAGGAACAAAGGACTTAGTCTCCCAACAAGCCTGGGCCACGGCAGGCGGAATTGGGCGAGTCGTGATCGGAAAACAACCCGACCCCCTCCAGTTAAGAGTGAGGTGTGGAATGTGAGAGGAAGGTGAATGGAATGTAATGAAGCGACTTTGGTTCTTATTCACATTCAGTTTGACTTTGAAGCATTCCAAACATGGTGGGAACAAAGCCTGTTTGGAGAGGATTGTTATCTGAGGACCGGGCAGGATGGAAGGGAAGGGAGGGGGGGGGGGGGGGGGGGGGTGATGGCTGACAGCTCCAGAGAGCATTCCAGCTTGCAGATAAGGGAAGCCAGAAGGTTAGGAATGATTCAATGGACGTCTACAGAACTGCTCGTTCCACTCCTGAAGAAATGAGATAAATCAGAATTTTCGGTGCTACGTGGGTCCTTCTGTAATGCTGGAATTGATCAGTGGCTGTCAGATTTCAACTAAAGACGGTTCCTCTTACTCCAAATTTGAATTTCAGAAAACTTGCCTATTCTCTTTCACTTCTCTCATTTTCATTGGTAGGATAGGATTTTAAAAGCTAAGAAAATTCGAATTAAAGCTACCAGTGATGGTCATGTTATGGGGGCGATCATGACAAGAGGGTGGCAATAGATGATGATAAGATTCCATAGGCACCTTTCAGTGATAAACTTGACTCCTTTGTCTTTGTTGCCTTACCTGCCTCCAGCGAAATTCCCTTTTGTCCCATGGGCTCACAGGTACAAGCCATTTCTTGGAGTGGAAATGAAAGAAGATAGTGGCTAATGTACCCTCAGCGTCACACATGTTCACTGAGCACCATGAGGGTATAAAAAGGTAAGGGGGGCTTCCCTGGTGGCGCAGTAGTTGGGGGTCCGCCTGCCGATGCGGGGGACGCGGGTTCGTGCCCCGGTCCAGGAGGATCCCACATGCAGCGGAGCGGCTGGGCCAGTGAGCCATGGCCGCTGAGCCTGTGCGTCCGGAGCCTGTGCTCCGCAACGGGAGAGGCCACAACAGTGAGAGGCCCGCGTACCACACACACACACAAAAAAAGGTAAGAGACTCCTTCCCTGCTTTCAGTGACCTTATACTGTGTATAAGTTGGGAAATGGAAGAATCTCCAACACTCTAAATGGATGGACTATGGGGTTATGCAGGACACCCATGAGAGGCGGATGGGTCATTTCTGACCCTACTGCGTCATTCTGCCGCTGACTCTCTCTCCTTGACCTCCCCGGCTCACTATATTAACCCACCGAAATGTTATTCTGGAGGAGAAAGCAGGGCCTTTGCACTTGCTGTTCTCTCTGCTGTAAAGCCCTTTCCCCAGATCTCAGCATGGCTCACCCCCTTACCCCTCACCTTCGGGCTTCTGCTCAAATGTCATCTTCACAATAAAGCTTTCTGATATGGGTTGAATTGTGTCCCTTTGAAAGATGTTGAAGTCCTAATCCCTAGTGCCTGTGAATATGACCTTATTTTGAAGTAAGGTCTTTGCAGACGATCCAGATAAAATGAAGTCATTCATTAGGGTGAAATCCTAAGCCAACATGACAGGTGTTCTTATAGAAAGGGGAAATTTACAAACAGAGACAGACACATACAAAGGGAAGGTGGTGTGAAGTGACAAGGAGAAGATAGCCATCTACCAGCCAAGGAACACCTGAGGTTACCAGAAGCCAGGAGAGAGACATGGAACGAATTCTCCCTCACAGCCTCAGAAGGAACCCTGAGGTTCCTTAGAGACCCTACCAATACCTTGGTTTCAGAGGTCTGTGAGACAATATATTTCTCTTATTTAAGGCATTTACTTTGTGGTACTTTATTATAGCAGCCCTGAGGAGCTAATATACCTTCCTTGACCCACACTATTTAAAATTGCACTGTCTGTACCTCTTGTTTTCTCCAGAGTACTTATTACTGTCAAATACCCTCTATATGTAGCCGTTTACTTGTTCACTCGGGTATTTGTTTATAGTCTGTCTCCCTCCACTGGGATGTAAGTACCATGAAGGCAGAGATTTTTTGCATGTTTTCTTCATGGATTCCCTGTACCTAAAATGAGTACTGCCCTTACACACGGTAAGCGGCAGGAGGCCCTCTCTGGCCCTCCTCTGGTCCTACCTCCCTCCCTGCTCCCCGCTGCAGAGTCTGTGTGGCCAAGTGGATGTGCCACACGGAGTCTCCACCCCTCCTTCCAGAACATGTACCAAGAGCCCACACTTTGGCCCCAAGCCTACTCCCAGAGTCTGCATAGGCCTCTTCCTGGGGTCCATCCTCCTTTGACTCTAGCCAGATGAGTGTGGACGGAGCTTAGACAAGCTGACTGGAGCATCTGCACAGTTTGCACAGGGCCCTTCCTGGTGTGGGATAAAGTCTCGGGCAGGTGAGAAGAAGAGGGGGACACAGGCCAGGGTCTTACTTTGTCCTCTGCCTCATGCCCCACAAAAGGTAGGGGATTAGGGGTGATTCTGCCTTGAATAATGCTGGAATGTAGCAGGCACTCAGTGAATATGAATAAGTGAATAAATGAATGTGGGAGTTACTCTTAAAAGCTGTTTTTTTCCTCTGACTCACACAGTCCTTTAAAGAGAACATCAAAACTTCAGTGATTCAAATGGAACGCAGGGTGTATTCCTTGCTTTCAAATCCAACCCAGCCTCCTACAACAGTGAAATTGACAAGACACTCCCATCACCCAGGGCCCTTCATCTTTGCTTATGATGGGTTTATTGGGATGTAACCACAACATAAGTCGAGGAAGATCTCTAATTGTTAAATAAATCCACTCATTTATAGATTTATATTTATTAGGGGCCTACTCTTTGCCAGGCACTGTTCAAAGTGTTGAACACAAAGAAAAATAAGACACTCTCCATTTCTCTAAGGACTCTCAGAGGACAGTTGGGAAGATGTTTCCCTGGAACCGCGTGGAGAACAGGCTAGTCTGAAGGACATTTGTGGCTAGAGAGAAGGAAGGAATGTAGCCTGCAGCTCTGCAGAATTTCTCTGGTGGCTCAAGTTTTGGATATATGATCAACTTTTCTGATGTATGTGGTCCAACTTGGTTGCTCACATTTCGTAGCAAAAATGGTTGACTTTTCTGGTTGAGTTCTCATTGAATGTTAAAATGTTTCCTTGATCATCACATTAAAACCCCAGTTGTATTAGTTAGGAATCTTTTGGTTGCAGGTAACACAAAATTCAACCCAACCAGTGTACACAATAGATGGAATTCGTTGGCTCATATAACTGTAAAGTCCAGATATATGGTGGTTTTCAGGCAAACCTTGATCCCAGGCTCAGTAATTTCAAAACTGGTCCAGTTTATTTTCATGCCTTTCTCTGCCTGTTCTCTCCAGGCTGGCTTTTCCATCATCATCATGACTACTAGCACCTTTTCTGGACTGAATCCTTTTTATAATATTTATTTATTTATTTGTTTGTTTATTTGACTGTGCCAGATCTTAGTTGTGGCATGCGGGATCTTCGTTGTGAGATCTAGTTCTCTGAACAGGGATTGAACCCGGGCCCCCTGCATTGGGAGTGCAGAGTCTTAACCACTGGAGCACCAGGGAAGTCCCTGGACTGAATCTTTTTCATTCTTGTCCAGGTGGAAGAGAGCATCTTTGGAGGTCACTTCCATAGAAAAGTGAGAAAGTTTCTATCCTTGCAATCCCCAGCAAATATCATCTCATCTTGCATTTCGTTGGCCTGGAGTGGAGTATTTGCCCATCTTGGACCAATCACTGTGGCCAGCAGCATGGCAGGATATGATGATTGGCTTAAACCAAATAGGGCTTGCCCTTTGTGGTGGTTGATTTGCTGTGTCAACTTGATGGGCACGGGGTTTCTGATATTGGTCAAACATTTTTTCTGAGTGGTCAGTGAGGGTGTTTCTGAATAAGATGAACATCTGAATCGGTAGACTGAGTAAAGCAGATTGCCCTCCCCAGTGTGGGTGAGCCTCTTCTAATCCGTTGGAGGCCTGAATAGAACAAAGGGCTGAGGGGGAAGGAAGAATTTGCTCTCTACCTGTTTTTGAGCAATGACATCAGTTTCCTCCTGTCCTTGGACTTGAACTCAATTCATGGGCTCTCCTGGGTCTCCAGCTTGCAGATGGCAGATTGTAGGGCTTCTCAGCCCCACATGAGCCAATTCTTTATAATTAATCTCCATATATATGGGTTCTGTTTCTCTGGAAAAGCCTGACTAATACACCCCTGGAGCCAGGAGTGGGATCAGATTTTTCCCAAAGGACATTGACTGCATGAGTGAGGAATGGATAAATGATGAAAATTGGGATTCTGTTATTGTATGGGAAGGAAGGAAGAAAAAAAATTGGTGAAAGAAAAAGAACAAGCATCTGTGACACTTACATCTCTCCTGTCTTTAGTGGCAGAGCCCTAGTACTTACTTCTCTATGCCCTATGCTGCCTCTTATTATTTATTGCCTGTCCTGGGTAACTCACTGTGCTAGGTACTGTGGAAAAATAAGGCCCCCAAATGTCCAAGAAACTAGAGTTTAATATGATACAGAAGGCATCCACACATAGCTACAGTGGAAGGTAGTGTAATAATACATGTTATCAACGAAAAATAAGTAGAGTTCTCCCTGTAGAAAAACTTTGCCCTATAGACACATGGTACTCCCCTCCTTAGTAGGGTTGCACACCACTTTCTGTACTGTGTGCTGAGAATCCTTACCCCATGGACAGTGGATTTCACAGAAACAGCACATTGCACAATCTTTCCTAAAAATTAACATGTAAGATGAACAAATATGGAGAAAATGCAAATCTCTCATGTCCAGGACTCTTACCACGTCCTTTAGTGGAACTGGAGGCTTAATTGAGTGGTATATTATGCAAACTTGAGCTTTAAAATGTGCCCTTGAGCCTCCAGATATATTCCTGAAATATTTTTCCCTACATGAGAGAATATCTAGTGAGAGCCTTTCTTCCTTCCCTAATTCTAAAATAGTTGTTTTTTCCCCCACATTTCCCTACTCAACACTAGAAAGAGGGCACAATTCTTCTGACTTTAATGGGTTATGTGTTTAAAAATGCCTAGCCTAGTGCTTTGTGCATAACAGGTCCTTGATCAATGCTGGCTGAACCTGAGTCTACAGCTACAAATGATTATCATGTCTGTCTTCTCCTTAAGATATTCTGCTGACTCATGCAGCTCAATATCAAAAAAATAAACAACCCAACCAAAAGATGGGCAAAAACCCTAAAGAGACATTTCTCCAAAGAAGACATACAGATGGCCAAGAGGCACATGAAAAGATGATCAACATCGCTAATTATTAGAAAAAATGCAAATCAAAACTACAATGAGATATCACCTCACACCGGTCAGAATGGCCATCACCAAAAAGTCGGCAAACAATAAATGCTGGAGAGGGTGTGGAGAAAAGGGAACCCTCCTATACTGTTGGTGGGAGTGTAAATTGATACAGCCACTATGGAGAACAGTGTGGAGGTTCCTTAAAAAACTAAAAATAGAACTACTATATGATCCTACAATCCCACTCCTGGGCATATATCCAGAGAAAACCATGGTGCAAAAGGATACATGCACCCCAGTGTTCATTGTCGCACTGTTTACAATAGCCAAGACATGGAAGCAACTTAAATGTTCATTGACAGATGAATGGATAAAGAAAATGTGTCGTATATATACAATGGAATATTACTCAGCCATGAAAAAGAATGAAATAATGCCATTTGTGGCAACATGGATGGACCTAGAGATTATCATACTAAATGAAGTAAGTCAGGCACAGAAAGACAAATATCATATGATATTGCTTATATGCGGAATCTTAAAAAATGATACAAATGAACTTATTTACAGAACAGAAACAGACTCACAGACTTAGAGAAGGAACTTATGGTTACCAAGGAGCAAGGGTGGGGAGGAGGGATAGATTGGGAGTTTGAGATTGACATGTACACACTGCTATATTTAAAATAAAATGCCTTTCCATGAAAAAAAAAAAGATATTCTGCTTAAGCAACACCTGACTTCCAAGTCTTCCAGGCTAAAGGTTTCATTCCCCTGTGCTGTTTACATGGAAGTTACCCATCTCCTCATTGGGCTCATTCTCTTGGGTACCTAATATTATCATCCTCATCAAGGGTTGCAAGCTCAAATGGCTACAGTGGCTGAGCAGGTAAACAAAATAGTGAAGCAATTACGGTCGGCTTTCCATAAGTAGTCTGATACCAATCTTGACATCGCATTCTTTATTTTTTTATATCCCCCTCAAACAGAGACATTGAACACAATAACGAGAAATCATTAGTTAACAGGAAATTTTATGGAGAGAAGGGCAGAGCATTTGAGTGCCAAGAGAAGAGATAATCAACCTCTCCATCTTTCCCCAGAAGATCTTCCCTGCCAGCTACCTTCCCTCTCTGCCTCCTCTTTCCCACATAACCTCTATATGGAGGTAGCAGAATCTGAAATAAAACAAGGACAGAACTTGACTCAGTCAGGTGCAGATGCCCATGTCTCTCGAGGCAGATTCCCCCCATGAGGAATAAAGTGTGGTGAATACTCTCTATATCTGCCGTGATGGAAGTGGGACCACAGGGGAAAGGTCACCCATCAGATGTTTCCTCTTTCCAAGTGTGGAGCTCAGATATGGACTGAGCCTTTTCGGTACAGGACGGAAGAAGTATTTAAGAGACTCCAGACTGGAAATTCTGCTCACTTCCAAGTCCTTTTAGAATTGTTTGCCTTGGGACAGTTATAAACCTCTAGTCCTCCCAAAATCGTTAAACATTTGAATGACACAGGGCAGATACCCTTGTCTCACAGCAGAGGATGCTGTGTTGACTTCCCCTGAGAAAGATGACACTAGCTGGAGGCCTGAGGAGCAAGCGTTCACTCTATGTGGCTAGACCTTGTTCTTCGTGGTGAGTTAGGTTACGCAGAGATACCCTTTGGCTAAGAGCATCGAAAAACGATGAGGAAAAAAATTTTTCAAATTCTTCATAAAAGCATCAAATTACTGATCAAATAAAAATGAAAAATCTGGCCAAAAGCTAAGAGAAAGCAAAAATCCAGAGGTAAACAGAGAACTCTGAACTACTTTTGTCCTCACAGTGTTTGCCAGATTGGTCAGAGGAGCTGAGCAATGGTTTTCACATGCTCTCAGTGTGAGAGGGACAGAAACTCAAGTCCAAGACTGCCTAAAGGCAAAGGTTTAATGGAAGCCTCCACAAGAAGTGGCACTTTCAAAGGTGAAGCCACCTCCCTGCTTCCACCTCCATGGGGTTGGAGGAGATTTAACTTGGACAGAAGGAGCAAAAGAGAAAAACAAATGCATAGAAGTTGTAATTATAGGTAGTTACTACCATGAATTCAAAAGACTGAAGAGAAATCTCAAACCCTGAATGAAGTTTAAAGTGGTGCAAGACAGAAGGGTACCTATGTGCCCGAAAGAAGCAAAGACAAATTCAAATTCTGCTGAAGAAGGGTACCTTCAGCTTAGGCCACAGAGCATCTCCACAAATCATTTAATAAGGCCAGTGAGCAGCATATAATTTAAAATATCCAAGCACACAAGGAAACCAACAGAAACAACAGAGGACCATAAAAAGACACATGTAGATTTTCAATTATTAAATTAGTGGTTATAGGGACTTCCCTGGTGGCGCAGTGGTTAAGAATCCACCTGCCAATGCAGGGGACGCGGGTTCGAGTCCTGGTCTGGGAAGATCCCACATGCCGCGGAGCAACTAAGCCCGTGCGCCACAACTACTGAACCTGTGCTCTAGAGTCCATGAGCCACAACTACTGAAGCCCGCACGCCTAGAGCATGTGCTCTGCAACAAGAGAAGCCACCACAATGAGAAGCCCGTGCAACACAACGAAGAGTAGCCCCCATTCACCGAAACTAGAGAAAAGCCCACGTGCAGCAATGAAGGCCCAACGCAGCCAAAAATAATAAATAAGTGGTTATAAATGATAAAACATCCATGCTTAGTGTTTAAAGTATATATTTAGTAATATCTGCAGAGATCGGTAAGCTATAAAAAGTGTCACTGGATTTTTAAAATAAAGTTTAAGTTTTAACCAAAATTAAAAATTCAGGGGATAGATCAAGACACAATTGAAGAAACAATTCGTGAAAGAGCAATGAATTGTTCTGAATGAAACACAGAACCAAAAAGATGGAAAATATGAAATCGGGGTTAAGAGATGCAAGTAATGTTAAAGAGGAATTCCAGAAGGAGGGAGAAAAGAATTGGGCAGAGGCAATATTTGAAGCCATAAGACCCAAAGCTCTTCAGAACTGCTCCAGATATTTATCCAGAAACTTAGGAAACCCATTGAATCCCAAGCAAGATAACGTTCTTAGATACACTTAGATACATCATAGCAAAATTGCAGAAAACTAAAAATAAAGAAACTCTTAGGACTTTCCTGGTGGCACAGTGATTAAGAATCTGCCTGCCAATGCAGGGGACATGGGTTCGATCCCTGGTCCAGGAAGATCCCACATGCCGTGGAGCAACTAAGTCCGTGCACCACAACTACTGAGCCTGTGCTCTGGAGCCCATGAGCCACAACTACCGAGCCTGCATGCCACAACTACTGAAATCCGCATGCCCTAGGGCCCATGCGTCGCAACTACTGAGCCCGTGTGCTGCAACTACTGAAGCTCGCGCCCCTAAAGCCCGTGCTCCACTACAAGAGAAGCCACCGCAATGAGAAGCCCGCGCACCGCAACGAAGAGTAGCCCCCCGCTCACCGCAACTAGAGAAAGCCCGTGCGCAGCTACAAAGACCCAACACAGCCAAAAATGAATAAAATTTAAAAAAAAAGAAACTCTTTAAAACAGTCAGGAAAAAAAGAGAGAAAAGACTGCCTTTAAGGAAGCAGCAGCTACACTGGCAGTAAATTTTCAACAGCAAACAATGGAAGCTTAGATAAATAGCGCTATATCTTCAGCGTACTGAAAAAATAATTTGCCAACCTACAATTGTATATCCAGTGGAAAAAAAAATCTTTCAAGAATAAGGACAAAATAAACAAATAGTCCCGAGAAATGAAGATTGTTCACTCATCACTAACAAAAGCTCCTAAAGGAAATGCTAAAAGATATACTTGAGACAGAAAAAAAAGTGATCTTATATGGAATGTACAACAAAAAGAGTGAAAAGCGAAGAAAATGGTAAATGCAAATGAACATTGACAATATAAAACTGTAATTAATAATTTTTTGTTGTGTTTTAAAAGTTGAATTAAAATGTATGAAAAAATCAGTTTATAAGTAAGTATGGGGGAATGGAATTTAAGGTCCTTATATTGCCTGGAAGTAGAGTCAAGATACTGATTAACTTAGATTTTGTAAGTTCAGTGTGCAAGTTGGAATTTCTAGGGTAACCACCAGAAGAATAGCAATCAAGTATATAACTTCCAAATGAGTGTGTGTGTGAGAGAGAGGATAGTTTAAAATTCTCAGTTAAACTAAAAGAAGGGACGCAACAGGATAAGCTTCCAAGATTGCACCGTTGCCATCTAGTTTTGAGATATAGTGGAGGCCTGGAAAGAGGAGGTTGCCCAACTCAAGTGATTCTGCCCTGGGTCACATCTGTACTGTCTGGCTGTCCACAATGGGTAGAGACACCTGACTCCAGCTGTGCTAATAAGATCCTCTCACAGGAACTTGAAAACATGACCAGGATGATAAGTAGGGCTGAAACACATGATAGCAGCAGCTCAGAAAAAATATCTATGAGCTTTGGCCCCTGAGGGCCCTGGAGGAGCCCTGGTCCCTGTCCCCCTGTCCTTTCCAAGGCCTAGCTGGTCAGCTCTTCCTTTGAGTCGGTGAGCTCTCCCATGTGCTTCCAATACAGTCTCCCATTAATCCCTTCCCCCACATCCTCCTTTTTTGTCTTGCTTAATCGGCCTTGATTTGCTTAAAACAAAAGAAACTTAACTGATGCCAAGAACCATCGCGGCTTATGCCAGAAGTATCTTTGCTCTCTTACATAAAAATCCAAATGTTTGGCATGGATGGTGGGGTTGTCTTCTTAGAAACAACTTAATCTGAACTGCAGCTGGGTTCTTTAACTTATATCAAACATGTAAGATGAACATTCCCAAGATGTAACCCAGATGGGTGGGCCTCCCATGGGGGCCTATGCCTCTTACTTTGCACTCACTTTGAGGCCATACTCACCACTTTGTCATATCCTGCAAAACACATCCAATACAACAACATACTAATGAGAAAACTGATGCTTTATTGAAGATTCTTTGAAGCCTGTGAAAGAGAGATCACATCCCACACATATCACTGGGCAGAAACTGAATCCATTACGCCAGTGGACATCTTTTCTCTTCCCACCAAAGAGCCCAGCTCTGCCGGTTGCCTCTTCCCTCTTCTTTCTTTTCTCCTACTAAACCTTAGAATTTCTCTTCGTTATCCTAAGAAAGTCAGTCTTTGCCCTCAGCTGGTATACTCCACTCAGCAAAACAGAAACCCTGGTATTTAGCAGACCACATATCCCTTGGGACTGGGGGTCTTGGTTTCTTTTACCACCTTATCGAACATGTTATTCCTCAATAAACTTAGTCCGTCTATAGCACTCCTAGCATCTTTCTTTTTTCCTCTTTTAAAATTTTTATTTATTAAAAACTTTTTATTGGAGTATAGTTGATTTACAATGTTGTGTTAGTTTCTGCTGTGCAGCAAAGTGAGTCAGTTATACATACACATATATCCACTCTTTTTTAGATTCTATTCCCATATAGGTCATTACAGAGTATTGAAGAGAGTTCCCTGTGCTAGTCAGTAGGTTCTTATTAGTTATCCTATATACAGTAGTGTGTATATGTCAATCCCAATCTCCCGGTTTACCCCTCCCCCCTTCACCCCTAGTAACCACAAGTTTGTTTTCTACAGCTGTGCTCCTGCACTTTGCACAGTGTCTGGCACTCTTCAGAGAGTCACTGGATGAATTTATACATCTTTGTAAATCTCATAGAGCCCAGAAAGGTGCATCCCAGGGACTATGTGCTTGACAATTGGTCCTTGAATGATGACTGCATCACCACTATTTAGGAGATTGGAAGAAGACTAAAGGTTGTGACACTTGCCTAAGCACTACAATGGATTCAAAGTTAGAGGCAATCAAATTAACAATGGGCATACTAGCAGAATAGAATATTAACTCAATTTACCTATTGATTAAACTGTGATGCTTTAGGGTTCCAGCTAAGGATGTGAGCCGTATAAAATAAAATTTGGAATTGAGAAGAGCAGTTGAAATTTCCATTTCAAAGATAATGGAAAAGTAAATAAACCATGGAAAAGGCTTCTTTTCAATGGATACATATCTTTTTAAAAAAACTATGGGGGGCTTCCCTGGTGGCGCAGTGGTTGAGAGTCCGCCTGCCGATGCAGGGGACACGGGTTTGCACCCCGGTCCGGAAAGATCCCACATGCCACAGAGCGGGTAGGCCCGTGAGCCATGGCCGCTGAGCCTGCGCGTCCGGAGCCTGTGCTCCGCAACGGGAGAGGCCACAACAGTGAGAGGCCTGCGTACCACAAAAACAAACAAACAAACAAAAAACTATGGGACTTCCCTGGTGGTCCAGCGGTTAAGACTCCATGCTCCCAATGCAGAAGGCTGGGGTTTGATCCCTGGTCAGGGAGCTAGATCCCGCATGCTGCAACTAAAGATCCCTTATGCCGCATTGAAGATCCAGCACTCAGCAAGGAAGATCCCGGGTGCCACAACTAAGACCCAGCGCAGCCAAATAAATAAATATGTTTAAAAAATAAATTAAAAAACCATTATTGGCCTAAAAGTAAAATTCAGACTGTGTCTATACAAGGCCAAAGCATCTAACCTAAGTAGAATTACCAGATAAAATACAGGACACATGGTTAAATTTGAATTTCAGATAAACTACAAATAATCTTTTAGTATAAGTTTGTCCTAAGTATCACATGGGAAATATTTATACTAAAAAAAGAAAAATCATTGTTTATTTCAGATTTAAATGGACGTCATATATATTTTTTTTTCTTTTTTTTTTTTTTTTTCTGCTAAGTCTGGCAACTCCAAATCTATGGAAAAAATATTCAGTCCACGGTCTAGACATTTGACCTGTCATCTGGATAAATGAATCTCCTTTTCATATAGATGCTAAATATGTTCTGCTACCATGTAAAGTGTTAAAAGCTCACTTTCTCCCATCCTTACATCTCGTTGCTCCTTTCCTCTCTTAACCATAAGTGTTGGTTGAAACAAAAGATTTTTCTTGCCATTCCCCCAACTTTCAAGGACCCAAGGAACAGGTTCTGGGTAATTCAGTTATTATTGACTTTCAGTGGAGGTGACACTGATAAAAGGGGTCAAAATGACTACTCTGGATTTTAAAGATCTCAAAGTGTGAAAAAGCTCAAAGTGAGAAAACCAACTCATCCTTGACTTACTTTCTAATCTGAGTCTCACAGCCCTGGCCATAGGGACCATGCCAGAAAAGCCAATCTAAGGAAATATGTTCATAATTTTTCATAATGAATAATGATCAATATGGGCAAAAGAAACAAAGATGCCTTTCACATAGGAAATCCACAAGTGCTGGGATTCAAGGTACAGGATGTTGATGAAAGCGGAAGAGAGGAAATTGGTCAAAATACAAGGAATTTGTACAACTGAAAGCTATAATGGGGCTTGATGCCGTTTTTTCACTGGGGGCCAGATATATACACATGGAAATTTCATCAACCAATTTTAGTTGGAGGTAATGTTTATCTAGATTAGAGAAAAGTTTGATTTTTAAGGGTCCTTTAAGAAACAATCAATTTTCTTCCCTTCAAGTATATATTCTCATCGGAATGAGGTTGACCACGTGGAATTATTAAAAGTCCTACTTTGGGCTTCCCTGGTGGCGCAGTGGTTGAGAGTCCGCCTGCCGATGCAGGGGACACGGGTTCGTGCCCTGGTTTGGCAGGATCCCGCATGCCGCGGAGCGGCTGGGCCCGTGAGCCATGGCCGCTGAGCCTGCGCGTCCGGAGCCTGTGCTCCGCAACAGGAGAGGCCACGGCAGTGAGAGGCCCGCATACCGAAAAAAAAAAAAAAAAGTCCTACTTTGATGAACTGGTAAGAAAAAGGTACATGGTTAAAATGACAAAGAACCACCCTAAGTGGTGATTGACTTCTTACGGCACTACTACATAATTCTTTTTGATTAACAAAAATATTAATAACACAGGTTTGTTATAAATTTATTGGATACAAGAGTGTTATACTACTCAGCCATAAAAAAGAATGAAATAATGCCATATGCGGCAACACGGTTGGACTTAGAGATTATCATAAATCAGACAGAGAAAGACAAATATCATATGATATCATTTATATGTGGAATGTAAAATATGATACAAATGGACTTATTTATAAAACAGAAACAGACTCACAGACATAGAAAATAAACTTATGGTTACCAAAGGGGAAAGCTGGGAGAGGGATAAATTAGCAGTTTAGGATTGACATCTACACACTACTATATATAAAACAGATAAACAACAAGGTCTTACTGTACAGCACAGGGAACTATATTCAAAATCTTGTAATAACCTATAATGAAAATGAAGATGAAAAAGAATATATATGTAACTATATGTATAACCGAATCACTTTGCTGTACACCAGAATCTAACACAACATTGTAAATCAACTATACTTCAATTAAAAAAAAAAGAGTGCTATAATTCTTGGGGTACCTGCCTGGCTCATGAAGATTCCTCTTTTCTAAAAATGGCTCCAGAACTCAGGGGTGAGCTCCTAATAGAGTCATCCAATTCCCCGGCCAAGCTGATTGGTCCAGGGCAGACCCCTGACCTAGGCTGGACCAATCAGAGTACTTCTCTAAGACTTTTCAAACTGCAACTTGAAATCCAGCCCTCTTTGGAGGTGGAAGCCTGGTACGTGAGTATTGGGAGCTAAGTGCCATGCAGAAGGATCTTGACTGCAGCAGGAGAATTAATGCAGAGAGAAGCAAATTTATAGAGCTAGCGTCCTGCTGAGTTCTAGTCCCTGGTTCCAGCTGTCCCCGAGGCCCAGCTGTTCTCCTGTACCTTCCATGGCTGTGTGACCTGCTGTGTTTGTTTATCTAATACGTTCTCTCTTTTTTCTTTGCCTGTTAGCTATGTTCCTGTCATTTGTAATAAAAGCATCCCTAATAGTCCAGCATTGTGTGTCATGAGCTGTGCTGCTCCTAGGGGGCGTGCAGAGGTGTGTAGACTAGGATCTGTACCCTTCAAAGAACTTACAGTTTTGTGTGTCAACTACAATACAGCGTGGAAAGTTATAAATGTTGCAAGAGGCCTCAAAAGCTGTAAGAAAGCAAAGGTGGGAGAAACCACTTCTACTGGGAGGGCTTAGGGACAACTTCGTGTCTGAGATGGCTTTTGAACTTGCCTCGAAGGTAAGAATAAGATTTGCTCGTGTGGCCATGAAGGAGAGAAGGCCCTCAAGACAGAGAAAAGAACAGGAGCAAAGATTTAGCAGCAGCCAATGTGGGGTATGTGTGGGAAACAGCCATGCCTAGCATGTCAAAGCATTTAGCGGCAGTGGGGAAACATGAAGATTTTTAAGCAAGACAGGAATGTGGTCTTTGGAATAATAAATCCAACAGTGGGCTGGAATGGAAGAGATGATGGGCTCATGCAGCTAGGAGGTTATTTCAGTGTGCCAAGTGGAAAATAATAAATGTTCTTTTAAAAATTTTTTTAAATTTATTTATTTAGCTGCTCCAGGTCTTTAGTTGCAGGACGTGGGAACTTCGGTGCAGCATGCGGGATCTAGTTCCCTGACCAGGGATCGAACCCGGACCCCCTGTATTGGGAGCCCGGAGTCTTATCCACTGGACCACGAGGGAAGTCCCTAATAAATGTTCTAATGAGGAGAAGGCCAATAGGGAGTGGGGGACAATGAGGAAACTCCTCACTTCAGGTAATCACAATATTTTCAGTCCAGAAGGGCATCTGAAGAGCAGGGGACAGGTATGGGCCGGTGGCTCATGGAGTGAAGTAAAGGTATGAGGAGTGAATAAGGGTTGCAAAGGGTCACTGACATCTTCCTCCAGGCTAAGTAATAAGAAGTAGAAGAAAAACCAGGAACCAGCCTCCTTGGTGGTGGCCTCACAGCAGAGGAAAGAAAGTGGAAGGTGCAGGCTCCCCATAGCAGGGACCTCACGAGGTTTGTGAAAGAGAAACACAAAAGAATCAAAGAACAGGAATGCGGAGGGAGAACCCTGTAGAAATGGTGGAGGCTGGGAATGGCTCACCCGGGGGATCCCTTAGCTCAGAAGTGGGAAGTCTCCAGCCTGCGTGGGGATGCAAGGAAAGCCAGCAGGACACTCAGAAGACAGTGAGAGGGGCTGAGTAGGATGGAGGGAATGTAAGATCCTGCCGAGCTGAAAGGAGAATGTCAGGGCTCCAGGATGTGGGCCGGAGCGATCCTGTATGATTGTCTGCTTGTGTCTTGAAGACATAAAAGCGGTGGAGATAAAGGTCTCTAGCCCCGAGGAGGCTGAAGATCTGTAAGAAAAGGGTATCTATGGATGTTTCCAGAATGGGGAGGAACAAGAGACAACTCCCTACAGAGTGGGAGGCAGGAAGAAGGGCTGGGAAAGGTGAGGAAACGGATCGGCGTGGACTTCCTTAGAGGCTGCTGAGACTTCGTGATGCACAAAATAGTCAGGAAAAGGAACTGGGGATTGAGGAATCAGGAGACGCATGTCAGTTTGGAATGAGGAGGGTGGGGAAGGGAGGTATGTGTGTGGAATGCTGTGCAAAGAGAGGAGGAAAGTATCCTCCTGCAGATAAAGTCAGATTTTGATGAAAGTGAGGGGATGAAACGAGCATTCGAAGCAAAGATTAAGGATATCCGATGGTTTATTTCCAAGAGATGACTGGTTGCCCCAGGGGCCCAGAGGAGAGCTCAGACTGAGCAGCAGAGAACAAGAATGCAGGAAAAAAGATGAGCACGGCTGATAATTTTTTATAGGAAGTTTAATGAAGTGAGAGGTAGCTCAAGACTCACGTTAATGATAAAGAAGCAGAGGTAGGAAGGAGTGGGGGAGGGGAGCTGGATGAAGAGGGTCGAAAGGTACAAACTTCTAGTTACAAGGTAAATAAGTTAAGTACTAGGGATGTGACGCGCAACATGATAAATATAACTTGCCCTGCCGAACGCTACGTATGAAAGCCAAGGGAGTAAACCCTAAGGGTGCTCATCACAAGGAAAACAAAATTTCTATTTCTTTAACTTCATATCTATATGAGATGATGCATGTTCACTAAATTTGCTATGATAATCGCTTCATGATGTAAGTCAAATCGTTATGCTGTACTCCTTAAACTTATACAGTGCTGTGTGTCAATTACATCTCAATAAAACTAGAAGTGAAAAAAGAAATCAATTTTTTTAAACTCATAAAATCATTTTTTTTAAAAAAGAAGCAGATGTAGGAAGATAGGTTCTCCCAAAAATTCTTTTAAAAAGATTGTTTTCATGAGTATGGACACATTCCACCCCCGCCATGCTTGAGCCCTTTATTGGCTTGGAAAATCACGTGTGTGTACATACGCATGTATGTGCATGCATGTGCACACGTGTACATGTGTGTGCATGCAAGATAACAAGAGCTCACCAGACCTTTGCTAGGTCCCCCCCCCTTTTGATCACTGCAGTAGACAGATGAGCATAAAAGATTCCAGAGCAAATAGATGTTTCCCTGACTCTCTTCTTCAGTCTTGTAGCAAAAAAAAAAAAAAAAAAAAAGGAATGCCAGGGCTGAAAGTGGAAGCAAAGGTTATCTAGGGCCACCTTCTGAGATAAGCCCATTTTCCCTTAATGGCTTGTCTTTCCCAAAGCCTCATGATCTGAAGATTATCACCCCTTTTGTCTTCTCCCAGCAGCATGGATGTAAACTAACCCTGCTCCACTCATTTTGAAACCCCCATGGCAATGCTCTGGGGAGGCTCCAGCTCCCATGTCCCAGATGCAGGAAACCTGCTGGATGAGGGTAGAGTCCTACATACAGGGAATTAGGTGTGGGTTCCAGAGCTATGCCCAGGGTCCACAAAGCACTCTTCCGATCCCTCCTAGCATCTGCCACCTGTGTCACTAATGGGGTGGCAACACAGTGCAATGCTTAGGCTCCCCAGCTTCATCCCCCGTTGACTATGACCTTTGGCAAGGTTTGACTTCTCAGAGCCTTGCTCTCCTCACCTGGTCCGCAGTCATCATGGTCGTCTACCTCATTTGTGATGACTAATGGACATGGAATACCTACTTAGCACAGTGCCTAGGAGGAGTGAGCAGGTTGTTGTTATTATTATTATGGATGCAATAAACTTTCAGGGGGAAGCAGGAGGCATGGCGAGCATGGTGTACCCCGTCCTTGAGTAGTACAAGGACAGGCATGTAGACCAGGAGCAAAGCGCCTAAAGCCGGAAGAGCCCAAGTCCACGGAGAGGACGAGGAGTCCTACAAACCCAGGGGGGCAGAGGACAAAGTGTTCAGGTGTGCCCTGGGTGGTTCTGTGTTTCTATAACAAGGTCCCCCGGGGCCTCAATACTCAGAGGGTTGTGTGGACTGGAGCACTGGTGTCCCCTGGAAGCTGGTTAGCAATACTGACTCTCAGGCCCCACCCCCGGCCGCAGGAAGCAGCATCTGCATTTTTAACGAGATGTTTGGGTGATTCGTGCGCACTTTGGAGTTCAGGACTGAGGGACTCTACTGGCTCCATTTACTAACCACAGCACAACCTTCCCACGAAGGTGGGTGAACTCACAGCCTCACACTGCTTCTGGGCTGGGGTGACTGAGAGAAGATGCAGGTCGAAGAAGAAACTAGAAGAAACTGCCCCCTACTCAAATACCTCTCAGTGGCCCCTCTCCAGGAAGATCATTAATATGGAAAAAGAGTGGGACAGACCCTTTGGAACACTCAGTAGTGCCTGGTGAGCTGAGGCATTGAAATACGTTACAAATTAATGTAGTGGCAAGATTAAAAGCACCACAGCCTAGGTCAGCCTCCAGAGGCTGTGTCTGCAAAGTGCCTAAAGCCTTATTCCTGTGTCTGTGTGTGTGTGTGTGTGTGTGTGTGTGTGTGTGTGTTGTAAACAGTCCTCTCCACTATACGCACGGGTGAGGAGAAAGGTGTGCTTTCTTTCATAGACAGAAACACTGTGCCTGTGTACAAGGAACTAGCAATACTATTGGATTAAGACATCTTCTGAGGGTACAGAAACCTCTCTCTCCAAAGTTTTTCTTTGCTGTGAGGTATAACCGGTCTCCGAATCCAGCTTTCTCTTTCTCACTGCCCTGTTCACAAGAGTTATTCTTTCTGTTGTTATTTTTTAACAGAGAACCTAAGTTTCCAGTTGACAGAGTCCGGGAATCAGCCCCTTCACTGAACATTGCACAAGTGACACAGACCGCTGGCTGTCCCCATAAACAAACAGGGCAAGGGGACACCAGAGTGTCCCAGCAGCAGCGCTACCCCAGCCCGGTCCCTCCCCAGCGCCCCTGCAAGGCACGAGGCCCTTCCTAAGGGTCCTCCTCCAGGGAGCGGTCCTGGTGGGACCTGGTGGGACCCCTGAGCCCGGGGCCAGCCCTGTGTGCTGTCAGCAGAGGCCCCATCCATCAGCATTCCTCTGGGATCTGTCCTGTTTTAGTCAGGAATGTCCCTCAGATAAAGAACCCAGCGGAATGCAGGCCCTCAATCAAAGTGACCCAAGGACAGCGGGTCTTTATCATGCACTGGGCAAGGGCAGGCAGCCACTCAGTGTGAAACCCCGAAACGAGGATGACACTGACTCAGGGAGCTGAATCGCAGGAAAAGAGGGTGCCACTGGTGCTTCCTCCAGCACACCTTTGACCTGGAGCTGCAAACACCCACTTCTTTCCCGGCCTAGCTCCTCCCCTGAGCCTGACCCCCGGGGACTGCAGATTACTTAACAGTTATATTTAGCAAGCCCATGGAAGGGACTAGCCTTCCAGCCAAAGAGTCCTCTTCCTTCAGAGACCAGGATTCTTTTGTCTTCTCCCTTCCCCTCCCCTCCGATTCCTTCCGGCAGCTGACTCTTAACCCCTTCGTGGCTTGAGGGTTCGCCTGCAGGCCTCACCCTTAGGCAGAACAGACTATGAGAGGTGCCACCCAAGTGCCCTGGGGCCCAAACTCCTGCCTCGCAGCCTGAAACTCTGCTCCACAAACCTCTCTTGGGGCCTGAATATTTTTTATCATCTGATGTTTCCTCATAAAATTATGCAAGTACCCTTGGGAAGGGAAATGACTTAAGCTTTTCTTGTATCGGCTCACAGACTCTGAAGAATGGGCACAGGTCAAGGCTTTGGAGGAGAGAAGGCAGACTGGAGACCAAGAAAGCCGACTTCTGGTGAAAAGAAGAAGATTGAAGATTCCCCCAAATTCCCTAGCATGGAGCGAAGGAGTGGAAAAAAAAAAAGCATAAATCCACAAGGACCAACTCAATGGAGGAGAACTCATTGGCGAGAGTACGTGACTTTGCCTCAGCTGTGAATAAAATGAAAGGTCATCAGAACGGAAACCCTAAATGTGGATTTAACCAAAATTTGTGAGTGGGCTGAGGGGGGCTGCTGGGTGTGTGGAAGGCAGGGCAGAGGAAGAGCCCCAGATCTTGCTGTTTCGCTTGAAAGGCGATAGGCAATATCTAAAGCCGAAAGCTCAATAGCGGGCTAGGCTTAGATTTTAAAAATACGGAGTAAATACCAGAAAAAACAACTGAAAAGGAGAGGCATCCGAAGTGCAGAGGACGACAGCAGGGATTCCTGCTTTTCCTTCCGATTCCCTCAGTATTTAGTTTTTCAACAATTGAACGTGCTTTTACAATACACATAAAATTCAACGTTTTTCAAAATGAGAGAAATAAGAAGGAATAAAAGAGAAATGCCTCCGATTTCAGGTTTCTCCCCGGGGCTGGCTCAGCGGGGCTGTTCTGACGCCGGAGCCATTCAGAGGCTGACTTGGTTGAATTCTCTCCACCGCACCCTTGGGAGGGGATCAGGGAGCCCTGCCAGTGTTTTCCTGAAGAAGTGTGACGGACAAGACAGAATTCTGCTTTCTTCCGGTTTGGTTTGAAAGGGGGCGAACCAGGGGTGAATTTATAGGCTGCAGATCGGGGGGGGGGGAGGGGGGGGGGGGGGGGGGAAAGGCCAATTTCGAAGGAAGGATTTGTATCTCCTTTGCTTCCCAGGGGTTTCCGTTTTCCGTGTTCGCGGACTCACACACACACCAGATGGACCTGGCCTTGCCGTCTACACGTGAGGGCTCAGCCGACACCTGGAGCGGGCGCCCGGCCGGCATCGGTGCGGGTACCAGCTCCGTCCGCAGCCCAGCGAGGACCCAACATGCCGCTTTCCTTGGCGGCTGCGGATCCCCGGCCCGGGTGGATGAATCAGCCTTTGACCTGCAAACCCATCTCCCCCGTTTGACCTGCGCAGTCCCCTTTAACAGGCTGAAAAGCGCCATAAAACCCAGGACCTGGCTGCTAGGATCCCCAAACGATAACTCAGAGGCCCCCATCCCTCAGGGTCATCGTACCCACCTGGCTGGCAAGATGCTTAGCAGAGAAACAAGTTGAAACACTCTGTATGGGCAGACCTTGCAAAATGTGCTCAATGAGAATAAAATACATAAGATGGTATGAACCTCTTGGGAAAGCCCCTGACACCCAGTCAGCATTCATATAAAACATCAGTTATTACTCTGATCATAACTGCTATCACCTACTTTGCCCAGGAAATGTGCTAGAAACTGAGATAAATTTACACTGTAGTCTCTTACCACAAAAGGCCTTTCATTTCCTAATTAAAAAATAGTTTAGGGGCTTCCCTGGTGGCACAGTGGTTGAGAGTCCGCCTGCCGATGCAGGGGACACGGGTTCCTGCCCCGGTCCGGGAAGATCCCACATTCCGGGGAGTGGCTGGGCCGGTGAGCCGTGGCTGCTGAGCCTGCGCGTCCGGAGCCCGTGCTCCACAACAGGAGAGGCCGCAGCAGTGAGAGGCCCGCGTACCGCAAAAAAAAAAAAAAAAAAAAAAAAAGTTTAATAAATCCATTGTTTGATGATAAACAAATCCCTGGATTCCGGAGGTTTCAGCTTTGTAATGTTGTATGTAAAGCAAAACAGCCAATCCTGCCCAAGCAAACTGTAACCTCCCACCCTCTCTATCTTTGTCCTAAGAAAGGCAGCTGGGAATTCCCTGGTGGTCCACTGATTAGGACTCCACACTTTCACTGCCGGGCTTCAGGCCTGAGTTTGATCCCTGGCCTGGGAACTAAGATCTTGCAAGCTGCGGGGCACAGCCAAAAAAAAAAAAAAAAAAAAA